>NC_063363.1:2998373-3057427 GCF_021869965.1 Rhincodon typus
AGTGTTAGGGCCACAACTATTCAGGTTATACATTAACGATCTGGACAAAGAAACTGAGGGCGTTGTTGCTAAATTTGCAGATGATACAAAGATAGATGGAGGGACAGGTAGTGTTGAGAATGCAGGAAGGCTGCAGAAGGACTTGGACAGGCTCGGAGTGTTGGCAAAGAATATAACAGATGGAATACAACGTGGGAAAGCACTGAGGTTATGCACTTTGTTAGGAAGAATAGAGGTGCAGATTATTTTCAAAATGAGAAAAGGCTTTGGAAATCTGAAGTACAAAAGGACTTGGAAATCCTAGTTCAGGATTCTCTTAAGGTTAACATGCAGGTTCAGTTGGCTGTTAGGAAAGCAAATACAATGTTAGCATTTATTTCAAGAGGGCTAGAATACATAAGCAGAGATGTAGTGCTGAGGCTGTTTAAGGCTCTGGTCAGATCACATTGGAATATTGTGAGTAGTTTTGGGCCCTGTACTTAATGAAGGATGTGCTGGTGTTCGGGAATCCAGAGGATGTTTGCAAGATGGTCCTGGGTATAAAAGGCTTGTCATACGAAGAGCTGGGTCTGTACTCGTTGGAGTTTAGAAGGATGAGGGGGGATCTGATTGAAATTTACAGAATACTGAGAGGCCTGTATCGAGTGGTCGTGGAGAAGGTGTTTCCACCAGTAGGAGAGATTAGGACCCGAGGGCACAGCCTCAGAGTGAAGGGATGAGCTTTAGAACTGAGATGAGGAGGAATTTCATCAGCCAGAGGCTGGGGAATCTTTGGAACCCATTGCCACAAAAAGCTGGGGAGGCCAAGTCATTGTGTCTTTAAAACGGATAGATAGGTTCTTGATTGGTAAGGATATTAATGGTTACAGAGAGAAGGCAGAAGAATAGATCTGAGAAACATATCAGCCATGATTGAATGGTGGAACAGACTTGATGGACTGAATAGCATAATTCTGCTCCTATATTTTACTGTCTTATAAACACTGACCATACTACCACAAAGAGTTCCCTTGCCCAACTTCAAAATAATGCTGCGTGATCTTGTATATCTCCCTGAAAGAACAGACAAGGCTTTATGCTTTAGTGTCTCATTCAATTAGATGGCAGTACTCTCGAGGCAGAAGTGCCAGCTTAAATTATGCCATTCAATAACAGAGGTGTACAGCATGGAAACAGACCCTTCGGTCAAACTCGCCCATGCCAACCAGATATCCTAAATTAATCCAATCCCATTTGCCAGCATTCTTTTTTCCTTTATTCATTCACAGGATGAGGGCATCACAGGCCAGGGCAACATTTATTGCCCATCCGTAATTGCCCAGAGGGCAGTTAAGAGTCAACCACATTGCTATGGGTCTGGAGTCACATGTAGTCCAGACCAGGTAAGGATGGCAGTTTCCTTCCCTAAGGGACATTAGTGAACCAGATGGGCTTTCCCCAACAATTGACAATGGATTCAAGGTCATCATTAGACTCTTAATTCCAGATATTTTTATTGAATTCAAATTTGACCATCTGCCGTGGTCGGATTTGAACCCAGGTCCTCAGAACATTATCTGGGTCTCTGGATTAACAGTCCAGCAATAATACCATTAGACCATTGCTTCCCCACTATCCCTCTAAACTCCTCCTATTCATGTACCGTCCAGATGCCTTTTAAATGCTGTAGTTGTACCAACCTCCACCACTTCCTCTGGCAGCTCATTCCAAACATGCACCATTCTCTGCATGAAAAAATTTCCCCTTGGGTTCCTTTTAAATCTTTCCCCTCTCACCTTAAACCTATGCTTTCTAGTTTTGGAATCCCCCACCCTGGGGAAAGACCTTGTCTATTCATCCTATCCATGTCCCTCATGATTTTATTCATCTCTATATGGTCACTCCTCAGCCACCGATGCTCCAGGGAAAATAGCCCCAGCCTCTTCAGCCCATAGCTCAAACCCTAGAGTGGGGCTTGAACCCAAAATCATTGGAGATTCAGTGTATTTCCTCTGTTAATTTGACTTCCTATTATTTCAGCTCATAACCCTAGTGTTGTAAACTCTTGCAAACTTGATTAAGTTTTTTTGAAGAGGTGACCAAGAGGATTGATGAAGGCAGAACCATAAATGTTGCCTACATGGACTTTAGCAAGGCCTTTGGCAAGGTTCCACTTCATAGGCTGTTTAGTAAGGTTAGATGACATGGGATCTGGGAGAGCTAGCCAATTGGTTACAAAATTGGCTTGAGGTAGAAACAGAGGGTGTTGGTTGAAGGTTGTTGTTCAGACTGGAGGCCTGTGATCAGTGGTGTGCCACAAGGATCAGTGCTGGGTCCACTGTTGTTTGTCATTTATATGACTGATTTGGATGAGAATATAGGAGGCGTGGTTAGCAATTTTGCAGATGAAACCAAAATTGATGGTATAGTGGACAGTGAAGGTTATCTCAGAGAACCACATACCTTGATCAACTGGACCAGTGGGATAAGGAATAGCAGATGGAGTTTAATTCTGATAAATATGAGGTGTTGTATTTTGGTAAGACAAATCAGGGTAGGACTTACACGGTTAATGGTAGGGCTCTGGGAGTGTTGTTGAAGAGAGAGACCTCTGGGTGCAGGAACATAGCTCCTTGAAGGTGGTGTCGCCTGTAGACAGGGTGTTGAAGAAAGTGTTTGGCACACTTGCCTTCATCGGTCAGTGCATTGAATATAGGAGTTGGGATATCATGTTATGGCTGTACAAGATATTGGTAAGGCCATATTTGGAGTACGGCGTACAATTCTGGTCGCCCTGTTATAGGAAGGATGTTATTAAACTGGAAAGGGTACAAAGAAGATTTACAAGGATGTTACTGTAGGGTTTGAGTTATAAGGAGAGGCTGGAAAGGCTAGGATTTTTTCCCCGGAGCACAGGAGGCTGAGGAGTGAGCTTACAGAGGTTTATGAAATCATGAGAGGCGTAGATAAGGAGAATAACAAAGGTCTTTTCCTCAGGGTAGGGGAGTCCAAAACTAGAGGGCATAGGTTTAAGGTGAGAGGGGGAAGATTTAGAAAGGATCTGAGGGGCAACTTTTTCACACACAGAGGGTGATACATATATAGAATGAGCTGCCTGAGGAAGTCTTAGAGGCGGGTACAATTAGAATATTTAAACACATTTGGACAGGTACATGGATAGGAAAGGTTTAGAAGGATATGGGCCAAACTCAGGCAAATGGGACTAGTTCAGTTTAGGAAACTTGGTTGGCATGGACGAGTTGGGCTGAAGGGCCTGTTTCAGTGTTGTATGACTTTATAACTGTACAACTATTTAGTGGAGCAGTGACCTGCTCTCAACTCAACAGTGAATTGCATTGATCAATGTCTCAGGAACTTACACTGGGCTCTGATATATGTAAATGAACTGGATTCAAAACTGTAAAGTGTATGGCTCATTTCTTAGATGTGATTAAACTGGAGGGATTGGGTATAATAAGTGATGATGTATTCATGGACAGGATTTGCAAGTAAACAGATCTGTGGCTGGTGAAATCAATGCAGATAAAATCTCAAAATCTATCTCTGATGGATTGAACTTAATCCACTTTGATGTTGTTCATTTTGAAAAAGATTATTCTTCAGAAAAGAGGCAAACTTGCATTTATATAGCACCTTTGTGGCATGAATTGAAATGATTGAATGATGTAATTCATTAGTTTTGGTTGCAAACGTTAAGCACATCGAAGCTCTCTCCTTTTGTAAAAATGAAAGGGCTGGGAGGCACCACATTCTTTTCATGATACACAGTCTGTGTGAGATTGCTACTCCTTGGAAAACCCAGCCCATCGTATTGTGAGAATTTGCATGAGGCATGATAAAGCAACTTGGTCACATTTTTGGGTTGATCTTTGTAGGAACACAGGGGATAAAAGAATGAGAAATAGGAATGCTAAATTAACAGGTGTTGAAGAATCAACATGTCGTGTCATGTCTGTGCCACATTCCTAAGCCAGGATATCCAGAAATGAAATGACCGACAGCCAATGGCTCAGCTATGGGGTCATTCCCTTTTGCAAACATTCTAATTGTGAAGTACCTATCACTATCAAAACTCTGGCAGAATAAACATCATTAAGGGGACTCTGAAATATCTTCTGGTTTCCTGGAATTAGTAGGAGACTGCGAAATTTTAAAACAGTGGTGAAGATATATCTGGGTGATGCCATCAAAAGTGAATGTTATGCTTCTTTGGGACTCTTGTAACAATCGATAAAGGCAGTTCTGAAATAGGTCATAGAGAATCAATCCATGAAGGGTGGTACCATCATTTGACCACTCAGAGTTGACCTTGCAGTGAGTAACCAATCCCTGATTGCTACAGATTTTGAACATAATGTACAGAGGGATAGAAGCAAGGCATAATTTTCCTTTGCTCCTCACTGCGTTGGCCAATGCATCAGAAGATGCATCTTTTCCTCTGGGCACATTATCAAAATTGAATAGAGAGGAGAATGTTAGCTAAGAGGAAAGCATATGAGGGTCATTGAAGGAATATGCCTTCAATCTCCTCATCAGTTAAGGACACAGACCTGGCTGGAAAATTCAATTTTGTGCATGTCACCCTTGCCCCAGAGGGCTGTGGGGGCAGAGTCTTTGTGTATATTTAAGGTCGAGATAGATTCTTGATCAGTTGGGGAATCAAGGGTTATGGGGAAAGGGCAGAAAAGTGGACGTGAGAAATGTCAGACAAGCTATGATCCTACTGAATAGCGGAGAAGGCTCAGGAGACGAATGACCTACTCCTGTGCCTATTTCTTATGGTCTTGTGGATGTGTAAACCTTTGATCAGACTGAACATTACCATATTTTGGGAAGTGTCATTTTTGTTAAATGTCATGAAGTGTTTCTCTCTGTGAGACCTGGTGGGTTTTTTCACATGATCATCCAAAATGTGGCCCACCCCCTCAGGACAGTCCAGAGGAGGCTGGGCCTTCTGGCTACATCCTGCCTGACCCCGTCAGCCCTGTGGGAGTTCAGGCAGATGGGGGTGCACTTACCTCTGATGAGTCCACAGTCAGCATTTCTGGGGCCTCTGATAACCCCCCAAGGTTGCCTGAAAGAACCTCCAAGGTCATTGGGCTCCAGTGTAGGGCAGGCTCCCTCAACCCTAGTGGCTGACCCCAGGATGGCTCTGAGTTGTAGTGGGAGGGAAAGAAAGAAGAGCTTCGAAGAACACATTGATGGCACGGCTGAGAATGAACTGTAAGTACATTTGTAAGCCCATGTTCAGTACTCACTGTGCTGTGTGTGTGTGTCTCTGTTTAGCCACATTGAAGGAACTGAACTCACCCATCCTTATTAATACATACTGTTCCATGGTTCCAGGTATGGAAGGACCTAACAGTGTCCAGGCAGTGGGTAACGCACAGGTGATTACCCAGGCCCATCATTCCAGGAGGACAAACATTGCAATTACATCACGGCCACAGGTGGGATTCAGTCATTAGTTTGCATGATCTACTCAGGAGACGCTGGGGTGAACACAGGAGGCTAATGCCTGAGGTTCACGAGGAATGTGGTGCTCAGTAGTATGTCTGATGCTGTTGTCCTTTGAAGGGCCTTGCATTAATTAGAGTCACAGAGCTGTACAGCACGGAAACAGACCCCTTGGTCCAACTTGTCCAGGCCAACCAGATTTCCTACATAAATCTAGTCCCATTTGCCAGCATTTGGCCCATATCCCTCTAAACCCTTCCTATTCATATACCCATCTAGATGCCTTTTAAATTTGTAATTGTACCAGCCTCCACCACTTTCTCTGGCAGCTCGTTCCATACACACACCACGCTTTGCATGAAAAAGTTATTCCTTATGTCCCTTTTAAATTTTTCCCATCGCACCTTAATCCTAAGCCCTCTAGTTTAGGACTCCACCACCCTGGGGAAAAGACCTTGTCTATTTACCCTATCCATGCCCCTGATGGTTTTGTAAACGTCTATAAAGTCACCACTCAGCCTCGACTCTTAGGGAAAATCGCCCCAGACTATTCAGCCTCTCCCTATAGCTCAAACTCTCCAACCCTGGCAACATTCTCATAAATTTTTTCTGAACCGTTTCTAGCTTCACAACATGCTTCCTATAGCAGGGAGACTAGAATTGCACACAGTATTCCAATACTGGCCTAACCAATGTCCTGTACATCCGCAATGTGACCTCCTAACTCCTATACTCAATACATTGACCAATAAAGGCAAGTGTACCCAACACCTTTTTCACTATCCTATCTACCTGCACTCCAAGGTCTGTTTGTTCAGCAACGTGCCCCAGGACCTTACCATTAAGTGTATAAATCCTGCCCTGATTTGCCTTTCCAAAGTGCAGCCCCTCACATTTATCTAAATTAAACTCCATCTGCCACTCTTCAGCCCATTGGCCCATCTGATCAAGATCCCATTGTACTCTAAGGTAAACTTCTTCGCTGTTCACTACATCTCAGATTTTAGTGTCACCTGCAAACTTACTAACCATACCTCCTATGTTCCAATCTAAATCATTTATGTACATGACAAAAAGCAGTAGACCCAGCAGCAATCCTTGTGGCACACCACTGGTCACAAGCCTCCAATCTGAAAAGCAACCCTGCACCACCACTCTCTGGCTCCTACCTTCGAGCCAGTTCTGTATCCACAACTCCTTACTGAAGTCCATATAGATCACATCCACCACTCTGCCCTCATGAATCCTCTTTGTTACTTCTTCAAAAAATTCAATCAATCAAGTTAGTGAGACATGATTTCCCACACACAAAGCCATGTTGATGATCTCTAATCAGTCCTTGCCTTTCCAAATACATGTAAATCCTGTCCATCAGGATTCTCTCCAACAAGTTGCCCACCACTGATGTCAGGCTCACCAGTCTATAGTTCCCTGGCTTTTCCTTACCACCTTTCTTAAATAGTGGCACCACATTAGCCAACCTCCAGTCTGCCAGAACCTCAATTGTGGCTATCAACAATATAGTACAAATATCTCAGCAAGGGGCCCAGTAATCTCTTCCCTCACTTCCCACAGAGTTCCTGGGTATACCTGAACTTGAACTCTCCCCAGCCCCCCATATGCAGTATTCTGTCCCCAGTCCCCATGATGTGGTTCTTCAGCCTCCATCCCTCTCTCCACCAGCACTGGCCCCTGATAAACTGCAATCCACCTTTGATTTTTAATAGATGGATAGACTCCCTGATCTGACAGTGGTCCAACATCTTGAATGACTGAAACAAAAACAGAAATTGCTGGAAGAGCCCAGCAGGTATGGCAGCATCTGTGAGCAGAAATCAGAGTTAACCATAAGACATAGGAGCAGAAATTAGGCCATTCGGCCCGTCAAGTCTGCTCTACCATTCAATCATGGCTGATAAGTTCCTCAACCCCATTCTCCTGCATTCTCCCCGTAACCCTTGATCCCCTGCATAATCAAGAACCTATCTATCTCACGTTTCAGGTCCGGTAACCCTTTGTCAGAACTGATGGTAGCTAGGAAAATGTTGGTTTATATGCGAAGATCTGATGGGGGGAGGGGGTAAGGAGTAAACGATAGGTGGGGATAGGGCCCACAGAGAGAGAAGAACGGTTGCACAGACAAAGGAGTGGATAACAGTATGGCTAAGATGGTAAATAGCTGTTAATGGCTAACAACGGGTTTTGTATAATAGCTGACTGTGTGATAATAAGGCCTGGTGAGTATGGGTTGGGGGTAAGGACATGGGGGTTCTCTGGCCCTAATTTTGTTGAACTTGATATTGAGTCCAGAAAGCTGTAGAGTTTCAAAGTGAAAAAAGTGAGTGACCGAGGGAGTCAGCCCTGAATGCTGGGTGCCCAGACCGCTAACTGTTATCTATTGGGCTCCCTGACTGCCCTTCCATGCATAAGGCCCTGGGCTGACACTGGATGCTGCCCTTGACTAACTGTGCCTGAATCCTCTGACTGACAAATACCTCAGTGGTCTTCAGTGAAGATCCACTCCCTTTAGATTTTGAGACGTGGCCATTTACTCGCTGCGTGCACAGTGTGTTTGCCATTTAAGCTGCTTGCACATGGTTCAGGAGTGAGATTGACATCCCTCGGTAGCTGTACTGTACCATATCCAGCCTATTGACTGCTCGTTGTTGACAGGCATCCCAAACTGCCTGGCTTTGAGCCTGCACTAAGAGGCAATACAACAATACTGTGAGCCTTTACACTTTGGCTGCAGGGATTTCCCACTAAAAGGCAGCAATGCTGTGAACATCAGGTCAGGAGTGATCTCTAAGACTGCAAGCACTAAGCTGCAACCTTGGAGCATTGTGTGAGCTGGGGGCCTGTCCCTGGCCACAAAGTGCCCTCGCAACAACATTGCACTGAAAGGTACAGGAGTGGCCGGGGTGCAGCATTGACAACATGTGCCATGATGGTGTGGAGAGGCTGGCACATGTTGGATGCCCAATGATCATAAACTGGGAGGGGTGCAGCCACTGCCCATGGACTGTGCCCTGAGACAGTGGTGCCAATTATCCAAGATGCCAATCCAGAGGATCACGCATTGAGCTGGAGTTACCAGGTACCCACTCGGACTTTCATATCAGGAATTCCTGGAGTCTAGTTTGTATCCAGCGTGTGCTAGAATAGAAGGCTGTATGTTAATGAGATGACAGCCAGTAGTACAAGTAACAATCTCACCACTGCCTAATGAGAATCCAATCTTGACGTTCAGAACTCTGTTGGAAAATATGACTTATTGCTCCGGACATTGAGAAAGGACTCACTGGTCTTCACCCAGATTTCAGACTGGAGACCACATTATCTTGGGCTTGGGAATGTTCTACTCATAATGGAAGCTGGTTGACAGTGACCACTCCACTTGTCCTGTTGTCTAAAAGGAAACTGGATTGGGAGGACTTAACTTCCGTGTAGCATGTATAAACTAAACACACAACTGAACTGGAAGAGATAGTAGGAACTGCAGATGCTGGTGAATCCGAGACAACAAGGTGCAGGGCTGGATGAACACAGCAGGCCAAGCAGCATCATAGCAGCAGAGAGGCTGACGTTTCGGGCCTAGAGCCTTCATCAGAAAAGGGGGAGGGGAAGGGGGTTCTGAAATAAATAGGGAGAGAGTGGGAGGCGGATAGAAGATGGATAGAGGAGAGGATAGGTGGAGAGGAAACAAACAGGTTGAAGAGGTGGGGATGGGGCCAGTAAAGGTGAGTGTAGGTGGGGAGTTAGGGAGGGGATAGGTCAGTCCAGGGAAGACGGACAGGTCAAGGGGGCGGGATGAGGTTAGTTGGTAGGAGATGGAGGTGCGGCTTGAGGTGGGAGGAGGGGATAGGTGGGAGAAAGAACAGGTTAGGGAGGCAGGGACGAGCTGGACTGGTTTTGGGATGCGGTGGGGGGAGGGGAGATGCTGCTTGGCCTGCTGTGTTCATCCAGCCCTGCACCTTGTTGTCACTGAACTGGAAGAGTTAAGTTTGTAACTTGTGTTTCTCATTAACAGGGTCCTGCATGGTTTATTCCTTGGTTCATCAGCTGTCACTGTGCTTTGCATGTCCCCTGTGATTCTGAAACATTGTGCAATAAAACTGGTTTGAGCATTTTAAAATCCTAGACATGACGCAGTGGAATTATTTGTTCTATTCTGGATCTATGAATGTTATAACTTTCACACCTTCAGCCAAGGAAACACAATTGTGCGCAGCCCCCATTGCAATGAAGATCATGGAGCACCCAATTTGTAATTAGCAAACTCTCACAGGTAGCCGTATGATAATGAATAAGTAATTTCCTTTACATGTCTGTTAAAAGATAAACTTTAGTTACGACACTCGGTAGATTTTTGCGTCAGTGTTTATGTGGAGAAGCATATGGAAGAGATAGAATGTGGGAAAATAAATAGCAACACCTTGAAAAATGTCCATATTACAGAGGAGGAGGTGCTGAATGTCTTAAAACACATTAAGGTGGATAAATCTAGGTGTACCCCAGAACTCTGTGCGAAGCTAGGGAAGAGATTGCTGGGCTCCTTGCAGAGATATTTGTATTACTGATAGCCACAAGTGAGGTACTGGAAGACTGGATATTGACTAATGTTGTGCCACTATTTGAGAAAGGTGGTAAGGAAAAATCAGGGAACTATAGACCCCTGAGCCTGACATCAGTGGTGGGCAGGTATTAAGAGGGAATCCTGAGGGACAGGATTTACATGTATTTGGAAAGGCAAGGACTGATTAGGGATAGTCAATGTGGCTTTGTGCGTGGTAAATCGTGTCTCATTAACTTGATTGATTTTTTGAAGAAGTAACAAAGAGGATTGATGAGGGCAGAACGGTGGATGTGATCTATGTAAGGCATTTGACAAGGTTCTGCATGGTTGCCTGGTTAGCAAGGTTGGATCACATGGAATACAGGGAGAAATAGCTATTTCGATAGAGAACTGGTTCGAAGGTAGAAGACAGAGGGTGGTGGTGGAGGGTTAATTTGCAGAGTGGAGGCTTATGACCAGCAGTGGTGCCACAAGGATCGGTGCTGGGTCTACTGCTTTTTGTCATTTACGTAAATGATCTGGACGTGATTATAGGAGGTACAGTTAGTAAGTTTGCAGATGACACTAAAATTGGAGGTGTAGTGGACGGTGAAGAAGGTTACCTCGGAGTACAATGGGATCTTGATCAGATGGGCCATTGGATTTTAATTTAGATAAATGAGAGGTGCTGCATTTTGGAAAGGCAAATCAGGACAGGACGTACACACTTAATGGTAAGGTCCTGGGGAGTGTTGCTGAACAAAGAGACCTTGGAGTGCAGGTTCACAGTTCCTTGAATGTGGAGTCGTAGATAGGTAGGATAGCGAAGGCGCTGTTTGGTACGCTTGCCTTTATTGGTCATTGTATTGAGTATAGGGGTTGGGAGGTCACATTGCGACTGTACAGGATAATGGTTCAGCCACTTTTGGAATACTGCGTGTAATTCTGGTCTCCCTGCTACAGTTGTGAAACTAGAAAGGGTTCAGAAAAGATTTACAAGGATGTTGCCAGGGTTAGAGGGTTTGAGCTATAGGGAGAGGCTGAATAGGCTGGGGCTATTTTCCCTGGAGCGTCGGAGGCTGAGTGGTGATATTATAGAGATTTATACAATCATGAGGGTCATGGATAGGATAAATAGGCAAAGTATTTTTGCTGGGGTGGGTGAGTGTAAAACTGGAGGGCATAAGGTTTATGGTGAGAGGGGAAAAATATAAATAGGACCTAAGGGACAACTTTTTCACGTAGAGGGTGGTGCATGGAATGAGCTGCCAGAGAAAGTGGTGGAGGCTGGTACAATTACAATATTTAAAAGGCATCTGGATGGGTACATGAACAGGAAGGGATATGGGCCAAATGCTGGAAAATGTGACTAGATTTATGTAGGAAATGTGGTTGGCACGGACGAGTTGGACCAAAGTGTCTGTTTCCCATGCTTTATGATTCTGTGACTCTAATTTCTCTTCAAAATGAATCCTCTAACTCCACCTGAAACCCTGGGCAAGTGAATCCATGCAATATAACTGGGCTGTTAGAAAGAGAAATGTGTGCTTTCTCCTTCATCCTGTTTCTCGTATCCTCTGCCTTACAGAAAGACTTTAGATCACCAACCCACCTGACTGAGGGGAGAGGAAAATGTGAACAGGTTTGATTGCTCCTTTGGGTGACTGTCTGTGTAGAGTTGCACATTCTCTATGTGAGTTTCCTGCGGGTGCTCCAGTTTCCTCCCACAGTTGAATGATGTGCAGGTTTAGGTGGATTGGTCATGCTAAATCTGGGGCTAAGGTGATAGAGTAGAGGTCTGGGTGGGATGCTCTTTGGAGCATCAGTGCAGACTCAATGGGCCAAATGGCCGCTTTCAGCACTGTAGGGATTTTATGAGCAACATCCAAGAGGTTAAAAAAAGAACAAAAGTGTGTAATCAGAAATCTTACAATTACTGTAACATCTTTGCCTAATTTTTTGCCTTCATTTTAATCATCTTCATAATTTATTCATGTCTTCATTATAATCCATCATAATTCATTCATTGTATTCATTAAGACTTGTTAATCCTTTTCTGCATTTATCCAATGCTCGGCCGTGTGATTTTGTCTTTCAGTAGTAGTGCTTGTCTCACTTGTTCATTACAGATGAGAGTATTGCCTGTCACCAGGCTCAGGGACTCTCTCTCTCCCCAGCTCAGGCTGATGACAGCTGTTCAGGAAGGATATAATCAATGTTCCCTGCAACAGATTTATCAATATTCATAACTCAACACTTTCCAGGAATAGATCGCGTCACCATCCCTACAGACAAGACAATTATAGTGCAACCACCTCAAAGTAAAATGTTCCTGCAAGAAAATTATATACAACATTTAAAGGGTTTCATTTTAAGTAGAATAGGGACATTCTGATTTAACCTCCACAGACCCTTTGAAAAATGTAACATCTTGTGTTGAATTTTATACTTTTTTCAAAAACTTCTCAGAAGATTTGGATGAATTTTTTACTTCTGTCAGCAGAACGTGTTGTTTGAAAAAGGTTAGTGAGTGCCTGACAGATGGAGAGCTCTACTCCATGATGCAATGCAATCAAGGGCAGGCGCTCTGAAACCCAAAGCCATGTGATTGGGTTCAATACTCATTCCACCTCTGTGTTACCACCGTTTGTTACAAGGGGAATAAAAAATCTTAAATTTAAAAGATGCAGGCAGCACATAGCAGGTCAGTCAGCCACAGGCAAATGCTTAAACAGAGCTCTTCAAATATCTTCAAGATTGCAGGTACAACAAGTAGACAGAAAGGATTGTTTGCTCTTATTTCAAGGAAGATGGAGTCTACAAGTAGGAAAGTCTTACTACACTGTGCAGGGTATTTGTGTGTCTACGTCCAGCAATCAGCAAGCGTTCACTACATTGATTCCTGGGATGAAGGGGCTATATTTACGAAGGAACCCCTGGAAGGCACATGAGGAATCTCCAATTAATCTCCCTGTGGTGCTCGTTGAGTATGAATTCCCTTGGTAACATGCAATGGCCTGCCCCTCTGGAACTCATTACCTGATCCCTTCATAAAGCAGACTCCTCTGCAGAACTGTTTGTTCTGGGCTGGGACTAGGCCTTGTACACTGCAAGTGGTGACTCTATTTTGGTGTTCAACAATAAATGATGTTCTTTTCCAGTCAGGCATTCTGAGTTATTGTAATCAGGTTAGCACTATCTTTGTTTTAGGTTTGATATGGAGGTGCCAGTGTTGGACTGGGGTAGACAAAGTCTGAAGCCACATGAAACCAGGTTATAGTCCAACAGGTTTATTTGAAATCACAAGGTTTTGGAGCGCTGCTCCTTCATCAGAAGAGTGAGAGGTGATCTTATTGAAACAAATGAAATTTTAAAGGTGCATGATGAGGTGGATGCTGAAAGGATGTTTCCTGTTGTGGAAGAATCTAGAATGAGCGAGCATAATTTCAGAATAAGCGTTCACCTGTTTAAGATAGAAATTCAAAACAATTTCATTTCTTAGGGGGCTGTGATGTTTGGAAATCTCTCTGGATTTTAGATTGTAAGAGAGTCAAGGGTTATCAGGAACAGCTGAGAAAGTGGAGTTGAGGTTGAGGTCATGTCAGTTACGATCTTATTGAGCAAAAGTACAGCCTTAGGGGCCAAATGGCCTACTCTTCTATCAGTTTCTCATGTGCTAAAATAATGGGCTCTTTCATTACCTCAGTGCTTCTCACAGCTTCCCATGATATGACTTCTCTTTAAATGCTGCAGAGTAGAAATTTGGGAAGGAGCCACAGTAAGTGGCGTAGGCTGGTGGTGGTTGGCATTGAGAGTTGTTCTTTAGGGGTGAGAAAGGACTATTTGTTGATAAATGAGGGGTAGAGAGCACTAAGAGTTATTCAGTGGAGGGGAGTGAAACATAGAACAGTACGGCATGGGAATAGGCCCTTCAGTGCCATCCCATTGGCTTGCACATGGTCCATATCCTGCTATTCCCTGTTTGGTCATGTTTCTGTCTAAATGTCTTTTAAAAGTTGCTATCACACCTGCTTCTACTAACTCCCCTGGCAGCACATTCCAGGCACCCGTCACCCTCTGTATAAAAAACATGCCTCGCACATCTCCTTTGAAACTTCCCTCTTTCATTTTAAACTAATGCCCCCTATCATTTGAAATTTTCACCCTGGACAAAAGAATATGGCTATCCACCCTTTCTGTACCTCTAATAATTTTATATACTTATAACATGTCGTCACTCAGCCTCTGGCTCTCTAGTTAAAACAATCCAAGTTTTCCAACCTCTCCTCATAACTAATACACTTCAATCCAGGTAAAGTCCTAGTAAACCTTTTTCCACCCATTCCAAAGCCTCCACATCCTTCCTGTGGTGTGACATCCAGGACTGCACACTGCCAATGTGACCTAACTAAAGTTTTATACAGCTGCAACGTGACTTCCCAACTTTTATACAATATGGCCCGACCAATGAAGGCAAGCATGCCATCTGCCTTCTCTACCACCTTATCCGCTTGTGTTGCCACTCTCAGGGAGCTATAGACTTGCATCCCAAGATCCCTCTGTATGTCAATGCTCCTAAGGGACCTGCCATTTACTGTATACTTTCCTCTTCCACTTGATCTCCCAAGATGCATCATCTCACACTTGTCTGGATTAAACTCCAACTGCTATTTCTCCGCCCAACGTTCCAGCTGATGTATATCCTGCTGTATCCTTTGATAAATTTGCTCACTATTCACAACTCCAACATTTTCACGTTATCTGCGGATTTACTACTCAGACCACCTACATTTTCATCCAAGTCATTTGTATATATTATCGCACTGATCCTTGTGGAACACCACTCGTCACAGACCTCCTGTCTTAAAAATACCCTCCACAACTAGAACAAAAACAAAGTTGCTGGAAAAACTCAGCAGGTCTGGCAGCATCTGTGGAAGAGAAAACAGAGTTAACGTTTCGAGTCCGGTGACCCTTCCTCCACAACTAGATGCTGTCTTCTATGACCAAGACAATTTTGGATCCACCTTGCCAATTCACCATGGATCTCATGCAACGTAATCTTCTGGACCAACCTACCATGAGGGACCTTGTCAAATACTTTAGTAAATTCCATGCAGATAACATTCACTGACTTACCCTCATTAATCATCTTTGCCACTTCCTCAAAAAAAACTCAAGGCCACTTTTGGAATACTGCATTCAATTCTGGTCTCTTTGCTACAGGAAAGATGTTGTGAAACTTGAAAGGGTTCAGAAAATATTTACAAGGATGTTGCTGGGATTGGAGGGTTTGAAGTTTAGGGAGAGGCTGAATAGGATGGGGCTTTTTTCCCTGGAGTGTTGGAGGCTGAGGGGTGACCTTATTGAGATTTATAAATTCATGAGGGGCAAGTGGATAGGGTAAATAGACAAGGTCTTTTTCCTGGGGTAGGGGAGTTCAAAGCTAGAGGGCATAGGTTTAAGGTGAGAGGGTAAAGATTTAAAAGGGACCTAAGGGGCAGCATTTTCACACAGAGGGTGGTACGTGGATGGAATGAGCTGCCAGAAGAAGTGATGGAGGCTGGTACAACTACAACATTTAAAAGGCACCTGGATTGTACATGAATAGGAAGGGTTTAAGAAGGATATGGGCCAAATGCTGGCAGATGGGACTAGAGCTCTTTAGCATATCAGGTCGGCATGGATGAGTTGGACCGAAGAGTCTGTTTCCGTGCTGTATAATTCTATGACTCTATGACTTTAAACAAGTTTGTGAGACAAGACCTCCCCCACACAAAGCCATGCTAATTATCCCAAATAAGCCAATTTTTCTCCAAATGATTTGATTTGATTTTATTATTGTCAAATGTAACGAGATACCGTGCTATACAGGCAGATCGTACCATATAAAGTGCACCAGGGTAGCACAACAGAGTGCAGAATGCAGTGTTACAGCCACAGGGAAGGTGCAGAGAGAGATCAACATTAACATTTGAGAGGTCTGTTCAACAATCTGATAACAGCGGGGAAGAAGCTGTTCTTGAATCTGTTCATACGTGTTTTCAAACTTTTATCTCTTCTGGCCAATGGAAGAGGGTGGAAGAGAGAATAACTGGCATGGGACAGGTCTTTGATTATGCTGGTTGCTTTCCCAAGGCAACAAGAAATATAGATGGAGTCAATGGATGAAATGCTGGCTTGTATGGAGGCCTGGGCTGTGTATTTCTGTGTAGCCTCTCTGCAGTTTCTAGCGGTCTTTGGATAGGGGTTGCCATAACACGCTGTGATGCATCCAGATTGAATGCTTTCTACGTTGCATCTATAAAAATTGCTGAGAGTAATTGAGGAAGTAGAGGTGTTGTTGCACTTTCTTGACCGTCGCATCCACGGGGGTGGACTAGGACAGACTGTTAGTGATCATCACTCCCAGGAAATTGATGCTCTCTCAACCATCTCCACCTCAGCCCCATTGATACAGATAGGGGCATGACCTCCACTCCTCTTCCTGAAGTCAACGACCAGTTCCTTCATTTTGCTGATGTTGATGGAGAGATTGTGGTCTTTACATCATTCTGCTAAGCACGCAGTCTCTTTCCTTTATTCTGCCTCATCGTTGACCTACGACAGTGGTGTCATCAGCAAACATGTAAATGGAGTTGTGGCAGAATCTGGCCACACAGTCATTAGTGTATAAGGAGTATAGTAAGGGGCTGAGTGTATAAGGAGTATAGTAAGGACTGAGTGTATAAGGAGTATAGTAAGGGGTTGAGTATATAAGGAGTATAGTAAGGGGCTGAGTGTATAAGGAGTATAGTAATGGGCTGAGTGTATATGGAGTATAGTAAGGGGCTGAGTGTATATGGAGTATAGTAAGGGGCTGAGTGTATAAGCAGTATAGTAAGGGGCTGAGTGTATAAGGCATATAGTAAGGGGCTGAGTGTATAAGGAGTATAGTAAGGGGCTGTATAAGGAATATAGTAAGGGGCTGAGTACGCAGCCTTGTGGGGTACCGGTGTTGAGGCTTATAATGGAGGTGGTGTTGTCGCCCACCTTTACCAATTGCGGTCCGTGGGTCAGGAAGTTAAGGATCCAGTTGTAGAAATTATACTTAATTTATTATTGTCTTGTTCTTGTGGGTATTAAGATCTTGTATTTAGGGGTTGTGTTTTTTATGTAAGGGCATTTCACTTTGTGTGTGCTGGAGGTGTCATGCTTTTTAATAAGAGAATCTTATTTATTTTGTATTAAGAGTTTCCTACATGTAGATTTTTTTTTTCTTTTTGTACTTGGTTTACATTTCTATCTATGGAAGGTCTTACCTTTTACATTAGTGGGACTCACACTGTTTTGATGGAGTACCTACAAAACTCTGAAACAGGATTTCCAAGTAAAGCACCCGAACTAAATTAAGGAACTGGTCTGAATTTTCACATTTATTCTCAGATACAAGTAGCTTCCGGCTGCAAAACTGTCAAAGAAAATGAGAAGGCATAATGGTAGCGTTTCATGTTGGTTCATAATGAGATTCAGGAGTGTGCAATACCTAGGAATACTAATAACAATGCATTACCACACAAGCACGTTATCTTCTAATTTGATCAATTAGCAAATTAAATGCTCTGACCCACTTTCTCAAAGATGATCTGTTCTCAGCTGGTATTCTTGAGTGGAAACATTGCTTTCACTTTAATATTAAGATATCAGCCATCTTTCAGTAGGTCCACTCTGAGCATTGAGTCAGAACATATCGTTTAGGCTGACAAGATTATGAAATGAAACATTCCTATGGTATTATTTCCAAAGGGAAGGTATCCTGGCCAATACATCTGGTCATTTATCTCATTGCAGTTTGTGGGGTCATGCTGTGCAAGTGGCTGTTATATTTCCTATTTTTGAACCGTGACTACAACTCAAATGTATTTCATTGGCTGTACTGTGACACTGAAGTCTTGAAGTATGCTTTAAAATACAAACTTTTTTTAATCCTTCAGATTTTCAATATTGTGGACATTTTTCTTTTCTTCCCACTACAACATTTTGCCTCTACTAGCCTGACTGATAGATTATCACAAACATTCATCACCTTTCGAGCAAAGTATTTCTTGGAGTTGAGGGGGTTGGCTTATTAGGAGAGACTGAGTAGATTGGGATTATATTCATTGGAATTCGGAAGATTGAGGAAGGATCTTATAGAAACATATAAAATTATGAAGGGAATAGATAAGATAGAAGTAGAGAGGATGTTTCCACTGGCAGGTGAAGCTAGGACAAGAGGGCATAGCCTCAAGATTAGAGGGAGCAGATTTAGGACTGAACTGAGAAGGAATTTCTTCACCCAGAGGGTTGTTAATTTATGGAATTCCTTGCCCAGTGAAGTAGTTGACGCTACTTCAGTAAATGTTTTTAAAAAAATGTAGATTTTTTTTGAACAATAAAGGAATTAAGGGATACGGTGAGAATGCAGGTAAGTGGATCTGAGTCCACGAAAGGATCAGCCATGATCTTATTGAATGGCGGAGCAGACTCGAAGGGCCAGACGGCCTACTCCTGCTCCTAGTTCTTATGTTCTTATGTTCTTATTATGTTCTTATGTTCTTTCACCCTGTCGTGCCAAATTTAGAGTCATGGAAGTTTACAGCATTGAAACAAGCCCTTCGGCCCAACTTGTCCATGCCACCCAGTTTACACAATTAAACTAGTCTCATTTGCCTGTGCTTGGTCCATTGGCAGACCATTGGCAGACCACTGCAGACACTCACCATCCCCTATATGAAAAATTGCCCCTCGGACCCTTTTGTATTTCTCCCCTCTCATTTAATTTGCCACTAATTCAAGTGTACATTCTCTGGTCATACCAGCCTGACTGACAGGGAAGAAGCAGGATTTCATCTTCTCTGTATCCAGTGACACTTTATATGGCTCTGTGGGACCTCCCTTAACTTGATCCTAGACTGCAGAGTTTGGGTTTCTGTAATCTTTCTTCTGTGAAAAAGTTGTCCCTCAGGTCCCTCCTAAATCTTTCCCCTCTCACCTTAAACCTATGCCCTCTAGCTTTGGACTCCCCTACCCTGGGGAAAAGACCTTTGCTATTCACCTTATTTATGCCCCTCACAATTTTATAAACTTCTATAAGGTCACCCCCAGCCTCTGACACTCCAGGGACAAAGGTCCTAGGCTATCCAACTGCTCCTTATAACTCAAACCCTCCAGTCTTGGTAACAACCTTGTAAATCTTTTTTGCACCCTTTCCAGTTTAATAACATCCTTCCTACAGCAGAGTAACTATAATTGTAAACCGTACTCCAAATGTGGCCTTTACGAATGTCTTGTACAGCTGTAACATGACATCCCAACTACTATACTCAATGTTCTGAATGATGAAGGTGAGTGTGATAAATACCTTCTCCACCACCCTGTCTACCTGTGACAGCACTTTCAAGGAACTATGGACCTCCATGTAAGCAAAGGTGTATATTTGAGCTCTGATGAAACCCTGTCCAGGATCATTTTCTTGGACTGATTTTTTTTGCATATATTTCATTTCACTGCAGTTATTTTTGAGGATTTAAACTTACCGGTTTTTTACTGCCCTGTATATAAGCTCTAATATTATTGTACATAAACTAATTACTGATAAAACCATCTCTTCATAAAACAGGAATTTTATTTTTGCACAGAAATGAAACATTTCTTATCTTCACATGGACTTTAATCCTGTAAAAAAGCCCTAGTGCTGTGGAGTGACTGGGAATGTGTTGGGCAGTGTTTAATTTCAGCTGTGTATAACACAGAATATTACCAAAAGCCAATTAAAGAAGGCTTACTTTTCTCTTCCAAGAAATTATTATCAAAAAAAAGGCTTATGGAGATGAAACCATAAGTGAGAGGTTAAAAGTATTAGAAAAGACCAAAGACACTTCATTCTTTTCTCCAGAAAAAGAGAAGAAAGAGGGCTGACCTGATAGAGGCATAAAAATTCTGAAAAGGTTGAAAGGTATATACAGAAAAATGTGCTCCTACACCTCAGCAAGTCCAAAACTGGTGGTCATAAATGTAAGATAGGCATATATATGGAGTATTTCAGAAGTATCTTCTTTATTCAAAACAGGAGTAAAAATACAGAACTTGCTGCCCGAGGGAGTGATTGACGAAAGTAGCATTGATGTACTTAAGGGGGAGTTAGATAGACGCATCAGGGAGAAAGGGATAGGGAATGGTGCTAGGATTTGACAAAGCTGGGTGATAGGAGGCTATTATAGAACACAAACATTGGCACAGAGTGAATGAACTGTTTTTGTGCTGTAAGTTCTGTGTAATTCTTCATAATCTTTTAAGAAGAGGCCTAGATTCTGGCACATCCAATCCATTGGAGAGTTCTTGAGAGCTGTCTTCACTGTAATGTGAGAGCGGGGAGGGTGGGTATTGACAATGAAATGTCCTTTAGAAAATACAACAGCTGCAGTGAGAATCTGACACACCCCATATTTCCCGACTGCAGTTACATAAATCTATGCAATATAGAAATATTGACATATGCCCTCCAACTAAATGAATATAATCAGCAGACTCCAAACCTCTCTGTGTCACACCATTCTCATCTTCCTATAGCCTATTGACAGTACGCCATCTGTGCTCCTAATAAACATTCCTTGCTCGCTCTTTCTGGGGTCAATGTCAACATGTTGATTTCAGGAATCCCTCTCTCCTCACGGAAGGAGGGCACTGAGGAAAATGCATTCCTACCACACATAAGAATGAGATAGTAGAAACTGCCGATGCTGGAGTCTGAGATAACAAGGTGTGGAGCTGGAGGAACATGTGTAAGAATAAGATTGTCATTTTCATGAGTGTCTAACCATCAAAACACCTGTGACTGTCGTCTACAAGTCTTTATTTGAATACTGCTTTTAACTTGTTCGGGGGATATGGGGGTCACATGCTGGGCCAGCAGTTAGTGCCTATTCCTAATTACTCTGGAACCAAGTAGCATACTAAGGCCATTTCAGAGGGTCATTGACAGTCAAGCATAATGGTATGGGGCTGGAGTCCTATGCAGGCTAGACAGGGTAAAGATGGCAGATTTCCTTCCTTAAAGGGTGTTGATAAACGACACTGGATGTTAATTGCTCTGTGTGAATTTCTGTACCCACATTGAGATCTTTATCATTGGCATGTGTATGCATCGTGTGCAAGGATCAGGCCAGTGATAAACACAGACCAGGATGCAGCCAACACATTGCAACATGTGCAATCTCACTGTTCCATATCCTTTTGGCTAGTTTTACCTTCCCAGGTTTTTCAAATGTGCACCAATTTAACCATTCTCAGGTATTTTCTAGATGAACCCTCTTACCAGGACAGGAAAGGGTTCCCATCATCCTCTCCGGCTGGTTACTGACTGACAATCAGGTTGACAAACTCACCTCCACCCACTTTAAGGTTCAATCTGTACATGTAGAAATGAAATAAACACTGGAAAGGCTGGAAAAACTTGGCAGGTCTGGCAGCATCTGTGGAGAGAGAAACCAAGTTGATGTTTGATTCTTGTTCAGAACTGAAAGTTGGAAATGGGATTTTTAAAATACTTTTGGCATAGACTGAAGAGAAGTAAGGGGTCAGATGTGTAGAGAATGTTAATGACGCTGAAAGAGAAAAGGAATTTTAAAATGGGTGTAAAGGTAAAGTAGCCATAGACCTGGGGGACCATAGGGCTGTTCTCTCATTACGGAGATGAAAGTAATAAGTTTAATCTGAGGGTCAGACAAGGGAGACGGTGAGAAGAAGAGTTCTTCATGGTTTGCAATGCACAAAATGGGTGTAAATTAAAGTGTGAAAGGGAGAGAATGTGTCCTCTCTATGAGGGTGGCACAGTGTCTCAGTGGTTAGCACTGCTGCTTCACAGCGCCAAGGGCCTGGGCTCAATTCCAGCCTTGGGCAACTGTTTGTGTGGAGTTTGCACATTCTCCCCGTGTCTGTGCAGATTTCCTTCGGGTGCTCTGGTTTCCTCCCACAGTCCAAAAATATGTGATTAACCATGCAGGGCTACAGGGATTGGGTAGGATGCTATTTAGAGGGTCAGCATGGATTCAATGAGCTGAATGGCCTGTTTATACACTAAGAGAAAAGTAAATAAGACTAGGATGTGGAATGGAGAATGTAAAACAAAATGGAGAACAGACATAATGTAATATAGAAGATAGGAGCAGGAAGAGGCCATTCAGCCCTTCGAACCTGCTCCACCATTCATTATGATCCTGGCTGATTGTCCAACTCAATAGCCCACTCCTGCTTTCTCCCCATGACCTTTGATCCCATTTGCCCCAAGTGCTATATCTAGCTGCCTCTTGAATACATTCAATGTTTTGGCATCAACTACTTCCTGTGGTCATGAATTCCACAGGCTCACCACTACTTGGGTAAAGAAATGTCTCCTCATCTCTGTCCTAAATGGTCTACTCCGAATCCTCAGACTGTGACCCCTGGTTCTGGACACACCCACCATCGGGAACATCCTCCCTGTGTATACCCTGTCTAGTCCTGTCAGAATTTTATAGGTCTTTATGAGATTCACCCTCATTCATCTGAACTCCAGTGAAAACAAACCTAACTTAGCCAATCTCTCCTCGTACGTCAGTCCCGCCATCCCTGGAATCAGCTTGGTAAACCTTTGCTGCACTCCCTCGAAAGCAACAGCATCTTCCTCAGAAAAGGAAACCAAAACTGCACACACTATTCTGGTGGTTATTTTGTGAAGTTAATGAATTCCAAATTGATACCTTGAGGCTGCAAAGTGCCTCAGTGAAAAATGAAGGGTTGTTCCTCAAGCTTGTGCTGTGCTCTGTTGCTTTTAGACTAGAAATGACTGAATCCCTTAGAACCCTCAAATGGCACAAAGCTGAATACTGATCAAAGAATCAGCTTTCAAAACATGCTACAGCCTCCTTTTCTAAGTCCCTTGAATATCTTTGTCTTTCTTGCTTTAATATTAAATACGACATTCAGTGTGGATATACTCACATCACTGTGTTTAAAATAGGTAAAACCTGTTTTTTTAGTGGGGGCTAGGAGTCTAAGTATGGTCACATGTCGAAGTGTTTGGGTTGCGAACTAGAGGCAGCAGTAGTACCTGTACAACGCCATCCCCACTCCTCACTCTCTCAGATCTTCAGTCCCCAAGCCCTGCTCTCACACAGCCCACACACAGGGGTTGTGACCTGGGATTGAAATGTTGTGACATAGTTGTCGAAATGGGGTCACAGCGGGAAAAAAGTCTGGGAAACAGTGCTGCATATTGTCAGAATGTGGAGATACTGAAGGAAGTTATTTTAATGTCACCTTGGCTGCCGTTCCCCTCAATTATATTTTCAGCTCGCAGCTATCAGATACAAACTCTGGAGGAGAAACTCTGCTCCTTCGCTCCCACTCCCTAACGCCTTGCTACTTTCTTGCCTCACAAACTTTTCCCTACTGCAACTGCACAATACCTCCTGGTTGCCAGAATTGCATCTCAAGGATAAATGAAACCAAAAAACTGCAGATACTGGACATCTGAAACAAAAACAGAAATTGCTGGGGAAACTCAGCAGGTCTGGAGAGAGAAACAGAGTTAAGGTTTCGAGTCCAGTGACTCTTCATCAGAACTGGGATAGGGTGGTATTTATGATGATGCTGTTTCTTCCTCTTTGAAAGTTTTAATGTTTAAGTTGAATGCTGTCCATTTGAAACACTGATCCCAAGACCTGGGATGCTCTGCTCAAAACTGGTCAGAATTCAAGGCAAAACTCATGTTCTGAAAAGTCAATCCTCCCTCTTCTCCAACCTCACACTGTCTCTGGTCATTGTTCCTGTCCTTTTATGTCCCATGGTCTGATCTTACTGATGATTGGCAATCACTTTAGACCGTATAAATATTAACACCCTTCAAATAACAGACTAGACTGAACAAAGGATAAACTTTGGAAATAGGCAGTAATGTTCTTACTGCTGATGGAGATGGTGCGGTGAAGAGCTTTCATTCATTTTTTGAAAGGTTAAATGAGCTAGGGATAATGGGAAATAGATGGAAACTAATTTTGTACAATTGCTTCTTATGTTCCACTGAGTTTCGGCTTACTTATTCATCACCATTTCGATGAAGAGAGCTTGATAAAATTGGATAGGCCCCAGAGACCCCATGCTTTTTGTTCAGAAATAAAGCAAACTTCCCTCAAAATAATTTTCCACCACAAGGGTTATCCCTGGTATGAATAGGCTATTGTTTGTGGTTCTCTACAGTGGATTAAAGGTACAGTGTTTTGCTATGGTTTCTCGGCTAATCTGCCTGAGGATAGCACTCATTGTCTCTTGTGGGATATCTTACTTTTGCCAGTAGAAGCCTGTGGCACTTTATTGTGCCTGTTTTGGTGAAAATGCAGGTAAAGATTCTGCTCCTGACAATCTCCCTCAGCACTAGCATCGCCAGGTTAGTTGAATACGAGCATGGAATCCTTGGCAGGAGACAATGTGTTCTTTCCATTTTAAATTCAAGTGTTGGGAACATCACTGGCAAAGCCAGCATAGAGTCAGTGTAATATATGACATCCTAAACTGATCTAGTGCCATTGCCGGCATTTGGCCCATATTCTTCTAAACCTTTCCCATTCATATACCCATACAGATGCCTTTTAAATGTTGTAACTTTACCAGCCTCCACCACGTCCTCTGGCAGCTTGCTCCATACACGTACCACCCTCTGCATGAAAAAGTTGCCCCTCATGTCCCCTTTAAATCTTCCCCCTCTCACCTTAAACCTATTCTCTCTAGTTTTGGATTTGCCTACCCCAGCAAAAAGACCTTGGCTATTCACCTAATCTGCGCCCCTCATGATTTTATAAACCTCTATAAGGTCACCCCTCAGCCTCCAGGCTCCAGGGAAAATAGAACATAGAACAGTACAGGCCTTTGGCCCATGATTTTGTGCCAACCTATTATCCTACTCTAAGATCAAAAACTAACTTGCATACCCTTCATTTTACTATCATCCATGTGCCTACCTAAGAGTTGCTTAAATGTCCTTAATATATCTGACTCTGTTACCACTGCCGGCAGCGCATTCCACGCACCCACCACTCTCTGTGTAAAGAACCTACCTCTGACATCTCCCCTATACCTTCCTCCAATCACCTTAAAATTATGCCCCTTTAACAACATCTTAACAGCTTAACAACATCTGTCCTAAAGCAGGGAGACCAGAATTGAATGTAGTATTCTACAAGTGGCCTCAGCAATGTCCTATACAGCCACAACATGACCTCCCAACTGCTAGACTCAATGCACCGACCAATGGAGGCGAACGTGCCAAATGCCTTCTTTACCACCCTGTCTACCTGCAATTCCACTTACAAGGGACTATGCACCTGCACTCCTAGGTCTCTTTGATCAGCAACACTCCCCAAGGCCCCACCATTAAGTAGATAAGTCCTGCCCTGATTTGCCTTCCCAAAATGCAACACCTCACATTTATCTAAATTTAACTCCATCTGCCATTCCTTGGCCTATTGGCTCATCTGATCAAGGTCCCATTGTACCCTGAGATAACCTTCTTCACTATCCACTATACCACCAGTTTTGGTGTCATCTGCAAACTTACTAACCATTCCTCCTTTATTCACATCCAAATCATTTATATAATGATGAAAAGCAGTGGACCCAGCACCATTCCTTGTGGCACACTGCTAGTCACAGGCCTGCAGTCTGAAATGCAACCGTCCACCACCACACTCCATCTCCTATCTTCAAGCCAATTTTGTATTAATTGGCTAGGTTCTCCTGGATTCCATTTGATCTAATCTTGCTAACCAGTCTACCACGCAGAACCTTGTCAAATGCCTTGCTGAAGTCCATATAGACAACATCTGCTTCTCTGCCCTCATCAATCTTCTTTGTCATTTCTTCAAAAAACTCAGTCAAGTTAGTGAGACATGATTTCCCATGCACAAAGCCATGTTGGCTGTCTCTAATCAGTCCTTGCCTTTCCAAATACATGTAAATCCTGTCTCTCAGGATTCCCTCCAACAACTTGCCCACCACTGACGTAAGGCTCACCGGTCTATAGTTCCCTGGATCTTCCTTACCACCTTTCTTCAATAGAGGCACCATATTTGCCACCCTCCAATCTTCCGGCACCTCATCTCTGGCTATTATTGATACAAATATCCAGCAATCTCTTTCCTAGCTTCCCACAAAGTTCTGGGATATGCCTGATCAACTCCACTTTTATGCTTTAAAACGTCCAGCACTTCCTCTCTATAATATGGATACTTTTCAAGATATCACTATTTATTTCCCCAAGTTCTCTAGCTTCCATGTCCTTTTCCACAGTAAATACTGACGCAAAATGTTCATTTTGTATCTCACCCACCACCCATCACCCATCAGACAAAGAAAATGTAGTGACAGGATTGGCTTTGAGAAATGGCTATTTTCCTGAAATCTTTTCACACAAACAGAAAAATGAAATAGACAATCTTGTTGATCTTTATCTGTTGTGCATTCCTAATTGCCTCTGAATTTAGTGCCTTGCTGGGCTGCTTCAGAGGGTGACCACATTACTGTGGATCTGGAGTCACATCTAGACCAGACTGGGTAAGGATGGCAGATTTCCTTCCTTAAAAGACACGAGCAAATCAGATGGGTTTTTTAAAAATAACAATCCGTGCCAGCTTCCCACTTAGTATTAATGATTTCAATTCCAGACTTATTCTTTGGATTTATATTCCATCAGATGCCATGCTGGGATTTGTACCTGTGCTCCAAAGCATTATGCTGGATCACTAGTCCAGTAATATTACCACTACACTGCCATCTGGTCGCTGTCTCTGGCACACTGATAGTAAATCACTGTGCAGTGTGAAAGGTATGGCTATAATGGTGCACAATGTACATTCTTCCTCAGTGTGGGTCGATCCTGTTACCCTTTCTGATTCCCTGCACTGAGCTGTTACGGGTGAGCTAATTACATCAGCATTGCCTATCCTGACCGTCTCCTTCAATTGTTGCTGCTTTGCCTCTGTGGGGCCTTGTGCCCTTGCACTACTCACCCATGAACAACCCGTGAGAGGACTTCAGCTGAATTGAAAAACCTAATGATAGTGCCTGACATTCTTGTCATTTGCCACATGTCAATGATCAAAGCTGACAGCGCATTCCGCCCATTGTGTCCTGCTGGTTGTAACAATCTGAAAGTTCTTCTCTCTCTATGGATCAATCCAAAACTATTCCCATTGTCCCACTCTCCCAACACCACCACCCCCCCCATAACCTTTTATCAAGCTCAAGCTAATCCAGCTGCCCCACACTATCTCCATTGCCATGTACTAATTCTGCTGTGTGGAGCTCAGTTGGAGCATTAGAATTAGGATAACCCATTAAACTCCAGCAAGTTCAGACTGATTTGTTGTCTGTCCTACATCTGCTTGAGATTATGTGGGAAATGGAAAATTCTGTACTGTGCTTTAACCAAGTCTCAGTATCAGAAAGGCAGCTGTGTCACTTAGCAAATGTAGAATGTACAATCACAGTTCTAAGGAAGGAATCGATAGATAATTACAGACATTTAGATCACTTTCTACAATTTGAAACAGGGAAGCGTGTTAGATTGATGTGATATGTGTTCCATGTTCTCAGGTTTTGCTTTGTGCCAGTAATTTTTGCACAGCAGATTGTTTAAGTTGTTGCATTAGAATTCTTTGTTGCAAGATACAAATGAAATTTTAGAACCAGAGAAACATTTAATATTCATTACAATTCTACTGTAGTCTATCTGCGATTGCACTTTCAGCTCAATACCTTCCTTGATAACACAAAGCAAGCTCGATTCCATGAAATTAACTTTGAATAGAATATTAATGAGCTAACAGTATTACAATTTCATGCATTAACTGATAGTAGATCTAATAGATTTCCGACTTTTCTCATTAAGAAACTAAAAGTTTAAATGCTTCGTCGAATGACTGGGACATATTACAGTAAGTACTTCTCAAATTTGTAATGAGAACTATTTTGATCAAAGAACTCAAGTAAATGCAAAATTTTATGGAGTGTCCAACCAGCATGTAATAAACATCCATCCATGCTTTTTTTAAAAATTTATTCATACATGGAATGTGGGCATCATTGGCTGGACAATCTTTTATTGCTCATCCCTAATTGCCCTTGGGAAGATAGTGATGACCTGCTTTCTTAAACCATAGCAGTCAATGTGGGTGAAACTAGAATGCTGTTAGGAAAGGGATTTCAGGATTTGGACCCTGCAACAGCGAAGGGATGTCATTATATTTCCAGACCAGAACAATCTATGGTTTGGAGCAGAGTTTCTAGATGGTGATGATCCTGTGCATCTGCTGCCCTTGTCCTTCTCGGTAGTAGAATTTGCAACTTTGAAAGATACTGTCAAAGGACCCTTGGTGAGTTGCTGCAGTGCTTCTAATAGATAGTGTACATTGCTGCTACTGTGGTAAAGTGAAGGAATGTTTGATTTGGTGGGTAAACTGCCAATGAGGCAGGCTACGTTGTTCTGGATGGTGTCGAGCTTCATGCATGTTGTTGGAGCTACATTCTTGCAGGGAAGTGGGAAGTAGTTCGGGACACTCCTGACTTGTGCCTTATAGATTTTGACAGGTTTTCGGGAGTCCAGGGGTGATTATTTGAGTTTGAACCAAGATTGCAATGAGGTCAGGAGCTGAGTGGCCCTGGCAGAATCCAAACTGGGCGTCACTGAGCAGGTTATTGCTGAGCAGGTGCTGCTTGATAGCACTGTTACTGACACCTTCCATCACTTTATTAACGATCGAGAGCAGACTGATGGGGCAGTAATTGACCAAGTTTGATTTGACCTGCTTTTTGTGTACAGGACATACCTGGCAATTTTCCACATTGTCGGGTAGATACCAGTGTTATAACTGTACTGGAGCAGCTTGGCTAGGGGAGTGACAAGTTCTGGAGCACAAGTCTTTAGTACTAGTGCCGGAATGTTGTCATGGCCTGAAGCCTTTGCAGTATCCAGTGTCTCCAACCATTTATTGATATCACAGGGAGTGAATCAAATTGGCTGAAGACTGGTATCTGTAATGCTGGGAACTACTGGAGGAGGCCAAAATGGATCATCCACTCAGCACTTCTGGCTGAAGATTGCTGTGAAAGTTTCAGCCTTATCTTTTGCAAGGTTAGATCCGGAAACTGAGAATAGGCAGATATACTGGTGCTACAGCTGTTTCTGTTACCTAGAGAGTTCATCAGTGATCGACATCATGTAGTCCATTACAGGCAGAGGTGAGGAGGTTCAATATAGTCTGTCAATTTTGGTGAAGAACATATTCATGGAATTCACGTTTCCTGTGAACTGCTGTCAGCTGTGATCAGGTTAAATCCAGGAGTAAAGACCAAAGAACAAAGAATATTACAGCACAGGAACAGGCCCTTCGGCGCCCACTAAGACTGTGCCGACCCATGATGTCTTTCTAAACTTAAAACCTTTTGCTTCTAAATGGTGAAGATCCCTCTATTTCCTGCATATTCATATATCTGTCAAGATGCCTCTTAAACATTGCTCTTCTATCTGCCTCCACCACTTTCTCTGGCAGTGCATTCCAGGCACTTAACACCCTCTGTGTAAAAAATTTGCTTCTCACATCTCCTTTAAAATTACCCCCTTTAACAGGTCTCCCCTTATTCTTTGATGTTCAAGTGAAAATAAACCAAGTCTGCCCAATCTATCCTCACCGCTAAAACCCTCCAAACCAAGAAACATCCTGTTAAACTGTTTCCGTACCCTCTCCAAAGACTCCACACCCTTCTGGTAGGGTAGGGACCAGAACTGTTCACAATATTCCAAATGTGGCCAAACTAAAGCTCTGTGCAGCTCTAACATGACTTGCCAATGTTTATAATTTATATCCCGATTGAGGAAGCAACCATGCCATATGCCTTCTGGACCACCTTATCCACTTGTGTTGCCACTTTAAGGGAAACTGTGGACCTGTACATTGAGATCCCTCTGTATGTTGAAGCTACGAAGATTTCTGCCGTTTACTGTATACATCCTCCTGCATTAGATCTTCCAATATGCATCACCTCTCATTTGTCCACTTAAACTCCATCTGCCATTTCTTCACTCAAGTCTCCAGCCTACCTACATCCTGCTGTATCCTCTGGCTAACCTTCTCACTATCTGGAGCTTCCCCAATCCTTGCGTCATCTGCAAACTTACTAATCAGACTGCTTACATTCTCCTCCAAATCATTTACAGGGGTCCCAGCACTGTTCCTGTGGAACACCGCTGGTCACAGATCTCCACCTTTTCACCACTAGTCTCTGTCTTCTATGACTAAGCCAGTTTCGTATCCATCTTATCCAGCTCGCCAAGGATCCCATGTGACTTCACCTTGTGTGGCAACCTGCCATGAGGGACCTTATCAGAGGCCTTGCTAAAGTCCGTATAGACAACAACTACTCCCCGGCCCTCATCAATCATCTTTGTCACTTCCTCAAAAATCTCAATCAATATTGTGAGACATGACCTTCCCCTCATAAAGCCACACTGCCTATTGCTGATAAGCCCATATTTTTCCAAATCTGAGCAAATCCTGTCCCTAAGAATCTTCTGCAATAATTTCCCTACCACCGACGTAAGGCTCACTGGCCTGTATTATTTTGGATTATCCCTGCTCCCCTTCTCAAACAGAGGAGCATTGTTGGTTATTCTCCAGTTCTCTGGGACCTCACATGAAGAGGAGGAGCTGGAATGCCATGAGAGGAAAATTGTGTTTTGAGGGTGAACCCAGTGCTCATGTTTCTAATGTCAATGGTATCACTTTTGCTCATAACCAATTGAGTGGAACTTTATTGAATGAATTCTGGAAGCCAAAGAGGTATTGCTGTGCCTAAATTATTAGTGATCTCAAAATTTCAACTAAAGGGTTTGGTACTGGGATAGGCATTACAAAGGACTTCAGAAAATCCCTACATTTGAAGAGAAATCACTACAACAGGCCCATCAGAAGCAGTCACACTGCAGTCACTGGTACATTCAAAACCAATCTCTTGTTACGTAATGCCAATGTGGAAAGTAATGAAAACCCAGAAGCTGACTGCACAACGAGGAGGTAACAGTCAGCCATGTATCAGACACAAACACTACAGCTCCTGAAAGAGAATAGGTTTGAGAGAATAGGACACCACAGGAACACAAACAACACCCCTTTCACCAAACACGGACTCACCGTAGTCTTAGAAATGTGCAGCAGAGTTTGACTCAAAACTACCAATATCATTTCTCTCTCTGTCTCACTCTCTCTCTGTCCTTCTCTTGCTGTCACTTTCATGTTCCACACTTCTTCCTGTTTGTCCCATTCTTTCTATTTATTTCAGTTTTCTAACATTCCCCTTTTAAGTCCCTCATGTTCTCTCTTTCTCTTCAATGTTCCCCTCTCTTTCTTTGTCTCTCTATGTTTATTTGCCTCTCTTTCTCTCTTTCCATAAATCTCTTTCTGTCCATCTCTTTGGCCCTGCCTCAGCTCTCTGTCTTGCTCTGTTCTCTCTCCATGATCTGTTTGTATCTCAGTCTCACTCTGACGCCTCTCTATATCTGTCTTTCTCCCTTTCTTTTTCACCTCGTCTCTGCCTTTTCGTTTTCTCTCTCCCGTATTTCAGATACTTACTGTTCCTGTTTTCTATATCTCTGCTACTCTCTCAGTGTCTTCAAGCTAGAGTCAGAATTTATCTCTTGTTTCTTTCCTTCTGTAAATGGCTGGCATTTTTTAATGTGTAAATCTGCCATTATATTGAAGGCTGATTCTAATGAGGCATTTAATATTCACCAAGACAGAAATAGTACAACAGGAGCTGTATTTAAACCAAAAGGCTAATACTGACATTGGAGAATGCAATCTGAATCGAATTCAAGGAATGGTCACTACCTGTCCCTATACTGAAGCTTATTTATTGTGTGCCGATGAGAATGGACCGAAACAGATTATAAAACCCACTGCACTTCAGATTTACCAGAACTTCTATATTCTCATTCAGAAAGGAGACATTAACATATTTGTCATTATCTCTTCCTACTGAGCCATTTAATAGTTTGCGCCTGATAATTCCACTGCCTCATTCAATACACAGAAACTCTCCTTACAAAGGAACACTCAGCACAGCCAGAGTCCTGATAAAACTGGCAATGAATGAAGACAGAAATTCAACAAAATGGGAGACAAACCCAAAAGCAATAGAGGCCCCTGTGTGGGAAGACTGATGGAGTTGGGGTGGGCGATGGCAGATGGTCCTGGGACTAATGGAGTTTGGGTGGACAAGGGGGTTCAGTTGTGGGCCTGGTGATGTTGGAATGTGTGATGAGAGCAGGGTTATCCCAGGTCTAGTTGAGAGTGGATACCAAGGATGCCTCAACTGGAGATGGCTTAACTTCTTTGGAACTGATTTCTTCACCTTCTCCAATAAAGCAATGGCCGAGTGGTATTATCGTTGGACTGTTATACAGACACCCAGGTTCAAATCCCGCCATGACAGATGGTGGAATTTGAATCCAATAAAAATGTAGAATTAACAGCCTAATAATGACCATTAAATTGTTGGGGAAAAACCCATCTGTCTCACTCATGCCCTTTAGGGAAGGAAACTGCCATCCTTACCTGGTCTGGCCTACATGTGACTCCAGACCCACAGTAATGTGGTTGACTCTGAACTGCCCTCTGGGTCAATAAATGCTGGCCTAGCCAGTGATGCCCACATCCCATGAATGAATAAAAAATAATGCCAATGCTGTCCTAGAGGCACCAGACAACTTGAATTGTGAAATCACTTTTGTCAAATTTGTGTGTGTTTGTCTCACTGCTAAACTTGTAAGGTTCATATTTCAAGCAACAGTATGACAGAATACAAAAATGTTAATAAAACATGTGATATACGACTCGTGTTTGCTTTAGTGTCGGGTAGCCTCGTAAACCCATTGCAGGTAGGGTATGAGGAGGGTGAAGAGTTTTCTCAGGGATTAAAAACTTACCTGAGTGTTGTAACAACAGATACAATGATTCAGAGACATCTTCAATTTTGAATCAGAAATCAATGCGTTGGGATCAGAAAAGAGAATGGATTATAAATATTAATAAAAAAATCACATCCCTGGGAAAAAATAATAAAAATCAAACATGATGAAATAATTTTGAGACATCGACAATTCTTTGCAAACAATATGACCTCTGAAGGTTCAACTGTAAAATGACTACACTCATTGTTCTGCAATGTGACTTGTAATTAATATTGTACTGAAATTATTTTACCTACATAATTATTCCTCATGTTGCCCGGCACGACAAGGTCAGAAATTGATGAATTTATATTAACCTCCAGTATCAAACTTAACATATGAAAGCTGCTGTGTAATTAATATTATTGGATTAACCCCTTGGGTCCTATCAATATTCAGACAATTAACCCACTAGCAAGTGTCAAGTTAGACCTGTCATTGACAGCTGGGAATGTGGATAAACATTTTAAAGGGAACACAAATACAAGAGAAAAGGCCAGGGCAGAGGATTAGGGTAGACAGGGGATTAGAGTACACAGCGCCAGTTTAAGAGGTAGCACCTGCCCAAGTATGATGAGCCAAATTGTTTCCAACTGTGCTTGATACTGCGGTAATTTTATGGGCTCTCAATAGAAGCAAGCAGTGAAAAACTGATTAAACTAAGATATGTTTCTACCGTTTACTAATTTTAGTGAAAATGCAGCTGTTGAAGGGGGAGTATGCTTAAAGTGATAAGCGCGACTTTAACTGGTTAGATTGGAATAAACATTTCATTACACTGACATTAAATGTATTTATGTGTTCTGTACCCCCCCTCCTCCATCATATTGGAATGGGGTGGGGAAGGTGTTCAGGGTATGAGACCTGAAACTGGTGTTACGAATATATGCTGCTTGAGGAGAGAAATCCCATTTCACACACCTGAGGGATGGATATTCTTCAGAACATAGACTGAGCTACTTTGGAGGAGTGTTTGATGTGGACTGTGTAGGGGCAGCTTTACTCTATGTCTAACCATGTGCTGTACCTGTCCTGGGAGTGTTTGATGAGGACAGCGTAGAGAGAGCTTTACTCTGTATCTAACCTTGTGCTGTACCTGTCCTGGGAGTGTTTGATGAGGACAGCGTAGAGAGAGCTTTACTCTGTATCTAACCTTGTGCTGTACCTATCCTGGGAGTGTTTGATGAGGACAGCGTAGAGAGAGCTTTACTCTGTATCTAACCTTGTGCTGTACCTATCCTGGGAATGTTTGATGAGGATGGCATAGAGAGAGCTTTACTCTGTATCTAGACTCATGGTAAACTTGTCCTTGGGAGTGTTTTATGTGGTTAACATAGAGGAAGCTTTGCTTTGTACCTTAACCCTCTGCTCTCCCTGTTCTGGGAGTGTTTGACAAGGCCAATTTGGAGAAAGCTTTACTTTCAGTTTAAAAGTGTAGGGGAAGCTTTACACTGTATCTAAACCTGTGCGGTTCCTGACCTGGGAGTGTTTAACGGGAGACAGTGTAGGGGAAGGTTTAGTTTGATTTTAAAAGGGTAGAGGGAGCTTTACTCTCCTATCTAACATGCTGCACCTCAGTTCAATGACACAGATTGCTCATGGAAAGGTCAGTCTACCAAATGAAAGGTCATCTGGCCTAGCTACTGGCAGAAGTGGGACCCACCTGCAACCTGGAGCTGAAGCATTTTCTTCAACTGTCCCTTTACAAAAACAGCACTGAACACATTGAGGGAGTACCCTAGCAGAAACATCTCTGGCCCTGGTACCTACCGGCTGGAATCATTGATGTCTGCCCCTGGTGGTGGGTTGTCCACACTCATCAGTTAAACTATGTGCATTTCCTTGACCTCAGAAGCTTTGATGGACGAGTGCCAGAGATTTCTGCCATTCTCCATCTTAACCTGTAAATCAGGAAGTAGTCTGTGCCAGTGGTTTAGCACAGTGGTCTGGACATGGGTTTGTCTGTGTTTTTGGGGTCTGATTGTCAGCAAGCTCACAAGGAACAAGCTACAGGACATGAGCATGTACTCCCATCACCATTCTCCCAGAATCAGGTCACAGGTGAGAAACATCCACACTGCTGCTTCTCTCTAGGCTCCTAATGCTCTACTCTTTGAAAGATATTGTCCCTCTGCTCAAAAGGCACAGCTTCCCCAGTAAGATCCAAACCTGAAACTGTTCAGGCTTGCTGCACCCTGCAGTATCTGAACAGTTCTAATGTGTCCAGCAGTCCTTTAACAGAAACAACTACGCTGAAGAGGGATTTACATTTAGATATCACCTATCACAACTTCAGGCTGTTCCAAAATATTTCCAAGTTAATGAAGTGTGGTTGCCATGGCAACGTAGGAAACATTACAGCAAATTTGTTCACAGCAGATGCTTACAAACAGCAATTGAAATAATAATGAAATAATCTGTTCCAGTGGTGTAGTTTATGGTTAGAATTAGGACAGACAGCAAGAAAAATCACTCCACAGAGGATTCATTGCCCATTCCTAATTCTCCTTGAGCTGAGGGACTTGCTAGGTCACTGGAATATAATTCAGAGTCAACAAAATCACTGGAGCCACATGTAGACCAGGTGAGCACAGCTGAATTCATTCTCAAACCAGATTGACTCTTACACAAATTGTCACGATGACTGACACCAAGTTTCCATTCCAGATTTTTGAAAAAGATAATTGAATTTAAATTCTGCCAGCTTCTGTGGTGGGCTTTGAAACTGTGTTGCCCAGCATTACCCTGCATCTCAGGATTACAAGCCTAGTGATACCATCTTCACCCCCCGCCCCCCGCATTGCTGGGGTCAATGATTGAAGCAGACACCACGTCAGTACTTTACGATTGAATGTGACAGGTTGGTGAAGCAAGAGGTTGATAAAGGAAAATGAGGACATTATGGACACATGGGATTGGGAACCCATTGCTCATGCATAGATGGTAAGAGTCAGCACAGACTAGTTGGGTCAAATGGTCTGATTCCATGCTGTAGTTTCTGTGAAACTGGGTATCCTCTTGAAAGTGCTGCTTCATTTAAAAAAGAGCTCCTCCCTTTGCTTTGGAAATTGACGTCTGCACTGCGTCAGTCACAAATACAAAGATTTTCTCCTGATTTGCAGACCAGTGAGAAGACGATGAAATGATTCCTGTAAAACAGTGAAGATTGTTGCAAGTTGCCTTCCACAAAATCATGACACAGCTCTCACTGCAAACACCTTCATATATTCCCAACCTTCCTCAATTGGCAGATTTAGGACAGTTGTGAAGGGATTTAGGCTGGTGGCTTAGTCATGCTCTGGTGACTTTTAATACGAACAGAGTAAATGTAGTTCCTACGGGAAGTTTATCAGCTGCGAGTTGTATTGAGAGAATGCTGGATCTGCAAGATTGGTTGCTTCACTGTAGTCCTGCTCTGTTCACGCTTTTAACAATCTCTGTGACTAATAGCCAACTTCAGAACCAAACTTAGCAACTATACCATGTGAAATGAAGAGTGCAAATGTTTTAGAGCAAAGGTTGGTTCAGGAAACAGATAGACAGAGTATACCAAGGAGGGATGGAGCAGAATATTTATTACTTTCACCAGTCAGTCTGTAATTGTAGGTCTCTGCGTGCCTTGGGTAACAAATTGTTATGAAGTTGTGTAGAATGGTCATGAATTGGAAGGCAGGAATTTAGAATTTGTTGGTAAAAATGACAGTGGGGAGAAAAGAGTGCCTGGTCCCTTTAAGAGATTGTGCTTTGTCTATGCTTATAGATTTTGTTTTAAAAAATGTATGTCTGTGAGCAGCAGCTGGAGGATGCCAGTGAGAAAGTACCCAAAGATTGAAACATTTATATTGAAAGGCCAAGCAGCATTTTTTTTTTAATTTTAGTTGATCAATTTGAACCAGGCCCTGAGCTACTAAAAACCAATTGAATTTAAAACTGATGTTTTTGGCAACCTGAAACCAATCATATTATAAGAAATTGGTGTATCGTTGGGGGGTATATGAAGATAAGGGCATTTGGAAAATTGGAGAGAGTCAACTGTCATCTGAGGGGAGAGCAAGCCTGCCATCTGAGAAATAAACCCTGAACTCTCACAAGAAATCGCCAAGCTCTCTAAGAAAGCACTATCTTATCGATCAAAGGTACCGCAGCATTTTTAGCTAAGAGTTTTCACAGAGAAAACACCCTCGACAGTAGAATCAGTGGCAGAAAGGCATTTGTGATGTGAGATCGACAGAAGAAAGGCTGGAGAAAGCAAAGCGTTCTACAAGACAGTCTGTGCAAACTTGGAGAGATTAAGTTTCAATTTATTGTTGACTTAATGATTGGGTTTAAATAAGTGGGGCTTGGCTTTATTTAAACAGTATTCCAGTAGAATTTAGTTCAGTTAGGAAATAGTCAGCAGTCTGGGCGAAATTGTTCGGTCTGTTAGTAATTCTGTTAATTTATTCATTGTTAGGGTTAAACAAATAAATTATTTCTTGTCATTTGTAACGTGGAGATCAGGGATTTTCTTTCTTTTAACCACTCTTTTAAGAGATAGTGAGGAGAAAGGTGAGCTTCTAAGGGGTAATTATTAGATGGAAACCTCTAATCCAGTCATAGCAGATTGGGGCTTGTGCTTTGGTTTATTTATCAGAGGCGTTCAGCCATTCCCCCTCGGTAACAAAATGCAGTCAACAAAATTCTTATATAAGTACAAAACTATCTGGTCATTGTTGTCTGTGGATTTGCTCTACGTGCAAATTGACAACTGCTTTTCTACATTATAATAATTACATTTGGTGGCTCAGTGCCTCAGTGGTTAGCACTGCTGCCTCACAGCGCCAGGGATGTGGGTTCGATTCCACCCTCGGGCGACTGTCTCTGTGGAGTTTGCATTCTCCCCCCGTCTGTGTGTGTTTCTTCCAGGTGCTCTGGTTTCCTCCCACGGTCCAAAAATGTGCAGGCGAATGTGGATTGGCCATGCTAAATTGTCCCTGGTTTGTAGACTGGGTGAATTAGCCATGAGAAATGCAGGGTTAGGGGGTTTGGTGGTGTACCTCAAGGATCTGTTCTGGGGCCACTGCTGTTTGTCATTTTTATAAATGACCTGAATGAGGGCGTAGAAGGATGGGTTAGTAAATTTGCGGATGACACCAAAGTCGGTGGAGTTGTGGATAGTGCGGAAGGATGTTGCAGATTACAGAGGGACATAGATAAGCTGCAGAGCTGGGCTGAGAGGTGGCAAATGGAGTTTAATGCGGAAAAGTGTGAGGTGATTCACTTTGGAAGGAGTAACAGGAATACAGAGTACTGGGCTAATGGTCAGATTCTTGGTAGTGTGGATGAGCAGAGAGATCTCGGTGTCCATGTGCATAGATCCCTGAAAGTTGCCACCCAGGTTGATAGGGTTGTTAAGAAGGCATACGGTGTGTTAGGTTTTATTGGTGGAGGGATTGAGTTTCGGAGCCATGAGGTCATGTTGCAGCTGTACAAAACTCTGGTGTGGCCACACTTGGAGTATTGCGTACAGTTCTGGTCACCGCATTATAGGAAGGATGTGGAAGCATTGGAAAGGGTGCAGAGGAGATTTACCAGGATGTTGCCTGGTATGGAGGGAAGGTCTTATGAGGAAAGGCTGAGGGACTTGAGGCTGTTTTCGTTAGAGAGAAGAAGGTTAAGAAGAGACTTAATAGAGACATACAAGATGATCAGAGGATTAGATAGGGTGGACAGTGGGAGCCTTTGTCCTCGGATGGTGATGGCTAGCATGAGGGGACATAGCTTTAAATAGAGGGGTGATAGATATAGGACAGATTTCAGAGGTAGGTTCTTTACTCAGAGAGTAGTAAGGGCGTGGAATGCCCTGCCTGCAAAAATAGTAGACTCACCAACTTTAAGGGCACTTAAATGGTCATTGGATAAACATATGGATGATAATGGAATAGTTTAGGTTAGATGGGCTTCAGATTGGTTTCATAGGTCGGCGCAACATCGAGGGCTGAAGGGCCTGTACTGCGCTGTAATGTTCTATGTTCTATGTTCTATGTTTGGTCTGGGTGGGATGCTCTTTAAGGAGCTTGGTATGGGCCAAACGGCATGCTTTCCACACTGTAGGGACTCTATGAACAATGACTACACTTCCTTTGTAATTAATTGGCTGTAAAGTACTTTGAAACATTGTGAAAGGTGCTGTATCAATGTAAGTATTTATTTGGCTTTGTTGACAAGCTGCCAGTCGGCCCTAGGCTGGTAGAGTCTTTGGGTGGTTTGGGCTGGTTCTTTCAGTGAGGATGGTACCATGATCTTGGAATCGCAACACTGCTTGTGTATAATGCATGCAGAGCAATGTGATGTGTTATCTCGTGCCTGCAGTCCTCAAAGGGGCTTGTGGGGCCACTCTAAAATGCTCTGATAATGTGGGTTGGAAATGGGCAACATTTTCAAGGCCAGGACAATGAGCAGTTCCCTTTCAGAATGCCCTGAGGCAGAACAATTTGAGCAGATGAGTGCCACCGTTGAAATGTTGAGTAAGAGTGCCCTGGAGGGAAGCAGGAGACAGAATGTTGTCTCATCTGTGGCCAGGTGGTGGGGGAAGGTCAGCAAGATAGCACTATCCTGAAACTTGGTACTGAGAGCTACTAGCAATAGTGGGCCCATATCCCTAAAAACCAGGCTGCCGCTGCAATTTATCACAATCAGTATTGTCCTTGCAAGGTATGGCCCATTGAATATCTTGCCTCTTTGCTGGTTGTTCTTGAGATATGGGCTATTTGGTAAAGTTAGCTTATTGGCTATCCTTAGTTTTCCCGAGTTGATTGTGGGCTCAATCCTTGAACTACTGTAGTCCTTGAGGTGATGGTACTCCAACATGATGTTCCACCAGAGCTTCAAAGATATTGACTCACGATGAAGATATGGAGATATCTGTGAGTCAGGAGAGTGCCTGACTTGGAGATGATGATTCTGAGGAATTCTGTGAAAAAATTTCATCCCCCGAGCAGCGGTCATACAAGGACAGGGCAGACGATAGTAGCCACCCTCTGGAAGAATAAAGAATCCATCATCTTACCTTGTGAATTACCTAGTGTTTTATTTTCCCAGGAGCTAGGCCAGTTATGTATTCCCTCATGTACAGTAAGAGCAGGCCATTCATACACAATTTTGTATCAAGGGGTGAGCTATGAGCATTTGATGTTTTTATGTACTCCATGTCAGTCCATGCAACATGTCAGAACAATTCTATTCATCGTTGTCTTGAACAGCACTTTGTCACTGGAATACTTTACCTTGTTTACTGCTATTAAAGATTCAGGTCTGAGTACATTGTAAACCAAAATGTTTCCAGGATACATTACTGTCGGGCTGATTTACTGGTACTGAACTTCTAATGATAGAAACCATTTACTTTACAAGACCTGCTCTTACATTTTGCTTTCTCGATTTCACCAACCCTGTCCAAATTGCCTCCTCAACTTAATGCTCACATCTGTTCAAATTTTAAACTTTAGTAATATGCAGCAGAGATTTTTGAAGATTTTTGAGAACAATAACAATGTGCATTTATTTTGCATCTTTAACTGCTCAGTGCAGCCCAGTTTGGTTACTGACAGGGCCACTCAGCTCCTGACCTCATTACAGCCTTAGTTCAAACATAGACAAAAGAGCTGAATTCCAGAGAGAGCCCTAAAAAAACTGAAATCAATGGGCATCAGGGGTCAACTCGCCAGTGGTTGGAGTCATACCTGACACATTGGAAGATGGTTGTGGTTGTTGGAGGTCAGTCATCTCAGCTCCAGGATATCTCTGCAGGAGTTCCTCAGGGGAATGTCCCAGGCCCAACCATCTTCAGCTGCTTCATCAATGACCTTCTCTCCATCATAAGGTCAGAAGTGGGAATATTCACTGATGATTGCACAATGTTCAGCACCATTCACGACTCCTCACATACTGAAGCAGTCCATGTTCACATGCAACAAAATCTGGACAATATCCAGGCTTGGGCTGACTAGTGGCAAGTGACATTCGCGCCACACAAATGTTAGGCTATGACCATCACGAATAAGAGACAATCTAACCACCAACCCTTCACATTCAATGGAATTACCATCACTAAATCTCCCACTGTCAACATCCTGGGGATTACCATTGACCAGAAACTCAACTGGACTCAACACATAAACATAGTGGCTACAAGAGCAGGCCAGAAGCTGGGAATACTGCAGGGAGTAACTCACCTCCTGACTCCTCAAAGCCTGTCCACCATCTACAAGGCACAAGTCAGGAGTGTGATGGAATACTCCCCAGTTGCCTGGATGAGTGCAGCCCCAACAACACTCAAGGAGCTCGACACCATTCAGGACAAAGCAGCCCGCTTGATTGGCACTACATCCACAAATATCCATTCCCTCCACCATTGATGCTCAGTAGCAGCATTGTATACTATCTACAACTTGCACAACAGAAATTCACCAAAGATGCATTTCAGAAATTCACCAAAGATCCTCAGACAGCACGTTCCAAACCAATGACCACTTCCATCTAGAAGGACAAGGGCAGCAGACATACGGGAACACCACCACCTCCAAGTTTCCCTCCAAGACACTCACCATCCTGACTTGGAAATATATCGCCGTTCCTTCAGTGTCGCTGGGTCAAAATCCTGTAATTCTCTCCCTAATGGCATTGTGGGCCAACCCACAGCAGGAGTAATGCAGTGGTTCAAGAAGGCAGCTCACCACCACCTTCTCAAGGGGCAACTAGGGATGGGCAAGAAATACTGGGCCCAGCCAGCGATGCCCACATCCCACAACTGAATAGAAGAAAAAATTGTGAAAGCATTCCAGGTTGCTTCACAAGATTGTCATTTAAATGGCCAAGACGAAGAGAAATTGGAAGAGATGACAGAGCTAGGTTTTAAGGAACATCTTAATGGAGGAGAAAGTGGGAAGGAGGACTCCAACTTATGAAAGTCTAGAGCCTAAGGTCTACACAGCTGTTGGCATTGTCCCAGTGTGGAACAAAGAAAGTCAGGTACAATTTGAGATTTCAGTGGGTTGTAGGAATGGAAGTGGTCAGAGAGATGAGGTGGGGTGAAGTCATGGGAGACTTGAACAAAAGGATGGGAATTTTAAAACTGAGGTGATAAAGGACTGGGAGCCAATGTAAGGCAGCAAGAATCAGCATAAAGGGGTGATAGGGTGATGGACTGAATGAGACTTGGTGCAAGTTCAGATAGAGGCAGTGGAGTTTTGAATGAGTTCAAGTTCACGTAAGGTGTGTGTGGGAGCACTGGTCTGGGGGAGGATTGGAATAGTCAATAAAAACCGAAAGAACTTTGTCCTGGATACTGTAAATCAGAAACAAAAACAAATTTGCTGGAAAAGCTCAGCTGCTCTGGCAGCATCTGTGAAGGAAAAAACAGAGTTAACATTTCGGGTCCGGTGACACTTCCTCAGAACTGTCACCGGACCCGAAACATTAACTCTGTTTTTTCCTTCACAGATGCTGCCAGACCTGCTGAGCTTTTCCAGCAATGTCCTTGTTTTTCAAGGGCTGCAATTTCCCCTCCACAGTGGTTGAAAACGCCCTTGACCGCATCTCTCACATTTCCCGCAACTCATCCCTCACACCCCTCCCCGCAATAACAACAAAAACAGAATTCCCCTCGTCCTCACATATCACCCCATCAACCTCTGGATTCAATGCATCATTCTCTGCCACTTCCGCCACCTGCAAACTGACCCCACTACCAAGGACATTTTTCCCTCCCCACCCTTATCTGCCTTCCGGAGGGACCTCTCTCTCCATGATGCCCTCATCCACTCCACACTCCCCCACCAGTCCCACCACCCTCGGCACTTTTCCCTGCAACCACAGGAAGTGCTACACCTGCCCCGACACTTCCCCCCTCACCCCCTTCCCAGGTCCCAAGAAGACCTTCCACATCAAGCAGATGTTGACCTGCACATCTGCTAATGTGGTATACTGTATCCACTGTTCCAGATGTGGCCTCCTATACATCAGGGAGACCAAGCGGAGACTTGGAGACCGCTTTGTGGAACACCTACGCTCGGTTTGTGACAAACGACAACACCTCCCAGTCGCGAACCACTTCAGCTCCCCCTCCCACTCCTTGGACGACATGTCCATCCTGGGCCTCCTGCAGTGCCACAATGATGCCATCCGAAGGCTGGAGGAACAGCACCTCATTTTCGGCTTGGGAACCCTGCAGCCCAATGGTATCAATGTGGACTTCACAAACTTCAAAATCTCCCCTCCCCCAACCGCATCCCAAAACCAGCCCAGCTTGTCCCCGCCTCCTTGACCTGTCCGTCTTCCCTCCAACCCAACCCTCCCATCCCTCCAAACTGACCAACCCCCATCCCAACTCTCTACCTACACTCACTTTTACTGGTTCCAACCCTACCTTCTTGACCTGTCCATCTTCTCTCCACCTATCTGCTCCACTATCCACCTTCTATCACCGCCTCCCCCCTCTCTATTTATTTCAGAGCCCCCTTCCCCTCCCCAATTTCTGAAGAAGGGTCCAGACCCAAAACGTCAGCTTTCCAGCCCCACTGATGCTGCCTGGCCTGCTGTGTTCATCCAGCTCCACACCTCGTTATCTCAGACTCCAGCATCGGCAGTTCCTACTATCTCTGAGCTTTTCCAGCAACTTTGTTTTTGTTCCTGATTGGAATAGCCAAGTCTGGGCACATGAATAGTCTGGTTGAGGGTTTCAGCAGCAGATAAGCTGAATAGTAAAATGTATCTGATCTTCCTGTGTAATTTAGGGGAACCCCAGGTGAGTACATCTGAAAGAAGGTTATAGAAGGATACGCTGATAGAGTCAGATGAAGGAGGGTGAGAGGATTATATTACATTTCCTTCATCGAATAGTGTGCACCAGTCCATCAATTTTACAGAGTAGTCTGAGTATCCCTTCACTGCCTCCCCAACCATCACCTCTGCCTCCCTATTTTTCAGTGTCAATCAATTTGTAGGCAGGTAGAAAGTATGTTGTGCCTGCAGACAATAATCAGGTTATTCAGCCAACAGGTGCATATCAGTATTTATGCTCTAAGCAAACCTTCTCCTACTTTCTGTTCATCAGAACCTACCAGTGATTCCTTCTATTCCTTTCTCACACACATATTGTTATCACCAGACTTCAGCTGAATTTCTGTAATTTGTTACAGTTCCAGGTGGGATGTCCCAAATTGTCAGGCTTCCCCAGTTGGGAGGGAGGAACAGCAGCCCCGCTCCCCCCAACTCAGTTATCCATCATTCCTTGGTTGGTTGCAAAAAGATTAATTTGAAAAGGATCCCTTCTCTTGTGGATAACCTTCTTCCAGACCCAGATAAACCTTTGTTTTATAAGGAGCCAATTTAACCAGATGTTTTATGATTTAATCAAAAGAATGGCTAAACTCGAGAAGAAATTATAATGCAAGCACATACACACAGAGTGGAAATAGTAAGGGTTAGTCCAAACAGATAAAAGTAAAAGGGAGATATATAGATCAGTCTCTGAATTATACATGAATAGCAGATAAGACAATGTCATGATTCTAATTGAATGGCACTTGTCAGGTTGACATTGGCAGTTGAGCCATTGATTTCAAGATTCTTGGATTTGTGGTTTGGCAGAAATTCTGTTGTTCCAATTCCCTTTGTCAGAGTTCCTGCATTTGGAATGAGAGAGAATTTTTCTTTTTGTTTTACCAGCAGTGCAGGGGTGCTTAAAGTGGCTGTTCTCAAAGCAGTGGCCTTCACAGAACTCTAATCCACACACCAGGAAATCTGAGCAATAACACATGCAGGCTAGTGTTATAATCAATTTTCAACCTAGTTTTATATATTCCCAGACTGTAAAACAGATATGTTTGTAAGAGGTAGCTTTCGGTCACCTCATTATTTTTTCTTGACATTTCCTTGACACTTTACAGATGCAACATTCCATGGGCTTCTCATTGAATGTACATCCAACTGTTTTTCTTTATCCATAGCAGCCTGGCTATAATAAGGACATTTTAAAATTAAAAATGAAAAAAAAACTATAAATATTTGTGATTCTGATCAATTCTTGAAACAGTGTTTCTCAAACTTTCCTTTAATTTGTCCCAACCACTCTCACCTCTCTGAGTAAAGATGCTCCTCCTGAATCCCTATTGTCTTGCATTTGTCTTGTTTTTATGGCCTTTAGTTTTGTTCTCCCGCAGTAATGCAAACATTTGCTGTACATCTAACTCTTGCAAATCCTTACATAATCATAAAACATCTTCTACAGAAAAGGGTCTTAGCTGGTTCAGTATTTTCTAAGATGCATAACCTCTCTTTTGTGATATGATTCTTGTGAATCTTTTTCCTACCGTGTTCAGTGTCTGTGTATTCTTTCTGGGATATACTATCAAATTCATGCACGTTATTCCAAAAACAGTCTATCCAAGATCCAACATGGAAAACCATACTCACTAATGATACTGCAGTATTTAGTTAAATGCAGATTCTGATTTGACCTCAGTTTAGTTGGGACCTTTGCTAATTAGAAGAAATCAGAGTGCTGCAGTGAATGTGGGACAATCTGGTTTAATATTAGCTGATGGACAGGAAACAAGTAAACGACACAAACCCTGCTTCGTGAAACCTGTCAGAAACTAACCAGAAACTTTCAGCCCCAGTTCGAATTGGCTGTCAAGTGTCTTATGTTACAACAGTGGCAATGCTGACTACATTTCAGAGAAAAACACAAAGAATGCTGGAGAAACTCTGCAGGTCTGAGGCACCATCTATGGAGAGAGAAACAGTTAATGTTTCAAGTCTGACATGCCTCCTCTTCAGAACTCAGAATGACATCTTAGTTCTTTGGCTGTAAAATACTTTGGGACGTCATGAGTTTGTGAAAGGTTTTATATAAATGCATGTTCTTTCCTTCTTTCTTCCTTTGTTTCCTAAAGTTTAGAAACTTAAATCTTACTTTACATAAAGTAGTCATTGTTGGCTTGCTGCTGTGTCTGATGCTGGCTATTGTATCATGGCAAGCCCCATAACGTTTCCCATTAGTAATTTTCACAATCATTGCAACCAGCACAGAAAGAGTAAAGCACTTCCTTATTTTCACTATTAACTTCTTGATGAATCTCTGGCAAATTGAAATCCTGAGTACAATTGTATTATTTTCTTCTATCCACTGATTTGATGATAAATTGGTCCATCCATCTCCTCTACCCTGTTTGGCATTGCATAACTGTTTCCAAATCAGGCTTGTGTGATTATTTCATAGATCTTCTATACCTGAACACCTGCTTAAGTTGGCCCTCTCCCTTGCTGCACAAGGAACTGGGCTTAAAAATGACAAAGGTGGGGATTGTTCTGAGATATGATGAGTGTCTGAGTAAATTAAAGAGGAGGCTGCCATAACTAAGATAGAAGCCCGTTTGCTGGTATAGAAGTTCTATGAAAATAGTCATACGAGTCCAATTTGGAAATCAGTTATGCAATGCCAAACAGGGTAGTGGAGATGGATGGACCAATTTATCATTTATCATTATGGATAGAAGAGAATAATACAATTGTACTCAGGATTTCAATTTGCCAGAGATTCATTAAGAAGTTAATAGTGAGAACAAAAAATTGTCTTACTCTTTCTGTGTTGGTTGCAATGGTTGTGAAAATTACTAATGGGAAACATTGCGGGACTTGCCTTTTTGTAAAGGGCAGGATCTGGTGAAACTTGACTGCAACAAACTAACCACAAGCACAGTGTTTTGGGGTTTCCAATTATTTTTGATAGTTTTAGCAACACAGAAGTATCAGTGACAGTAAATTGAGGAGAATTGCAGCAAGAGGGGCTTGTTGTAAAATCTGTGCTCATTCAGTCTCCACTTCAGAGGAAGCCCTTAACCACCTCACTGAACCTACATAACGTTTTATTTTTCCACATCTCAGACCAGTGCTTATGCCTATGTGAGTGTTTTTACTGAAGCTGCAAACATGGTCTGTATGGAATGCACATGCCCACGGAGATGAACACAGTCATGGGGAGCCAAATGCATGCATGTAGGACCCTCTGAAAATCACAGAGTCTTACAGCAGAGAGCTTGCCTCAGCTGCTGTTTGAAAAGCTCACTTCCCTGCTCTTTGCTAATTCTCTGCTTTTCAAGTTTATCTTCAATTGTCTTTAGAAATTTACAATTTAATCAGCTTCCACCATCTTTTCAGATGGTGAACTTTTAACTTTCTTCTGATTCTTTTCACAGTTTCCATGTCTCCGACCTCTGGCGACTGATCCTGCTCCCAGTTTCTCCCTATTACTTCTGTTAAATCACCTTGGGCCTTCTCTGCTCAAGGGAGAAAAATCCCAACTTCTCTATTCATAGCAGGTCACATTCTAGACAGCAACCCAATTGGCGAGCCTTTTTAATGTACTGTTTTTATGAACTAAAATGTCCCATAAAATTCAAACTTAGCAGTAAAGAAAAAGCTAACAGTTCAGGCAGCAGGCATCAAGTGAAATCCTGAATATTTCCAGGTGAGGGAAGTGAAGTGTAACAATGCTAGACCAATGTTCTGGAGAGGCCTGAGTTCAAGTCCCACCATGGTAGCTGGTGACATTTGAATTCAGTAAAATAGTGATGTGTAACCACTGCTGATTACCAAAAAAAATCATCTGGTTCAATAATTCCCTTTGACAAAGGAAATCTGCAGTCTTGACCTACATGTGACTCCAGACCCACAGAAATGTGGGTTGACTATTAACTGCCTCTGGGCTATATCCCAGGGCCTTCACCAGGAAATTTAAGTGTTCATTGACATGAGCAAAAATTGAGGAAATTCTCCAACTCTTGCTGGCGTGTGAATAATTTTGACATTAATTTGCATGTGACTCCATCCCATCCAAAATGTTACGCTGATTTTAAGTCTGGGGCCGCGTAGTTTTTCCTTTTGTGATTTTGGTTTTTCTTTATTCATTCACGAGATGAGGGCATCGCTGACCAGGCAGTATTTATTTCCCATCCCTAATTGCCCAGAGGGCAGCTAAGAGTCAACCACATTACTGTGGCTCTGGAGTCACATGTAGGCCAGACCAGGTAAGGATGGCAGTTTCCCTCCCTAAAGGACATTAGCGAAGCAGATGGGTTTTTCCCAACAATCGGCAATGGATTTATGGTCATCATTAGACTTTTAATTCCAAAAATTTATTGAATTCAATTTCCACCATCTTCCATGGCGGAATTTGAACCCGGGTCCCCAAGAACATTATCTGGGTCTCTGGATTAACAGCCCAGTGATAATACCACTAGGCCATCACCTCCCCAATTAATTAATTAATCTAGACATCAGAGAGGCCATACCCTTTCTACACAAAATAGTATAACGGGAAGTTTTGTATCCATTTGTGATATCAGATTAACATCTCATCTAAAGATGGCACCTAACAGTGCAGCACTCCCTTTGTGCAGCCACTGGAGTGATTGGGGTGGAGGGGGGGTTCAGTCTGAGTTTTAAGTTCACGTCTGTGAGGTAGGACTTGACCCTTCTGATCCCAGAAGTCAGAGTGCTACCCAATAAGTCACAGCTGTATCAGAAATCATCTTTTGTTTGATTCAATGGTAGGAGCTGACCACTGTTAGAAACAAACATTACATAGGAATAGGAGTAACCCATTCAGCTCTTTGTTCCGTGCCACTATTCAGTTACTGATGTCTCCCAACTCTACCTGATTACCTTTGTTCTGTAAACCAGTATAGAGGGATTGTTTTATGACTTTTTTTTCCTTTATTCATTCACATTCATAAAGGTGTCGCTGGCCAGGCAGCATTTATTGCCCATCTCTAATTGCCCAGAGGACAGTTAACAGTCAACCACGTTGCTGTGGGTCTGGAGTCACATGTAGGCCAGATCAGGTAAGGACAGCAGTTTCCTTCCCTAAAGAACATTAATGAACCAGATGGGTTTTTCCCAACAATTGGCAATGGATTCATGATCATCATTAGACTCAATTCCAGATTATTATTGAATTCAAATTCCACCAACTGCCATAGGGGGATTTGAACCTGAGTCCCCAGAATAGTAGCTGGGTCTCTGGATTAACAGCCCAGTGATAATACCACTAGACCATTACCTCCCCAAAGGCTAAACAGGTTGAGACTCTATTCACTGGAGTTTAGAAGAATGAAAGTTGATCTCTTCGAAACATATAGGATTCTTAAGGGGCTTGACAGGGTAAACGCTGAGAGATGTTTCCCCTCTCGAACCAGAGGGCATAGTCTCAGAATAAAGGGCCACAAATTTAAGACTGAGATGAAACGGAATTTCCTCTCTCAGAGAATTGTGACTCTTTGGAACTCTTTGCCACAGAGAGCCGTGGGGGCAGAGTCCTTGTGTATGTTTACACAATAAAGAGATTCTTGGTCAGCTGGGGAGCCAAGGGTTATGGGGAAAATGGATGTGAGGAACGTTGGATCAGCCATGATCCTATTGAATGGTGGAGCAGGCTCAAGGGATTGATTGGCCTCCTCTTGTCCCTATTTCGTATGGTTCTTCTGGTCTTAACCTTTCATATCCTTGCTTGACAAAAATCTGACAATGTCAGTTTTGAAATTTTCGATTGAATTTCCAGACTCAACATCCTTTTGCAGGTGAGAGTTTCAGATTTCCATGGCCTCTTGTGTGGAATGTAGTTTCTGACATTAGGCCTGAATGCCTAGCTCTAATGTGAAAGTTATGGCCCTCTTGCTCTGGACCCTCCCCACATGAGGAGATAGTAGTATATATAGAGAGAAACTCTCATATCACATTATCATGTTCAGCGCATACTGCAAATAATTCACCCTTTAATCTGCAACAATGGAAGGAAAGAAGCCTAGGTTATGCAATCTGTCTCTTTTTTTAATCTTTACAGCCCCAAAGTCACTGTAATAAATATATGAGACTTTGGGTTCAATCCACTTTGTACAAAATCAACACATCACAACAACACCATTATAAAAGAAAAGTACACAGAAAAACAAAGAAAACCAATCATTTGCTGTTACTTTCTCCTGATAGCTGGAGAAAACCAGCAAAGTAAAATTTCTAATGTTCCAAGAGAAGCTCCAACAAGCATTGGAGATAACAAGGTGTAGAGCTGGATGAACACAGCAGGCCAAGCAGCATCAGAGGAGCAGGAAGGCTGACATTTCGGACCTAGATCCTTCTTCAGAAATGTATTAGCATACAAGTATTAGCTGTTATTTGACCTCAGGACCCAGCTAGACCACTTCACTGCAATGGGTATCTCACCTGTGCCCTTAAAGGGGAAGTCCCAGTTAGCAGCTGAATCTCACACCTGTGCTGAAGAGTTCAGTACGTCCATGAGCAATGCCACAGGGCCTCAGCTAATGCTAATTAAGTTGTGATCTAATGCAACCAGAAACTCAACTGGACTCACCATATTAACAGGCTGGCTACAAGAGCAGATCAGAGGCTGGGAATACTGTGGCGAGTAACGCACCTCCTGACTCCTCAAAGCCTGTCCACCATCTAAAAGGCACAAGACAGGAGTGTGATGGAATACTCCCCAATTACCTGGATGGGTGCAGCCCCAACAACACTCAAGAAGCTTGACACCATCCAGAACAAAGCAGCCCGCTTGATTGGTACCACATCCACAAGTATCCACCTCCTTCCACCACCAACGCTCAGTAGCAGCAGTGTGTACTATCTACAAGATGCACTGCAGAAATTCACCAAAGATCCTCAGACAGCACCTTCCAAACCCACGACCACTTCCATCTAGAAGGACAAGGGCAGTAGATCCATGGGAACACCACCCCCTGCAAGTTCCCCTTCAAGTCACTCATCATCCTGACTTGGAAATATATCGCCATTCCTTCAGCGTCGCTGGGTCAAAATCCTGGAATTCCCTCCCTAATGGCATTGTGGGCCAACCCACAGCAGGAGGAATGCAGCGGTTCAAGAAGGCAGCTCACCCCCACCCCACCTTCTCAAGAGGCAACTAGGGATGGGCAAGAAATGCATGCCCAGCCAGTGACACCCACATCCCACAAATGAATAGAAAAAAGAATTGAATTATTGTGGGACTCCTGACAACAAAACATCTTGTTGCTTTACAGAACAAAGGAACTGGCTAGAGGAATGAAATTAGACATAGGATTAAAGAACTGTTGAAGAGAAAAACCTTAAAGATTAAACAAAGTGATGTATTGGTACCACAAAATCGGTCCATGATTTAGTGGGGGAGGGACTTGTGGCATGGAGAATAATCATTCAACAAAGTCTGTTTAACCAGCACACTGCAATAGACAGCCTACAGAATCTGTTCAAACAATGTCTCTAAGAATTACTACAAAGATAACTCATTAGTGAAAGGAAAAAGCAAAGTTTTAAAAGAAAGTTAGGATTATTTCTCCTGGGAAATAATTAGTGAAGGGCACTTGCATGTTAATAATAATATGCATCAAATCAATCCCAGTCACAATGTGGTCTTTATCTAATCATTTCCATTCCAGCTGGAAATAATGGCATCAGGATATGTGACAGATTGGGAACAGAAACGGAGGGCATACGTTAGTGGGATCTTAGGGTGGGGATTTTTTTTTCAAGTTCCTGTCTGATTATATTTGAGCCAGAGTTCTGAATGCCGTTAGTGACTGATCTCCGAGAGATATGCTGTATTTCACTGCCCAGAACACGGAAACAGAGCCACGACAGTGATGTGAGCCGAGTTACAGTTGGTTTGAGACCTTGTTGATGGATTAGATCTCGGGCAGGACTCACTGTGCTCTGAACAAATTACTGGCAAAACTCAGCAGCTCATCATCTTTTCAACAGGGCTTTGCTGAACTCATGCCAGGATCTGTATTGTCAATTAAAATCCGTGGAAAAATTAAATGGAGAGAAACAGCGGTGGTTGAATTAATCTAGTTTCAGGCCTGGTCTAATGCTTTTTAAGAGATTTGTTGACCTCAATTGACATCATTCATTAGTACAAAGCAGGAAATTCTCCAGGTGTTTAACTGCCACCAGTGAGAACTCTCCTGTACAATGTGTCCAAACTGCAGAGAGCTGCTGACTGGGATATGAATGCAATGTTAACAGGGAAGGATCAAAGAGGGACTAAAACTGCAACACTGCCTTTAACTCATGAATCCCAGGTAATGACTATCAATTGATATTCCATCACCATTCCACAAACAGCTGCAAGTTATTTCAATGCTTAAATAGATAAAATACATATTAGCCTAGAAATTCTATGGTCTGTCTATTTGCCAGGTGCTAAGTGAACAGCAGGAAGCACATGCTCAGTACAAGCTCAAAGCACATCATCTTTCATAGATAACAAGGTGTAGAGCTGGATGAACACAGCAGGCCAAGCAGCATCATAGGAGCAGGAAGGCTGACGTTTCGGGCCTAGATCCTTCATCAGACCCTTCACCCCCACCAGATCATCTTTCATGTTTCTATAGGCATCAAGCCCCCTTGGAAGAGTGATTTACTTGATTTATTCACCGATGGCACTGGTAGGTTCATTAAAGGTTGGTATCTAAAGGAGAATTGACAAAATTTGTGCTGCCAGCTAAGATCTTTTCAGGTTTCACAGGTTACATCATCCACCTGGCATTCTCATTATGATCAGGAAAATGTGGCAGCGCACCTAAGGCTTGCAAATATGCATGTCTGGCAAGGAATTGGCATTAATCTGACAGGGTGATTATCAGAAAACAACTCTGCTGGGGAGTTAATGTCAGGATGGCATATGTCAGACTTTGTGCAATATGATTAAGTATAGGCCAAAGCTTCATTTACTTCACTCTACCTTTGTATCTTCATCCTAACTTTTTTGTAAAGACTGTGTCTTTTGTTTTGTGATTTTTAACATTTTGGACTGAAATAGGAAGGAACTGTTTTAAAAGGAGTGTTTTAAAGGAATTGCAGCATGGTTGAAAAGTAAGTCACCTGATGCTCATTGCAAGTATTGTTTATACAGCTATTTGAATAAGCAACAATTGAAGTGGTTGCATAGGAACTGGCGCTAAGGGGCTTCTTGGGATGGAGCTTTGGTTGGTAGTAAGAAGTTGATTGGTTTATGGAGCAGTTATGACCAGTTATCAATGACAAAGCCTGGCAACAACCGTGATTGGTTTTCAAGTAACTGAACAGCTCAGGGGGTGGGAACAAGGTACAGAGAGAAGTGATCAGATCTCCACCAACTCCAAGGCTGTCTCTCTGTTCTCTGCTGTCAAAATCCATTTTAAACATGAAGGAAACAAGTTTATCTTTCCTTCCTCAGCTGCTAAGCCAGACATCTTTTATAAATGAACCAACTAGCCTATGTTGCTTGAAAACCAGTGGGAGCATTTGGAAAAGGAAGACTGAGAAGAAATCTTGTACAGCCATACACCATGGTAATCGACCCGTCAGTCCAACACACTGACCAGACATCCCAGTCTGACCTGGTCCCATTTGCCACATCTGGCCCATATCTCTCTAAACCCTTCCTATTCATATACCCACCCAGATGCCTTTTAAATGCTGTAATTGTACCTGTCTCCATCATTTCCTTGGGCAGTTTCTTCCATAAACACACCACACTCTGTGTGGAAAAAGTTACCCCTCAGGTCTTTTTTATATCTTTTCCCTCTCCCTATGCCCTCTGGTTTTGGATTCTCCCACCCTAGGAAAATGATCTTGCCGATTCACCCTATCCATGCCCCTCATGATTTTATAAACCCCTATAAGGTCACCCCTCAGCCTCTAATGCCTGAGGGAAAATAGCTTCAGCCTCTCTCTATAACTCAAGCCCTTCAATCCTGGCAACATCCTTGTAGATCTTTTCTGCACCCTCACAAGTTTAAAAACATTCTTCCTATAGAAGGGCAACCCAGAATTTTATGCAGTATTCTAAAAGTGGCCTCATCAATGTCCTGTACAGTCACAACATGACATCCCTACACCTATACTCAATGCATTGACCAATGATGACAAGTGTTCCAAACGTTGTCTTCACTATCCTGTCTACCTGCAGCTCCACTTTCAAGGGACTATGCATCTGTACTCCTAGGTGTCTTTGTTCAGCAATACTCCCCAGAACCTTACCATTAAGGGTATAAATCCTGCCCTAATTTGGTGTATCAAAATGCAGCACCTCACATTTATCTAAATTGAACTCCACCTGCCACTCCACAGTCCATTGGCCCATCTGATCAAGGTCCCGTTATATTCTGAGATAATCTTCTTCTCTGTCCACCACATCACCTATTTTAGTGTCATCTGCAAACTTACTAACTACGTCACCTATATTCATATCCAAATCATTCATACAAATGGCAAAAAACAGTGGACTCAGCACTGATCCTTGTGGCACACCGCTGGTCACAGGCCTTGAGTCCGAAATGCATTGCTCTCTGTCTCCTACCTTGAAGCCAATTTTGTATTCAATTGGCTCACTTCTCCTGGATTCCATGTGATCTAACCTTGTTAACCAGTTGACCATGTGGAACCTTGTTGAACGTCTTTCTGAAGTCCATATAGACAACATCTACTGCTCTGCTTTCATCAATCTTCTTTGCCAACTTTTCAAAAAACTCAATCAAGTTAGTGAGACACAATGTCCCATGCACAAAGCCATGTTGATTATCCCCAAACAGTCCTTGCCTTTCCAAATGCATTGAAATGCTAACCCTCAGAATCCCCTCCAACAACATTCCCGCCATTGATGTAAGGCTCACCGGTCTATAGTTCCCTGGCCTTTCCTTGCCACCTGTTTTAAATAATGGCACCACATTAGCCAACCTCCAGTCTTCTGGAACCTCACCTGTGGCTGTTGATGATACAAATATCTCACCAAAGGGCCCAGCAATCTTTTCTCTAGCTTCCCACAAAATTTTGGGATACACCTTATCAAGTCCTAGGGATTTTTCTACCTTTATCCATTTTAGGCCCTCCAGCACCTCCTCTTTGGTAATATGAACCCTTTTCAAGACATTGCTATTTGTTTCCCCAAGTTCCCTATCTTCCATGTCCTTCTCCAGAGTAAATACTGACGCAAAATATTCATTTACTACCTCACCCATCTCCTGTGGTTCCACACAGATGGCCTTGTTGATCTTTAAGGGCCCTATTTTCTCCCGAGTTATTCTTTTGTCCTTAATTTACATATGGAATCTCTTTGGATTCTTCTTCACTCTATTTGCCAAAGCTATCTCACGTCCCCTTTTCACCCTCCTGATTTCCATCTTAAATATACAACCAAATACCCTTATACTCCTTGAGGAATTCATTCAATCCCAGCTGTCTATACCTGACATATGCCTCCTTCTTTGTCTCGACCAGAGCCTCAATTTTTCCATTCATCCAGCTTTCCCTTCACACTAACAGGAACATATTGTTTCTGAACTCTTGTTATCTCATTTTTAGAGGCTTCCCACTTCCCAACCAACCCATTACCTGCGAATAGCCTCTCCCAATCAACTTTTGAAAGTTCCTGCTAATACTATCAACATTGGCCTTACTCCCTTTTGGAATTTTCACTTTTTGATCAGTTCTATCATTTTCTATAACTATTTTAAAACTGATAAAATTGTGGTCGCTGGCCCCAAAGTTCTCCCCTACTGACATCTCAGTCACTTGCCTTGCCTTAGAATAGAATAGAACAGCCTTTATTGTCATACGCTCTCGAATGAATGCAGTGAAAAGTTTGTAATGTTGCCTCTTTGATGCCAACTTAGGTACAGGGAACCTGGGTATAGATACTTTAAATGTTTGTTACAGAATTGAAAGAGTTAAAAAAAATGTCTAGCATAGGAAACACAAAGTTTTAAAAAGTACTCGAATTACTCAAAGAAGAATGGAAATAGAAGAAAGTAAGAATATAAAGTATCTTTAAGAAAACTCAAATTATAGTCCTTTTCACTGAGTCCACGAGCACCAGCTTCAGAACATGAGGCCTCGCTGCCTTCACACGCTGGCCTCCAGCCCAGACTCGGTCCAGGACACATCTCCCTGGGCTTGGTCTACTCCCGCTCTGGGCTCTGGCCACAGATCACCCACAGCACTCCTGCACTGGCGTGGTCTCCGACTCACCTTCATTCTCCGTTCCCTCTGGGTAGCGTAGTTTAAGAAGTTCAAAGTTGGGGGTGTGGGGGAAGAAAAACTGCAGAAAAGAGGAAGAAAAGAAAGAAAAAGGAAAAGGAACTGGCGAAGCAGTGGAACTTTCGCTGGAGCATGCTACTCTGCTGCCATCTTGAATCACCTTACTTCCCAACATAAGGCCACCTATTGCTCCTCTAGTAGGTACATCCACATTTTGAATAAGACCATTTTCTTGTACACACTTAACAAATTCTTGTACACACTTAACAAATTCTTGTCCACCCAAACCCGTAACACAATGACAGTCCCAGATTATATTTGGAAAGTTAAAAATACCCTACCATTACAAACCTATTATTCTTACAGATATCCGAGATCTTATATATTTGCTTCTCAATTTCCCGCTGACTATTGGAGGGTCTATAATACAATCTCGATAAGGTGATCATCCCTTTCTTATATCTCAGTTCCACCTATATAACTTCAGTCTCCAGGAATATTCAAAGTTTCCCTGATCTCCCACATCTGACAGAAAGGACACATCACCCTACTAAAAGCCATTTCTGCCCCTTTAACAATACACAGACCGGAAATTACCTAAAAACAAAGACAACACACTTTGCTGAAAAACGTAACATTAACACAGTGTTATTGCTCAAAACATTGTTCTGGGATAACTTAATCCCAATCCTTAATATTAAAAGTCATTCAAGACAGAGATCCCTGTGTAAACATAATTTTAAAAAAATCACTGCCCTCACCTTATTATTATAGTTTTAGAAAAACCGTTAAAATTTATAAGTTTTATAGATCTTAAAATCAAGCACTTAGCAGATCATGCTCAAAACCTGTAGTTTCATTTTTTTAAAATCCCTGATACCTCTGCAGCTGTGCTGAAGCTAGATATTAGACCTCCTGTGTCAGCTATGAAATTGTACTGCTTGCTTGTTATTTCAGTGAAACTCAATCACTAGAGCTCTTGTCAATTCCTCAGTTTTCTGATCAACAAGTACCAACTCAACAAATCTTGTGAACTGAGGCTACCAAACTGTCTTCCCAGTTTTCCACCATTCATTTTCCTTTCCCTGTCTATGTCTGTCTGTGTAAGTATCATACTGTCTCTTTAGTGTGGAAGCAGGCCATTCAGCCCAGCAAGTCTATACTGACCATCCAAAGGGCACCACACCCAGACCCACCCCAACCCCACCCCCCCTTCCTATCCCTTTAACCCTGCATTCCCCACTGTCAATCCACCTAACCTGTGCACCTTTGGACTGTGGGAGGAAACCAGAGCACCCAGAGGAAACCCACGCAGACACAGGAAGAATGTGCAAACTCCACACAGTCACCTGAGGGTGGAATCAAACCTGGATCCCTGGCACCGTGAGGCAGCAGTGCTAACCACTGAGCCACTATGCCACCTTTGGTGGGTGTTTATAGGGGATGATAGTAAATCTGGGAATTTTGTTAAAATATTTGCCTTTTGTGATGACTCTGGGAACAGGGAGCTTGATTTCCAGCGAGGTGTGACTGAATTATTGTCTTGGTGTGAATTGTTTTAGCTGTTCTTGTGATCAGTACTGTATTGCAGCAAAAGTGCTGATCAGATGGCAAATGTATTCTGATCAGTAAAGGCCTTGCTGTACAGAATGTAACAGTTAATGATTAGTGACAACTACCTGCCAAGTTGTTTTTAAATTTTAAGTCAGTTTGACTCTGATTGGGCAGGATATTATCCTGAGAAATGAACCAACGAATGACTATCACCTACTTTGTTGAATTGAAATAGATGTAGTGTATTTACATGTTCTGTGTGTTTGTAAAGTACAGAGCCCTGTGTATTAATATACAGAACTCCGAGTACACATGAGTGCACTTGCTGAAAGCCCGACAGACAGTCCAGAATTGGTTGTCAGTGTAATTGTTTGCTGTTTACAGGATTTTCCTGTCAAGCCAAAAAGATGTTCTGCTGATCACATGAATGAGTAATGTGGTTTCTAAGTTTCAGTGATAGTGTGATGTCAGGTATATTCGCCCCTACACTTTCCTGAATAAAATAGGCAAAACTAAATGGATTCTCGAGTGGCCTGTGAAAGAATCAGAGTGTGTTTGAAATCTGTGAAATCTCCTCAATCAGTACCCTGATTCCTTGGATGGATTACACAATGCTGTTACTAATTCAACAGCTGATTGTTTTCCTAACTATTTCCTGCTCCTCCATTAATCAACACGTTAAAGTATTCAAAAGAATCATAGAAAGACACAACACAGAATATGGTCATTGAACCACTGCATGTGCACTGACTCTTTGTCGGAGCTGTTTAATAAGTCTCATTCTGAAACTGTTTCCCCAAATTCCTGTCACTATTTTTTTCCTTTCAGTATTTATCTAATTCCTATGAAAGTTACTGATGGATCAGTTTCTCCTGCGTTTTCAGTAAATGTAATCCAGACGATTAGAACACTCTGATTTTCTGTCCAGCACCCTGTAGGCAATTCAGCTTTTGACTTCTTTTGATAGTTGCAGTTAGATTTTCAGAGATTTGCTTTATATATTTGCTCAGGATGGTGTGCTGTTATTTAAAATAGTAGCATTTCCTTTGTTATTCTTGGTGACTTCTGTCCTTTTATCGGTCCTGCCCAAGGCTGGAGAGAGGTCCTTTGAGGGCATCTGGAATGACTCACATAAGGAAGACAGTACACCAGAAATCATCAAATTCAGGTATAATGATAACAGTTTCTGTTAGCACTTTTCATTCACATTACACCTCAGTGCTAACCCATTAGACTCAACTCCAAGTTAATTAAATACTTATTCATCATCCACTATATCCTTACTGTTCATCCATCACCTTCTCACTCTGTCCATCACCTTCTCACTCTGTGTGCATCACCTTCTCACTCTGTGTGCAT
>NC_063363.1:3057437-3068698 GCF_021869965.1 Rhincodon typus
CATTCTCACTCTCTGTGCATCACATTCTCACTCTCTGTGTGCATCACCTTCTCACTCTGTGTGCATCACCTTCTCACTCCGTGTCCATCTCCTTCTCACTCTGTGTGCATTACCTTCTCACCCTGTGTCTTATCACCTTCTCACTCTGCGTGCATCACCTTCTCACTCTGCGTGCATCACCTTCTGATGCTGTGTCCATCACTTTCTCACTCTGTCTCCGTCACCTTCTCACTCTCTGTCCATCACCTTCTCACTCTACATCCATCATATTCTTACTTACTGCCTCTTATATTCCTTCTCTCCGCTTGTCACTCATTCTCTCTCTCTGTCCGTCGTGTTTTCATTCCCCTTTGGTTACAATCCCGAATATCCATCCTTTTCATTCTCAGTCTTCAATAGTTAATTTGTCATTCCCATCCATTATATTCTCATTTTACATTCATTACGTTCTCATTGTCCATCCAATAAATCTTCATTGTCCATCCAATACATCCTCATTCCCATCCATTATTTCCTTATTCCCATCTTATTCTTTTTCTTAGTCCAAGGAATCCGGAACTGTGAAATGGACCAAGTGGACGTGGTCTTAATTTATCTTTTTTTAAAAAAATCTTGTTTTCATTGTTATTTTACTGTGGAAGGACTGTTGTCCTGAGCTTTTATTTCTTCGTTTATCTAATTTCTTACTATGATTTTGTACTTTTGAACGTCTGGACTTTTTGTATGTTTATTTTTCTAATTTTCTTTCCTCAGAAGTTTTACTCAAGAACCTGTACCTAGCTACCTTTGTACCTTAGGTGGAGCCGTAAGTGGTGGCCTGTAAATTTTTTTACTGTGCCATTGTGAGTACAAGTGACAGTGAAGCTAATTCTGATTCAAATTCACTATTCCCCAGGTCCACTGTTCCATTTTCAATTCCCACACTCTTTCTCGAATCCTGTCCAGCTATTTGGATTCTTCTCATTGGCACAGATGCATACAGGTCTTTATTCTAACACAAAAATGACACTTCAATCAATCTCCATGCTATTTCGATTTCTGATTGAAATTTATTGACCGAGGTCAAAGGTGAAAATTTGCTGCCTGTCCTTCAAGCAAGAAGCTGTTGATTATTTTTCGTGACTTGGTAATGTTTCTTGACTACAACGAACTTCGAAGTTTATCAATGGCTACCGTGTCAGCTCTGCTGTATATTTACAAATGTGCTGCATTAAACTACAAAGACTAATCGTAGAGATTTAGCCCCGTGATCAGCGTTCTAGGATAGCTCACAACTGTCAGTTAACACAGCAGCTCACAATCAAGCTATAGTCAGTCTCAGGCTAACTACCCAATAGGAATCACAATATCAACGACAGTGATCAGGCCTGTCCAAACAGCACACTTGGAGACTTGTTGCAGATTCATGTCAGGCCTGTACAGACCATCAGGCTTAATTCACTCACTGATATACCGTCCTCTTGTCACAGAGCATGTTTCTGTCACTCATCTGGTCTAGGTTGACATATGTCCTGTATCAAACACAAAGCACTGTGTAAGTGGGGTACAAGGCTCAGTTCACCTTAGATCAATAGAAACACACAGTTTATAATAGCAGCAGAGACCCGCTGAGTGCTTGTTAAAAATTTTCATGCTCTCTTCTGCAGGCTGTCCTAGTGCTTTACAAGCCTGGAAACATTTCAGAGCATTGCCGATTCTTGTAAAGGCTTTCCTCAATCTTTCACAGTGGAAGCAAGCTGGCTCTTTTATCTGCACATTCCTCCTTAGACTAGTCCTTTCAGAGTGAAGACCCTGAATCAAAAGCAAAAGCTTTGGATTGTAACTTTCATGTCAACAAATCTCCTGGCTTCATGGAGTGTAATGTTTGAAGGAGCAGGGAGACGGCTAGTGAGCTGGCTTGACATTGTCCATGTTGACGGGATTAAATGGAGAATGCATATGCAGCACAAATATTGATATGGACTTAATGGGCTGAATGGCCTTGTTCTGGGCTGTATACAATACAGTGGGTACCTCAAAGCACTGGAGAAGTACCATCAACAGCACATCTTTGTAAGATCCTTCAATCCAGGGGCAAGAAAATCAGTCCAACAGCAACATCTTCTCTCAAGTCAACTTGAGATTATAATCTCTCACAGCCAGTTCAGTTGATCATCAGGATAACACCAAGCTCCCAAAGCAACCGTTCTACTTGCAACAGTGTCACTGGCATGTGAGTGGAATGGTGGCTCAGTGGTTAGCACTGCTGCCTTACAGCACTGGGGACTGGGTTCAATTCCAGCCTTGGGTGACTGCCTGTGTGAAGTTTGCACATTCTCCGTGTGTCTGCATGGATTTCCTCTGGACATTCTGGCTTCTTCCCACAGTCTAGAAATTTACAGGTTCAGTGGATTGGTCATGCTAAATTGCCATGTAGTGTGTAGGCTAGGTGGATTAGCCATGTAAATGTGGGATTATGAGGATAGGGTGTGGGGCTAGGTCTTGGTGTTGGGATGCTCTTTGGAGGGTTAGTACAGACTTGATAGTCTGAATAGGCTCTTTCTCACTGTCAGGATTCTAAAATACTCCTCCTTGTGACTGCCTAAAATAAAGAATAAATAGTTGCATAGAGTCATACAGCGCAGAAACAGACCCTTCGGTCCAAATAGTCCATGCCAACCATGTTATGAAACTAAACTAGTCCCACCTGCCTGCATTTGGCCCACATCCTTCCAAACCTTTCCTGTTCATGTGCTTATCCAAATATCTTTTAAATGTTGTAACTGTACCCACATCTACTACCTCCTCTGGCAGTTCATTCCACACACAAACCACTTTCTGTGTAAAAAAGTTAATATTCTTTTTAAAACTTTCTTCTCTCACCTTAAAAATATGCCCCCTAATTTTGAACTTCCCCACCCTAGGGAAAGGACCCTTACTATTTACCTTATCTATGCCCCTCATGATTTTATAAGCCTCTATAAGGTCACCCCTCAACCTCCTACTCTCCAGTGGAAAAAGTCCCAGCCTTTCCAGCATCTCCTTATATGTCAAACCTTCCATTTCCAAGAACATTCTGGTAAATCTCTTCTGAAACTTCTCCAATTTAATAGTATCCTTCCTATAGCAGGGTGACCAGAACTGCACACAGTGTTCCAGAAGAATCCTCACCAATGTCCCATACAATCTCAACAATGACATTCCCAACTCCTACACTCAAAAGTGTGAGCAATGAAGAGAAACATGCTAAATGCCTTCTTAATCACCCTGTCTACTTGTGATGCAAATTTCAAAGAATTATGCACCTAAACACCTCGGTCTCTCTGTTCTACAACACTATCCAGGGCCCTTCCGTTAATTTGTAAGTCCTGCCCTTGTTTGTTTTACCTAATTGCAATAACTCACGTTTACACCAATTAAATTCTGTCTGCCACTCCTCAGCCCATTGACCCAATTGATCAAGATCTCTTTGTAATCTTAAATAATCTTCTACATTGTCCACTATGCCACCAATTTTGGTGTCATCCACAAACTAATTTACCATACCTCCCATGTTCTCATCCAAATCATTTATATAAATGACAAACAAAAGTGGACCCAGTACCAATCCCTGTGGTGCACCACAGGTCACAGACATCCAGTCAATAAAACAACTCTTCAGCACAACCCTCTGTCTCCTACCATAAAGCCAATTTTGTATCCAGTTGGCAAGCTCAAACTGAATCCCATGTGATCTAACTTTACTAATTAATCTACCATGCGGAACCTTGTCAAAGGCTTTACTAAAGTCCCCAAAAACAATGTCTACTGGTCTGCCCTCATCAATCATTTTGGTTATTTCCTTAAAAAACAAAATCAAGTTTATGAGTCACAATTTCCCTTGCATAAAACCATGCTGATTATCCCTAATCAGTCTTTGCCTCTCCAAATGAATGTAAATTCTATCTTTCAGAATTACCTCCAACAACTTACCCACCATCAATGTCAGGGTCATAGACCTATAGTTATAAGGCTTCCTCTTACAGCCTTTCTTAAATAAAGTCACAAATTAGCCACCCTCCAGTCCACTGACACCTTAGCCATGGTTATAGATGATATAAATATCTCTTCTAGGGGACACGCAATTTCTTCCCTAACTTCCCACAACAACCTGGGATACATTTGATCGGGACCCGGAGAGTTATCCATCTGCATGTTTTCTAAGACATCCAGCACCTACTCTTCTGTAATGTGAACTATTTTCAAAATGCCAATATTTATTTCCCCCGAGTTCTCTAGCCTCCATTTCTTTCTACATCAAAAGACTTGTCAACACACAGGGGTGAAGTTGAGCCATTAGAGTGAGTGCATACACCTCCAACTTGACCCATCAAGCACCATATGACAAAGCGTATACTTTGCACATCAGTGGAGCCATTGAACTAGAAATACAACTCCACCATTTTTCTCAACATTGTTTCAAATCAATCATCCCTGCTCCCTTTCTAATCTGTCACCACCTCCTGTAAATGCTACACCTGAGTCTGTGTTAATTCTACCAAGAGGCTGTGGCTGGAGGCATGGGAATGAGGATGTTTTAACTGTACTTGCCACCTATGGGACCAGAAGGAAAGATGCTTTTAACCCTAGTCCAACAAGAAAGGTAAACTATACTGCCATTCATGAAACGGACAGGATTGGTGCAGTGTTGATTTTACACCTGATGTACTCTTCATTGATGACACAAAGTAATTTCAGGGCAGTGCATACCTCACTGCAGTGAATTTCTCACCAACAAGGTAATTTAAAATTGCTCCCTTTCTACCTACAAATTCCCAAACTAACTGCTTGGCAATTACTATTCACTTAGGAGTGCATCAATTCATTAGTATGCTCTTTAATTCCCTCAACTGGTTCACCCCTCCACAGTATCTTCAGTAGTTCATGTGAGGAATTTAAGTCCTGCATTAATTTCGTGCCAAAAGCCAAAAGACAAGAGAACATAAAGCTTAGAGCCTGAGATCTAGAAAAAGAAGGAGATAGAGTCACATATCAAAGGGGTAAAATTCTCTTTTTGATGTAGAACCTTTATAAATACTAAATATCACATTGGGCAGCCTCTACATAATTTCAAAAACTTAAAACTCAGCTGCAGGGGTGTCTTTTCAGGTGCTCTTCTTGTGATTTTCTCAAGGGCTATGTTTTGATGTTCAGCGTTACTATTTTGCTTTCAGGACTTATTTCTCATTCTCACTAAATGCTTTATTACGTCAAACAGTTATGCAGTAACTTCTGTATTTGTGTAGACGTATGAGATGTTTTGGCTCACCCAGAAGCAGAATTAGAAGAATTAATCAATATCCCCGGTAATCATCACAATTCCCTTACAGCCACAATACGCAGGAATATTTAAATATTGGGATGTGTGGATGCACAAGGGGAGCTAGGTGTCCCTGTACACCAGTCAATGTAATTAGACAGGTAGGTGCAGCAAACAATTAGGAAGGCAAATGGTACATTGGCCTTCATTGCAGAGGATTTGAATTCAGCAGTAGTGATGTCTTACTGCAGTTACACAGGGCCTTGGTGAAACCACAGCTGGAGTATTACCTTAAGACCATAAACATAGGAACAGAAGTAGGCCATTCAACCCATTGAATCAGCTCCCACCATTTAATGAGATCACAGTTGATCTGATAAACCTCAACTCCACTTGCCTGCCTTTTCCCCATAACCCTTGATTCTGTTACTGGTTCCCTTATTGTCTATCTGAGCCTTGAATGTACTTAATGAGCTGGTTTCAATAGCCCTCTGTGGTAAAGAACTCCACAGTTTCACTAGCCACTGTTAGAAGAAATTCCTCTTCATTTCTGTCATAAATGTATGAGGCATTATTCTGAGATTAGGCCACTGATCTGAGACTCTCCCATAAGGGGCAACAACCTTTTCTCTTCCACCTTGTCAAGGTTCTTAAGAATCTTGTATGTTTCAATAGAGTGGCCTCTCATTCTGCTAAATTACAACAGGCCCAATCCACTCAACATCTTCTCATATGACAGTCCCTTCACACCTGATATCAGCCTAGTGAACCTTCTCAGGACTACCTCCAATGCCAATATATCTTTCCTTTGATAAGGGGCAAACCTGTTCACAGTATCAGTATCCCAGCTGTGGTGTGACTAGAGCCTTGTAAAGTTTTAGTAAAACCTTTCTATCTTCATACCCTAGTCCCTTAAAAGACCAACATTTATTTGCCTTTCCTATTACCCACTGAACTTTGATGCCAGTTTAGGATTCACTCTTCCATCCTCACAAAAAGGGCCACAGGGCCTAAACCCTCAACTTTGCCAAACTTTGGAGCTGAAAAGATCCCTGATGGGCTGAAGGGCCTCGTTCCTCGCTATGAGAGTTTGCGTCCTTAAAGTGAGTGGTCTTAAGGAAATCATCCAATGAGTGACTAAACTACACAGATTAAGGAATATTCCTGGGTCTAATCACTAATCTGTGCTGCTGGTATAAATATTTCATCATTCCATCACCTGGATTCATCAATGAACACTGTTTTCCAAACTGGAAACTTCCAGCTTGTCTAATGGGTCAGATTCACTATTAATTCTTGGCACTTCTCTTAAAGGTGTCCAAAGACTGTTAATCAAGTAGAAGCAAAATACAGCCAGTTTTGCAATAATGCATGTTTCATCAACACAAATTGGCAGTAACATGACTGACAAATAGGGGAACACTATTTCTAAAACACAAACTTGTGTTAGCTATAACGCGATTCCAAAAGTGCAGGGAGGAGTACGCATCGACATCACATGATTGTTTTGCGGGATTTGTCCTGAGTATGCGCAATGTTAGTGCTGAAAGAGTATCCGTGCATCGTGTGATCATTTTGCAGACTTTGTCGTGAAGCATTTTCTGTGACATGTACAGTACTCTGTGATTTTTGTTTTGTTTTTGCAAATTCTGCTGTATTATCCACAAAAATGCGTAGATAAAGTGACAAGAATATTAGCAAGATGCGTCCTGGTGATTGAATTGCAGATGGTGAATGCAAAAGAAAGGCTAAAGCACAGGAAGAGAAGCTAGATGTTATAAAGTGTTTTGAGAGTAATGAGAGAACATGTGACATAGTCTGCATAACAGGAATAAAACAGTCTACCTTATGCACCATTAGAGACAATGCAGAAAAGATTTATGCAAGCTGTATTGCTGGAACAAGTCTGGGTGCTAACAAATCTGTGAGGTCACGGACAAAGGAACCTGAGGAGATGGAGTGGCTTCTAAGTGTGTGGATAGAAGATCAAATGAGAAAGCAATCTGGGACCACTTTTCTCATCATAAAAGAGAAAGCCTTATCAATTTATGAAAATCTATCACAAAGAGCTGAACATCCTGCAGATATGCCTGCCTTTAGTGCTAGCAGTGGCTGGTTTTTGCTGGTTTTAGAAACTGCTATATTTTTCATAACATAAAGTTATGTGGCGAAACTGCCAGTGCAGACAAGGAGCATGTGATGGCATTTCCTCCCATAGTAAAAATATTTAATTAACGAAGAAGGCTACAACTTAAATCAAATTTTCAATTTAGATGGGACAGGTTTATACTGGAAGCAAATGCCATCAAGAACTTACATTTCTATGAATGAAGCAGAGACTCCAGGCTTTAAGGTGGCAAAGGATCGTATGACTGTGTTGCTGGGTGCCAATGCTAGTGGTGATTTAAATCTTAAATCTGCGTTGGTGTACCACTCTGCCAACCCGCGAGCCCTGAAAGGTTGCCCTAAGCCTACTGTCAGCATCTACTTTAGGTCAAACAAAAGAGGTTGGATGACAGGGCAAATTTTTCTGACCTCATCGTTGATGTTTTGGAAGATTTTTTTAGAAAGTATTGCAGGAAAAAAAAAAATTGGATTTCAAGATTTTTTTCATCCTGGATAATGTGCCAAGCCATTCTCTCACCATTGGTGAGTTTTCTGAAAACATCAAAGAGCTATTTCTACCCCCAAAAGCAACCTCTCTCCATCGACCCATGGACGGAGTGCAATAGCAGCTTTTAAAGCTTATTGTTTTAGATACACGTTTAGGAGGCTGATTCCAGTCACTTAGGGGGATAAGGACAGTGTTCTTCAATTTTGGACGAGCTTTAACATCAAGAATGCAATTGACTTTATTGTGGAGGCCTGGGGTGATGTCAGTAAGGGCTGCCTGCACACAGTTTGGCAGAAGCTCCTCCAAGATTTTTTTCAAGATTTTAAAGGCTTTTAACCGCCAGAGGAGCTCCCAAGAATCAAAGAACGTTGTGTGTTGATCTTGCAAAGCAAGTTGGATTTGAAGAAGTGGAGAGTGAGGATGTTGAAAGCTGCTTGAGTCCCACTGTGAAGACCTCTCTACAGCTGATCCACAACAACTTGTTGCTGAGGGGGAAGTGGAAGCTGGAGATGAAGTAGATGAAGTCCACGAGAGCTTTCCACTTCTGTTTTGTCTTCTATCCTGAGGGAAATTGAGAAGCGGTTGCAGCTCTTACAGGACAACAATGACAATGCAGAACGCAGCAGGTTAGCAGTTCATGGAACAAGACCTTATTTGGCACCAACTGAACAGCTTCTTCATGAAAGAAGAAAAAGAGCAAAGCAGCAAAAATTGGATGTCTTTTTTAAAGCAAACCCCAAGAAAGTCAGAAGACAATGAACCACAGCCATCTGCTTCTGGATTAACTATTTTTCGCCCTAACCCTGCAACCTGAAGGTGATGATGATGACGATGACGATGACCCTCAGCATTAACAATAAAGCGACCTCAAAACCTCCTCCCCCATCAAGATATCTTGCCAATTTTTGAAGGTAAGGTGTTAAATTTACTTTTATTTCATTATTAGATATAAATTAAACATTTATTCAAACTGTGCTATCCTTTGTGTTCAGCTTTTGAGTGATTTTTGAGCGATTTGAATGATATTTTTTGGTGGTCTGCCCCAACCCCGTTTTTCCCATTGACTACATTATTTTTATAGCGCAGTTTTCTATAACGTGATTTTATTGTCACATGTACCGAAATACAGTGAAAAGCTTTTTTTTACAAGCGGTACAGGCAGATCACAGCAAGCAAAGGATGTACAGATCTAAAAGACTTAAAGGAATACAGGTTACATTGCAGGTTACATTATTTGAGGCTAGAGAGTCCATTCAACAGTTTGATAATGGCCAGAAAGAAACTGTTCCTGAACCTGCTGGTGCGTGTGTTTAGGTTTCTGTATCTTCTGCCTGATGGAAGAGGTTGTAGGAGGTCATTACCAGGTTACGATGGGTCTTTGATCATGTTGCCCGCCATAGCGTCCATGCATGGAAGATTAGCTTCTGTGATGGCCTGGGCTGTGCACACCACCTTCAGTGGAGAGAGAATCAGAATTAATGCGTAGAGTCTGGCGTGAGGTGATGGCCTAATGGTATTATCAATTGGCTATTATTGAGCGATCTAGGTGATGTCCTGTGGACTTGGGTACAAATCCTGTGATGACAGATGGTGGATTTTAAAGGCAATAAAAATGTGGAATTAAAAGTCTAAAGATGATTGTGAAGTTATTGTCAGGGAAACCTCATCAGTTTCACTAATGTTGTTTGGGGAAGGAAATCTGCTAAATTCACCTGGGCTTGCCTACATGTGAGCCCAGACCCACAAGAATGTAGTTGATGCTAACTGCCCACTGGGGTAATTAGGGATTGGTAATAAGTGCTGGCCTAGCCAGTGATGTCCCCATGAATGGGTAACTTCTTAAAATGCCTCTTCTTCAGAACCTGCTGAGTTCCTCCAGCAATCTCTGTGTTTGTTTCTCCGTGAGCCAAAGGCTGACAGATATAACCCACCATTGCTGATCTGACCAGCCAGCTCACAGCCAATCCCTAGAATGACAAGACTCTCAGAATCTCCTGTCAGCCAGGGCTCCCTGATTGGCCCGGGTTAACAACCTCAATCAGGGATCTCATAGTCAATGGCCTTCATACCAGATACTATAGTGCCGCCATTGATGGAGATAGCTGATTGGGTTTTAGATAATGCCAACTCCAAGTTGTCACTTTCCCCTCAATGGGAAGTGAGGTGAGACCTGAACAGCACGAGGAATAATTAATCACAGTTTCATCTGGTTTTCAAGCAATAACATTCATACCAATTCTTTTTGTTTACAGATGAGAATATTGACAAATAATTAGCTTTGAATGAAGTCCAGAAGCAGCCATGTGAAACAATCTGCAGAGAAAGAAACAGAACTCTCACTTTCAGCAATTCTATTCCAGGTTTCAGTGCACTCACTCCAGAAAGTATTTGTAAGTTCATTCCAATATTTCAGCATTTCATCATTTTAGCAGAGAAGTTTAAATAGGTATCACTGAGACAGAAGGAATGAAGAGACCTGGATGATGCACCTGGGGGAAGCAGGCCACACTGTAAAAACAGCATGTATCATAATCCTGGTGCCTCATGATGTTCAAAACTCTCTCTCTCTCTCAGTCCACTTCACAATGTGTGGTCAATATTCCCACACGCAGCAGCAACAGGCAGGAGGACTGTAGTCTGGGACATCAATCTGAGGTAAGGGCTCATGGGCTGAGACAATGGCTTGGCACAGGATAACAGTGTCTTGGGACAAAGATCTGAGGTAAGGTGAATGTCTAATCTAGGACTGTGACCTGAGATTTTGGTCAGGGATAGTAGCCTGAAACAGGGCAAGTCCCCTTGTGGGGCCATCTAGAATGAGCGGTTGCAGTTTCAAGCTAAGGGGCAACAGATTTAAAGAGAGATGAGGAGGAAATACTTCTCTCATAGGGTCGTGAATCTGTGAAATTCTCTACCCCAGAGTGTGGTGGGACACTCAATAAATTTAAGGAATTGAATTGAATTAGCTTTATTGTCACATGAGTACAGTGAAAAGTTTACGACTCGCTCCTTACGGCACTATCTTAGGTACAAGGTACTCAGGCACAGATTCTTCTGTACAAGGAAATAGACAGATTTTTAATTAGTAACTGGTTAAAAGATTATGGAGAGCAGGCAGGGGAGTGGTGTTGAAGATGAAATGAGATCAGCCATGGTTGTATTAATTGGTGGAGTAGGTTCAAGGGGCTGAATGGCCTATTTCTGCTCCTAGTTCTCATGCATTTATGAATATGGCCACGGACAGTGTCCTGGGTCAGAGTGATTGTGGTCAGGGGCAGTGTCCTGGGACAGAGTGACTGTGGTCAGGGGCAGTGTCCTGGGACAGAGTGATTGTGGTCAGGGGCAGTGTCCTGTGTCAGAGTGATTGTG
>NC_063363.1:3068708-3130994 GCF_021869965.1 Rhincodon typus
CAGAGTGATTGTGGTCAGGGGCAGTGTCCTGTGTCAGAGTGATTGTGGTCAGGGGCAGTGTCCTGGGACAGAGTGGTTGTGGTCAGGGGCAGTGTCCTGGGACAGAGTGACTGTGGTCAGGGGCAGTGTCCTGGAACAGTGGCTTAGGGCAGGGTGACAATTGTCTGAAGACAGGGTGGAAATGGCCCTGGAACAACCTGTTCTGGTATTTACTCAGTTTTGATGGAAAAGTATCCGGGGTTTGTTTAATGCCTCGATCTTTTAGCAGGCAAGAAACTTAGAGTCAGACAATTCAGAGATGAAGCAGACATCAATCCTGGCTGTTTGGACAGTTACAGCTTTGTTTCACTTGGTTCCTGGCTTGGCTGGAAAAGGTTCTTTTGTTTCTATCAAGAGCACGACTATTCACGAGGAATGCCAGTAACTTTGTGATAGTGGTGTGTTGAACTCATTGCAGTGTCTACATTAATTACCCAGGCTTTGCTCCATCTCTCACATTTACATGTTGCCATTGGAAATACTGGGGCCTCCTAAGCCTCTGTTTCAATTAGATCCCTGTTCAGGCAAAGGAATTAATTTGGAGTGTTCAGCTTGAGCTGCTGTTGGACATGTTCATGACAGAGAAGCAACATGCTTTCAGTCACCTGCCCAATCCAGATTGATAACTTCACCAACCCAGGCTTCCAGAAACGATGGACAAGGGGAGATGAACCATACTAACAGCACAGGAATTTAAAGGTACTCCTCCCTACTCATCTATTTTTATATCACCCAGTTTAAAATGTTGTGCTGCTGAATTTATCCTGTAATTATACAGGGTTTATTCAAGCTATTGGTCACTCACTGTGTGAGTGTAGAGTCACTAAGCAATTTAATGCTGTCCTCCGGGACAGGTTTGGAGGCAGGGCAGATGTTTGATCAGGTGTAATTGCTGGAGCTGCCCCCCTCCGCTTCTGATCAGGCCCTTTAGGTGGGCAATTAATGTTTGCCTAAGTGCCCTGTCCTGTCACCCGCTCAGATTGAACCAGCAGTAAGTGGGATAAGGCCCAGGAACAAACTCTTGGCTTGGCTGGCTATTCATGGGGCTGCGGGATTTCTGCAGAATATCCTTCGTCCTACAAAAGCCCTGCTTTTTTTTATATACGCGTTTTATTTTTATTTATTCATTCATGGGATGAGGGCATCGCTGGCTAGGCAGCATTTATTGCCCATCCCTAATTGCCCTGAGGGCAGTTCACAGTCAACCACATTGCTGTGGGTCTGGAGTCACATGTAGGCCAGACCGCTTTGGAGAATCTTAGTATTGACACACTTTCCCCAAAGGAGGGGCATGGGGCTTCCATCAGCTTACCAGCCAGTAGGTGAATCTCCCCCCTGCACCCCCAACAACCTCCTGCTTAAACACTGTCCAATGTTTATTCAGGGTAAGGGTAACTCTGAAACTGTACATCACTGCTTATAGGGAAGGGTATGGGTGACTCACTGTGTAATGATACTGATTCACTGTTCATTCATCCTGTCCTCTATTCCCACATTAGTTCCAAACTGTGTTCCCTTGTTAGCCCTCAGTCCCTATTCCCACATTAGTTCCAGACTGTGTTCCCTTCTTAGGCCTCAGTCCCTATTCCCATATTAATTCCAGACTGTGTTCCCTTGTTAGTCCCTAGTCCCTGTTGGTCTTGCATTGTTAACTCTTAAATAAATTCCATCCCTGTTCAGGGTATCTCAGGTTCCAACAAACCCTTTAAGCACCAGACAGAAGAAATCGGGTGAATATTCCCAACAACTGCAGGACCCTGGAGTAACACTGTGATGATGTCACCGAGCAGCATTACACTGAATACTGACTAGGCAGTAAGGGTGGAGTTGGAACACATAGCGCTCTCTGGACTGACCCATGCTGCAACAATACAGACTGGATGACTGACAAGAGAATATTATAACGATAAGCATGACACATGGACATGAAAACACAAAGGAGATAGATTAGTCTTTACTGAATGAAGCAAATAAGCCAAAGCCTGGTATATGTATGATTATTATCAACAACAATATTCAGTATTAATGTATAATAAATCATTTTAGTCTGATTTCTAAGTCTATTGACAGTTCTTGAGTTTGCCTTCCCCTTGCCCAGTCTATCTCAAACCCAAACTCAGTGTAGCACCAAACAACACACTAAAAGTAACGTCTTGGAGTGACTTTCTGTTCAGTGCATTTGATGATCTGAAGACCTGGTGGACATGAGCTTAACTCTGGGCAGGAATCCCATTCCAGTCTGTCTGGTTTGCTGCCAACCCACATCTTTACTTATCGATTTTGACTCAGATTCACCACATTCCCAAGCTGAACAGTGTTCTTGTCAGTCGGGCTGCCAGGAGTTGACATGGACTCTTGAGGTTGAATGTGTTCCTGATACTCTTGCTCAGGATCATAAACTGAGTTCCTTAGAATAACATCCGCAGACCCCCCATCATCAACTGCTTCATCAATGACCATCCCTCCATCATAAGGTCAGAAATGGGATGTTTCCTGATGATTGTACAAGGTTCAGCACCAGTCACGACTCCTCAGGTACTGAAGCAGTCCATGTCCAAATGCAGGAACAAATGGCAAATAACATCTGTGCCACATAAGTGTCAGGCAATGACCATCTTCAACAGGAGAGAATCTAATCATTGACTCTTAAGATTCATTAGCGTACTGAATTTCCCAATTAATGATGTCTTGGGGTTGCCATAGACCAGAAACTAAACTGAACTCACCATATAAATACAATGACTACAAGAGCAGTTTAGGAATACTGCAATCAATAACTCACCTCCCGATTCCCCAAAGCCTATCCACTATCTTAATTCAGTGGTGGGCAAATTATTGGAAAGGGCTCTGAGAGATAGGATTTATGATCATTTGGATAGGAACCGTTTGATTCGTGATAGTCAGCATGGATTTGTGAGGGGTAGATCATGCCTCACAAACCTTCTTGAATTCTTTGAAGAGGTGACCAAACACGTGGATGAAGGTAGAGCAGTGGATGTAGTATACATGGATTTAAGTAAGGCATTTGATAAGGTTCCCCATGGTGGGCTCAGGCAGAAAGTAAGGAGGCATGGGATAGGGGGAAATGTGGCAGATTGGATTCAGAATTGGCTGACCCTTAGAAGACAAAGGGTGGTAGTGGATGGAAAATATTCAACATGGTGCTCAGTTACGAGTGGTGTACCACAAGGATCTGTTCTGGGTCCTCTTCTATTTGTGATTTTTGTAAATGATTTGGATGAAGGAGCGGAAGGGTGGATTAGCAAGTTCGCGGACGATATGAAGGTGGGTCGAGTTGTGGATAGTGCGCAGGGCTGTTCTAGGTTACAAAGGGCCATTGATAGGATGCAGAGGTGGGCTGAGAAGTGGCAGATGGAGTTTAACCCTGAAAAGTGTGAGGTGATTCATTTTGGAAGGACAAATTTGAAAGCAGAATACAGGGTTAACGGAAAGATTCTTGGCAGTGTGGAGGAGCAGAGGAATCTTGGGGTTCATGCCCACAGTTCCCTGAAAGCTGCCACCCAGGTGGATAGAGTTCTTTAGAAGACGTATGGTGTGTTAGCTTTCATTAATAGAGGGATCGAGTTCAAGAGCCGTGAAGTTATGCTCCAGCTATATAAAACCCTGATTCGGCCACATCTGGAGTATTGTGTCCAGTTCTGGTGGCCTCATTACTGGAAAGATGTGGAAGCGTTGGAAAAGGTGCAGAGGAGATTTACCAGGATGTTGCCTGGTATGGAGGGAAGGTCTTATGAGGAAAGGTTGAGAGAGCTAGGGCTTTTCTCTTTAGAATGACGAAAGATGAGAGGTGACTTGATAGAGGTGTACAAAATGATCAGAGATATAGATGGAGTGGACAGCCAGACAGTTTTTCCTAGGGTGGAGGTAGCTATTACGAGGGGACATAGTTTCAAAGTGAGTGGAGGTAGGTATAGGGGAGACGTCAGAGGTAGGTTCTTTACTCAGAGAGTGGTAGGGGCGTGGAATGCATTGCTGGAGAGGGTAGTGGAGTCGGCCTCATTAGGGGCTTTTAAGCGGCTATTAGATAGGCATATGGATGATAGTATAAGGTAGGGGTGGAGGTTAGATAGACCTTAGGTTTAGGGTAAAAACCTGGCACAACGTCATGGGCCGAAGGTCCTGTTCTGTGCTGTTCTTTGTTCTATGTTGTATCTACAAGGCTCAAGTCAGGAGTGTGATAGAATACTCCTCACTTGCCTGGATGAGTGCAGCTCCAACAATATTCAAGGAACTTGACACCAGGGCTGAAATGGTGAGTTTAACCCTTTATTTCTGCTTAGACTGGAGGAGACTCCAGTTCCTTTGTTTAAATGTTTAATTTTTAGAATTCCTACGGTGTGGAAACAGGCCGTTCGGCCCAACAAGACCACACTGACCCTTGGAGCATCCCATCCAGACCCATCCCCCTATAACCCACCTAATGTACACATCCCTGAACACTGCAGGCAATTTAGCATGGCCAATCCACCTAACCTGCACATTTTTGGACTGTGGGAGGAAACCGGAGCACCCGGAGGAAACCCACGCAGACACGGGGAGAATGTGCAAACTCCACACAGACAGTCGCCCAAGGGTGGAATCGAACTGGGTCTCTGGCGTTGTGACGCAGTAGTGCTAACCACTGAGCCACCGTGCATGCATGGGAGATGCACACAATAAGAAAATACGTACAACTCAAATTTTACAGATAACGCGTTTCCTATTGACTATTCCTACAGGTGATAATTTCCAGTCAAAAGATTACACAAACGAAAACTATACTGCTTATTTACATCACGCACTCCCAGGACAAAGCAACTCACTTGATTGGTGCCACATCCACAAACATCCACTCTCTCCACCACTGATGCCCAGTAACAGCAGTGTGTGCTATCTACAAAATGTACTGCAGAAATTCACCAAGGTTCCTTAGACAACACCTTTCAAATCCCTAACCTCTTCCACCTGGAAGAACAAGGGCAGCAGATACATAGGAATACTACCCCCTGCATGTTCTTCCCCTCCAGCCACTCACTGTCCTGCCTTGGAAATATATTACCATTCCTTCACTGCCACTCGGTCAAATAATGGAATTCCCTCCCTACGAGCATTGTGGGTCAACCTACAGCACATGGACTGCAGCGGTTCAAGAAGGCAGCTCACCACCACCTTCTTAAGGGGCAACTAGAGATGGACAATAAATGCTGGACCCAGCCAGCAAGGCCCACGCCTCATGAGTGAATAAAAACAAACTGCAACAACAGAAAATTAATGAGGGATTATGTTAATCAGATGAAAATCCTACTCTACTTTCAGCTGTAAGATTATTTCTTGCATACTATAGATTTGTAAGAGGAAAATTATCCAGAGACTAAATAATAACAAATCCGTTAATCAGTTAATTAAAATCGTTGAAGTTCTTTGTTACAATGAAGCTGCCTCTTTCTCAGCTGCCAGTCCCTCTCAACATACCATCCCGTAGGATCATTCTGTGCTTCATACAACAATTGTACAAAAATATGGAGGTTAGATGGAGAAAAACTGCAGAAAGCTGCAACACAAAGGGACATGGGGAGAGTTGTACATGAAACACAGAAAGCTGGCGCACAGGGGGCAGCAGGTAATCAGGAAGGTTAATGGAATGTTGGCCCTTATTTCAAAACAGTTCAAGATAAGAGTAGGGAAGTCTAACTGTAACTGTACAAGGTGCTGGTGAGACCACACCTGGAGTGCTCTGAGCAGTTTTGGTTCCTTTATTTAAGAAAAAATATAACTTCATTGGAGGCAGTTCAGAGAAGGTTCGCTGGGATGATCCTCAGTATGGAGGGATTGTCTTATGATCAAAGACTAAACGGGTCGGGACTCCATCCACTGGAGTTTAGAAGAATGGGAGGTGATCTCATCTCGGATTCTTAAGGGGCTTGTCAGGATACGTGCTGAAAGGATGTTTCCTCTCATGGGAGAGTCTAGGACTACAGGGCACAGTCTTAAAATAAAGGGCTGCCAATATTGGACTGAGATGAGGAGGAATTTCTTCTCTCAGAGAGTGAGAGCCTTTGGAACTCCTTGCTATCAAGAGCTGTGGGGGCAGAGTCCTTGTGTATATTTAAGACTCAGATAGATTCTTGATCAGTCGGGAATCAAAGGAAAATGCAGGAAAGTAGACATAGGGAATATTGGATCAGCCATGATCCTATTGAATGATGGAGCAGGCTGAAAGGGCCAAATGACCTCCTCCTGCTTCTATTTTCTATGTTTTCATGTTCGTGAGATCACATGGAGGGCAATATGGAAAGGTGGAGTAACAGGAAGGGGTTAAGGAAGAAAATTCTGGATCTGTGAGAGCACATTTAGGAGAGGAGGCAAGAAAATTCCCAAAGGATTAGGATGTGTTCTTTTCCATTTGATTAGTGTGGAATTGGATCCTGTGACAGAGAGTTCAATGGTACTTAGTATTTTAAATTACTACCAGATGACCTTTTTATAATTTGCATGTCCCTTAATATTCAATTATTTTAAAAAAACTGAAAATTACATTATATTTGAAGAATAATGGAGCACTTTCAATTAATAAAAAACCTCTTGGAAGGATTATGGTAAGGGATGATTTAGTGAACAGATTCTTACTTAAATGAGTTAATATTTAACTGTAAAGGAGTCTGATTCATTGCCCTAAGTCCAGACTGTATACTGACCCAAGGCACTAAGTGGAATCCCAGCACAAACATGGTGAAAGAACCATATAGGGAGGCCAGTGGCTGGGTCAATCATGATGTTACAGGGAGCGGGGCTTGGGGAAGTTTTTGTTAGGGTTCTTGTGAACAATTACTGCAGTCAGCTTAACAACAGTGTCTGGTTTCAGTCAATTACCCACTTCACCTTATCCCCTGAGACCTTAAAATGGTTCAGCTTCCCTCCTCCAAAGGTGCTGACCATCATTGAGTACCATGGCTATTACAATAAGCATAGTCTTCATTGCACTGGGCATGGTCCACTTTTGTCTCTTACCATCTGTCTATGGCAGGGGCACACACACTGGACCTCTCCATGTGATGGAACCATGTTGGAGAAAATCAAAAATAGTTTTTGCTCTGGAATTTCTCCATATGACTCCCAGCTGCTGTTACATCTTTAAGGAAAGCTATTGCATCCATCAATGAGAGGGAGATCCACATTTGGAGTTTCCTGGTTGGTACAGGCTAACCAGTTAAAGCTAATGTTAGAAGAAAAAGAGCAACTGAAATGATTGGATTTGGGCAGCATGTGGTGGCTCAGTGGTCAGCACTGCTGCCTCATGGCGCCAGGAACCCTGGTTCAATTCCACCCCTGGGCAACTGTCTGTGTGGAGTTTGCACATTCTTCCTGTTTCTGCTGGGTGCTTTGGTTTCCTCCCACAGTCCAAAGATGTGCAGGCTAGATGGATTGGCGATGCTATATTGCCCATAATGTGCAGGCTGGGTGGATTAGCCATGGGAAATGCAGCGTTATTGGGATAGGATAGGGGGAGTAGGTCTGGGTAGGATGCTCTTTGGAAGGTCGGTGTGGATCCAATGGGCTGAATGGCCTGCTTCCACACTGTATGGCTTCTATGATCTTATGATTCAATGCAGTGTTCGAAGACAGGCTGGGATCAGATATCTCAGGGAGGAATACCTGGCTCTGTCACTTCACTCTGAATTAACATTCACAGAATCACAAAATTATTGTGCTGCAGAGGAGGCCATTCAGCCCATCGGACTTGTGTTGTTTCTATTACCTTGTGCCAGTCTCCTTCCTGTTCCCCAAGTCTCTGCACACTCTTTCTAACCAAATGACCATCCGGTGCCCTTTTCAATGTCTCAACTGAGCCACCTCCACCACATTTCCAGGCAGTGTATTCTAGACCCAAACTACTCACTGAGAGAAAAAGCTTCTTCTCACATTGCCCTTGCTTCTTTTGCACATCACTTTAAATCAATACCCCTCTCATTCTTGTCCCTTTTACAAGCAGAAGAAAGCTTCTCCCTATCTAATCTGACCAGCCCACTCTTGATTTTGAAAAAACTCTATCAGATCTCCTCTCAGCCTACTCCTCTTCAAGGAGAACAGTCCTAATCTCTTCAAACTATTCCCATCCATGAAGTTTCTTGTCTCTGGAGACATTCTTATAAATCAAAGCTGTAAGTTCTTGTAAACCCTACATATCTTGGACATATTTTTATAACACCTATTCAGAATTACAGACAGCCAAGAACCGAACTGAATTCAAAAAAGCTTAGTAACGATTCACTTAAACATCCCACAAAGGAGAAGGCAAGACCACCTGCTTCTTCTAACCTCTTCTATCCTGAATCTTCAGTCTGTGTCAGCACCCATCCCCATCTCACAACAGAGGCAAGAGGACATGAATCAGACCTTAGGATAATTTAGAAATTATTTCTGAAATTCCTTCCACCCTTTGAAGGAGATCCAGCAAATTCTAGGAGAATCTAACACTGAGAACAAGTTACAGCTACCTTTCTGTCATGATTGGAACCAGGTGGATCTTATTGACTATGAGATCCCTGATTGGGGCTCTTAACCAGGGCCAATGGGGGTCCTGGCTGACAGATATAAACAGGGGATTTGGAATCTCCTCACTTCAGGAACTGACTCCGAGCTGGTTGGTCCCAGCCAGTGTACTGTGCATGAGTAAATAAAATATGACTTGGTGATGAGACACTTACCTCTGTGCTGTTATTTCACATTCACTGACCTTCGAAAATTCAAGATGTCTTCACTGTCAGAAATTCAGCCGCCTCTCCTTTGATAATCTGTATTATTCCACACTCACTCACATGCAGTGCCTCTCTGTGCCAGGGCTCTGTGACTCTTTAAGGAAACTAATATGTCAGTGCTTTCTTGTTCCGTACTGATGTGTCTTCCTCCTCCCCTCCTTCCCTACTTACCTGTCCACCCAAACAAAATCAATCCTCTTCATCATTTGGAATAGCTCAATCATGTAATTCTGCAAAGAACTGAATGGGAATATGAATGAAGGGTTTTTCAAATTAATTGCTAGTCACACTTGTAAGTTAGTAGTTGAGAATTTTCACAGAGCTGAGGAAGAGCTTTGACAGACCTTTACTGATAGCAGACCTCCACTGATCAATAATAATCCATTGTCTTTTTATTATACAAATTATAAACTTTGCCAGTTAACCAAGTGAGGAGAAACCTTTCCACACATTGAGTAGTGAGGGTATGGAAAGCGTTGTTTGGAATGTGGTGGGAGCAGGTTTAATTGAGGCATTGGATGATTTTTATGGTGAAATAATGTGCAAGAGTATGGGTAAAAAGCAGGTGATTGAAACAAGATAACAATTCTCATGAATGAGTAGGTGATGGCATGATGTGTCAAACGTCCTCCTTCTGTGCTGTAGCATTTCTGTAACCAATTAGAGAATGTCCGTTTTCAGATTTTCATGTTGTTGAAACACCTGATTCCTGAGCATCCAGCAGCTGTGGAGTAAAAGCTGTAGGTTATTGAAATGGGACTCTCAGGACTAAAACAGAAGTTGCTGGAAAAGCTAAGCAGGTCTGGCAGCTTCTGTGCAGAGGAAATTAAGAGTTAACGTTTTGCATCCGGTGACCCTTCCTCCGAACTAAACATTTCTTTATGGATGGGCATAGTTTATCAACACCAAAGAATTATAATGAGAATCCATCACAAAAGAAATAAAGATACTAACTTAAAATGCAGTGATTGCTCTATCAGAGACCTCACAACAAACTCTAAGATTTCAACAAATTCTGACCTCTTCAACCCCTGTGCTTTGACACCTTGCTTCTCACCTTCAAACCCATCAAGACCCTGATCTGTGACCTTTCTTTTAACCCTTTTATGCCCTCTTGAGTCTTCCTGTATGTATCCATTTGTGATCAATTGAGATGCTCGATTGTCCTTTGGCTTCTGCTCCCTTCCTTCCTGATGCTGTTTTTGAGAGACATTATAGGAAGGATAAAAACACAGTGGAGAAGGAACTGTGCTGAATCACCAGGGTTTTACTGAGGAAGGGAGCTTGGAGTCACAAAGTCAAGGATTTGTTCATTACAATTGAGAAAATTGAGGGATGAGCTGGTAGAGGTTTTTACGATTATGAAGCACTCTGGTAACGTAAGTGTTAGACAACTTCCCCTGGTCAATCGGATAATGGCAAAAGGGCACAATTTTGAGATAATCCTACATCATTCCTGCTAAGGCTCACTCTTGGTTAAGGTATAGCAGTTGCTGCTGAAGAAACCTATATTCCAGAGAGATCAAGTGCCTGGGAGAAAACTGAGGGAAGGAAAAAACCTAACAAAATGGAGACTTGATGGTGTTCCAGATTCTTCGAAATGATGTGAATCAGTCTGCAGAATTAGTTTGAGTCCTGAGGGAATGATAGAAAACTATCAGTTTTAGGCCAACAAATGCTCCTCCGATATGACCCAGATTTCACATTAATTGAATTTGATATGCCAAGGTGCAAAAGGCTTCAGATCCTATCATTGCTTTGTTGACAAGGTATGTGATTTCTGGAATTACCCTGAATATGATTCTATTCGAATCACAATGAGATGATTCCACAGCGGAAAAGTCAATCACCAGCTAGTTTTGACTGAGTAACTGTTAATCAGCTTCCTGAGCCAACCCAGTCTTATCCCTGGGCATGAAGGCAGAGGAACTTTCAAACCAATTTAAAAATTCTCATCCTTGCATTCAAATACTTCCATGGCCTCAACCCTTTCTATTTTATAACCTGCTCCAGCTGTACAGCTTCGAAGATCTCTGTGCTGCACTGATTCTGATCCGTCTATGTGCCCCGATTTTTAATGTAACAGAGAATAAAAGCAAAGATGTTATGCCAAACCTCAATAAATATAATGATTAAACGCGAGTTGGACTGTTCAATTCTGTGTACTTTATGCTGGATGGGAAAGTCTAAGAGAGAGTGTAGAAGAAACCAGCGATGAGCAGCATTAATTATACTGGAGATGTGCCTTGTGATGGTTCATTATCTTAAGAAAGGATTCAAGAAATAGAATCAGTCATTGATGGCAGCGCCCATCTGCCATTCAATACCATAATGGCTGACCATGATTTCAACTGCAATTTCCTGCCCAATCCCCATTACCCTCAATTCCCCAAGAAAACAAAATCTATCTTGGCCTTAAATCAATGAAGCATCCACAAACCCCTGGCTTATAGAATTTGAACAGAGTCACAACCCTTTGAGTGAAGTAATTTCTCCTAATCTCAGTGCTAAATGACCAATCTTTTATCCTCAAATTAGTCCCCATATATATGATTCTCTGACCAGTGGAAACCACCTCTTAGTATATACCCTATCCAGCCACTTCAGAATTGTGTAGGAATTAATGAGATTGCCTCTCATTATTCTGAACTCCAGGGAACAAAATCCCAGTTTACTATGCCTCTCATCACAGGATCATGCCCCCTTAACCATACAGAGCAATCTCATTAACCTCTGATGCACCACCGTCTTTGCAACCTTTTTATTCATTGATGAGTTGCAGGCATCACTAGCTGGCCTGCATTTATTGCCTGTCCCTAGTTGCCCTTGAGGAGCTGGTGGTGAGCTGTCTTCTTAAACCGCTGCAGTCCATGTGCTGTAGGTTGACCCACTATGCCCTTGGGGAGGGTGTTCCAGGATTTTGACCCAGCAACAATGAAGGAACAGCAGCGATATATTTCCAAGTCAGGATGGTGAGTGGCTTGGAAGGGAACTTGCAGGGGATGTTGCCATGTATCTGCTGCCCTCGTCCTTCTACATGTTGGTGATTGTAGGTTTGGAAGGTTTTTGCAGCGTTTCATTTAGGTACATGTTGCTGCTACAGTATGTCATTAATGGAGGGAGTGAGTATTTGTGGATGTAGTGCCAATCAAGCTGGCGTTTTGTGCTTTTTCTGAGTGTTATTGGAGCTGCATCCATCCCGGTAAGAGGACAATATTCCATCACACTCCTGATTTCTGTCTTGTAGATGGTGGACACACTTTGGGGAGTCAGGAGGTGAGTTACTCACTGCAGGATTCCCAGCCTCTGAACTGCTTTTGTAGCCACAGGATTTATATAGCCAATCAAGCTCAGTTTCTGATCCACGGTAATCCACAGGATGTTGATGGGAGGGGATTCAGTGATGGTGTTGCCTTTGATTGTGAAAAGATTATAGATCATACAATCCCTACAGTGTGGAAACAGGCCCTTTGGCCCAACAAGTCCACATCAAACCTCAAAGCATCCCACCCAGACCCACCCCGCTACAACCCACCTAATCTACACATCACTGAACACTACAGGCAATATAGCATGGCCAATCCACCTAACCTGCACATCTTTGTACTGTGGGAGGAAACTGGAGCACCTGGAGGAAACCCACACAGACGCAGGTAGAATGTGCAAACTCCACACAGACAGTCGTCCAAGGGTGGAATCAAACCCAGGTCCCTGGCACTGTGAGGCTGCAGTATTAACCACTGAGCCACCATGCTGCCCCAAAAGGTGATGATTAGATTTCGTATTGTTGGATATGGTCATTGTCTGGGACTTCTGTAGTGATAATGTTACTTGCCACTTGTCAACTCATGCCCGAATATTGATGTAGCGATTGAAACAAGGTTGGCCACATGAATCTCAGAGTATGAGATCCCTGATTGGGGCTGTTAAACTGGACCAATCAGGGAGTCCTAGCTGACAGATATAAACAGGAGTCTCAGTGAGTGTCCTCCCTCTAGGGACTGGCTCTGAGCTAGCTGGTCAGAGTCCATGTCCTGTGCATGCCTAAATAAAGGGTCACTTGGTGATGGGATACTAGCCTCTGTGTTGTTATTTCAATTGTCTTACTAAATTTGGATGTGGACTGCTTCCTTCATTAAATGTGTAATTGTAGCAAGATGCTATAGGCACTATATAAGTAGAAACTATTGCTGTAAGATAGACTGGAACCGCTGAGGTTGTTCTCCTGAGAGGGGAGAATGTTAATAGAGATGATCAAAACCAAGAATGCTTTTTATAGAGTAAACTAGGAGAAACATTTCAATGGCAGAGCATTGGTAACCAGACAAGGTGGATTTCTGGCTCTTTTGAGACAGGAATTCCGATCTGGAATATTTTAATTTTGTTAAATCCAGTAGATCTGACATGATTTGTCTCATGCTCTATACCTGCTAGGATTTAGTGGGAAATAGTTTCTGAGCTTTTACCCTCCAATCAGTTTTCAAACCTGATCAAAACCTTACCTCCAATTCCACACATTCCTGTTTTTGTCAATTATATTTGGCATGGAATGTTATTGAAAGCTTTCTGGATGTTCATTTGGATAGCCATAGGCACTCCCAAAGCTACATCATTATTGGCAATGCTCTATTTGTCTTGTAATATTTGTCCAAATGCTTTTGCTAAATAGTTCCAGAGATACTAGGGATGCTGAGGGCAATGGATTCACAGCCATTCTCAGCTGAGATCATGCAACGTAGCACAAACACAGGGTTTTTCCAGTCTGTTCATTGTATAAACCTTGGAATCATTGAATGATTCTCAATGCCAAGTTCATCCTCCTTAATAGTTCATGTAATTAATGAAATATTGAGGTCCATTGAGTTGATTTAATTTATTCATAGGGTTTGGACATCATTGATTAGATCTTTATCTAGTGCTGTTCATTCAGTGGGTTGGGGGACTATTTCAGACAGCAGTTAAGAGTCAGCTGTGGGTCTGGAACCATATGTAAGGCAGACCCAGAAACGACAGCAGATTTCCTTCATTAAGAGGTATTAGCAAACCTCATTTTTTTAGAACAATAATCTGGCCATTTTGTTGTCACTATTGTTAGCTTTGTAGTTTAGATTTATTCGTTATTGCATTTAAATTTCCCAGATTCAATGGTGGGATTTGAACTCATGTTTCCACATCATTGGCCACGGACTCTGAAGTATTGGTCCAACAACACATCCAGTATTCCACCACAGTCTTATTCTGGTATCAATCTGTTTTTGTTACAACCAGTAGTAACAAAGTTAAACACTTCTAAAAATAAGTGTTGACACCCCTTAGCAATGGACCAAGGACCCACAGAGCTAGGAATCAATGAGTTTGAAAGGAATAGGAGAAAAATGGGTTAAATTGGGAATTAGCAAGAAAGTATGACTCACGTTGCATAAGAAAGATAAATGGGTCATTCCTTGTGAAGGTATTTTCTTTAAATGACTCCCTCAGCTCTGAGCCACTCTATGTTAATCTTTATTCTCTGTATAAGTAAACTATCCTAATCATGTTTACCCACCCTGTCCTCATATCCATTCAGTCTCTTCTTCCTTCTTTCCAATCTAAGTTTGATTGTTGACACAGATTTCACCAGAACTGTTCAGCCCAGATTTCACAGTCTGATCATTCTCAATGTGAATAGGTTTCTTTAGTCCTCTGTTCTAAAACTTTTACATTTATCGTAAATCAATGACTTTTTATATTTTCCCCCCTCAAATACTGAAAGCGGTCTGTTTCTATCTACCCTGTCCCATTGTTTTAGGATTGTAAACACTTAAATCCCTTCAGTGTGGAAACAGGCCCTTCGGCCCAACAAGTCCACACCTTCTGTCATACTGCTCTGAAGTTTGTAATTTCTATCAAAAAAGACCTTCGCAAGGAGCAAATCACAGTGACCCATTGAATAGATAAAAACAGCAATTATTATTTGTACAGTGAAATTCCATAAATAGTAATCAATGAATGGCCTTTGGCCAATAAACAGTGATTCATGCTGCAAAGCCCTTGAGTTGTCCCTGAAAAATTCAACAAAGTTGTGTACTATTATAAGATTCACTTCATTTTTCTCAAATTTTCACGAATACTTGCAGCGTCCTGAATGTATGGAACATTATTGAAAGCTTTCTGGATGTTCATTTGGATAGCCATAGGCACTCCCAAAGGCACATCATTATTGGCAATGCTCTATTTGTCTTGTAATGTTGGTCCAAATGCTTTTGCTAAATAATACCATTGATACTAGAGATGCTGTGGCCAATGGATTCACAGCTGTTCGCAGTTGAGATCATGCAATGTAGCGCAAACACAGGACTTTTCCCATCTGTTCATTGTGTAAATCTTGGAATCATTGAATGATTCCCAGATTCTCAATGCCAAGTCCATCTCCTTAATAGTTCATGTCATTAATGAAATGTTGAGCTCCATTCAATTGTTTTAATCTATGCACAGAATTTGGACACCATTGACAAGACCCATATGTATTGTCATTCACCAGGTGGTTTGCTGGCCTATTTCAGAATGAACTATTGGTCTGGAGTCATGAGTTTTCATCCAGGCCTAACATCAGAATTAAAACACAACTCAAAAGAATCATGGACTCCTGCTACCAGGGAGCTGGCTTGTCAGAAACCACAGGACTCAGAGCAGATCCAGAGGAAGCTGCTAATCAGTGACATGTGTTTGAATTTCCTCTGTTTGTATTGTGATGGAATACAAGCTGAAATTTGCATAATAATTGCCAATTCTCTATCTTAAATTGTTATAGGCCTTGGGAGACTGAATGTGATAGCTTTTTTTCCCAATTACGTTTGATTCCCAGAGGATTTTGAGCCCTGTCTTGCTCCTGTGAAGTTCTCTTGATGTCTGTCTAGGTATATCTGCTAAGTAGGCTTCCTGCTGATTTGCTGTACTTATTTACAGTTTGTGTTAGATAAATAAGTCAATCATCAGAATCACAAACTGCTCCTTCACAGTGAGCGTCAATTCTCTGTGCTGTGACAGACACAACGTTAAATTGTTTAGGGGCTACTCCCAAGACTCAGGCTTTTGCCCCCAATCTGTGGGCTGGATTTTCAGATCACACAAAGGGCCATAGTTTGCAAGTGGGAAGGGTACAAAGTTACCTCCAGCAACCAGCAAGCTGGTTCCCTGGCTCCGTTTCAGCCAGACCCTCTTGTGGCACAGATGTAGTGTCCTAACGGCTGGTCCCAAAGATCCAGGTTAAGAGCAGAAGAACTAGGATCAGGAGCAAGCAATTCAGCTCCTTGAGACTGCTCTGCATTTAATACGTTCATGGCTGGCTCAAAGCCAACCCTCCTTGGATGTTTGTCATAACAAGCGCATGCAGATTGATTTAGGATAAATTTCACACTGGCAGAGATCTCTTTAAGGGCCTGGGAATGGAGGGTGACCAATGCTTCATACAGGGCTGGAGGGGCTCCATACTTGCTTGGGTATGACAACGGTGATAGTCCACTGTGGAGAGGGAGTTTAAACATCCTCCCCAGATCTGCGTGGGTTTCCTCTGGCAGCTCCAGTTTCGTCCCACAGTCAAAAGATGTGAAGGTTCGTTTGATTGGCCATGCAAAATGTGGAGTTACAGGAATCGGGGGGATGTGGTTCTGGGTACGATGCTCTTTGGAGGGTCATTGCAGACCCAATGGGCCAAATGGCCTCTATTTGCACTGTAGGGTTTCTATGATTCTATGACAATTGACGTGAGGGTGATTCCATTTTGAAAAATCACCTCTCTTAATTCCATCATTTTCTGTGGCTCCTCACAAGCAGAAAGATGCTGTCACTGTCTTTTCAGAATGTACCACTGACTTTAATTAGACAGAAAATCTGCTTCCATGCTAATTACATCCAGGGCATCTTGTGATAACCTCATGGGTGACCAAATCCTCCCCAAGGATCAGAAACAGTCCCATATTCTGCTTCCTGGCCCTGGAGGGAAAACCCAGCAGGACTCTAATATATAAGAGGTCTGTTTATAAGTCTGATAACAGCAAGGGAGAAGCTGTTCTTAAATTTTACAGTTTCTCTTTATCATCTTGTTTGTGCCCTTTGGAACTTTCTACACCTCAATCAAATGCCTCCCTCCTGCCTTCTCTGCCCGAAGGAAAACAATGCCAGCCGATCTAATCTCTCTTCACAACTGAATCGCACCACCCCAGGCAACATCCTGATGAATCTCCTCTGCGTCCGCTCCAGTGCAATCATATCCTTCCTAAAGTGTAGGGATCAGAACTGCACACAGTGCTGCAATTGTGGCCTTACGAATGATGTAAACACCTCCACAATAACCTCCTTTCTCTAATATTCAATGCCATAACTAATAAAGGCAAGTATCCAAAATGCCTTCTTAACTATCTATCTATCTGTTCTGCTGCCTTTAATTATCTGTGGACCCTCTGATCCTGTTTTCTTCCCAGGATCATACTATTCAATGTGTACTTCCTTGCCTTGTCAGTCGTCCCAAATGCATCACTTCACACATTTCAGGAATAAACTCCATTTGCCACTGTTCAGCCCACCTGACCAGTCTGTCTATATCATCCTGTAGTCCAAGCCTTTCCTCCTCACTATTTACAGCACCACCAATTCTCATATCCTCTGTGAGCTTACTCATCATGCCTCCTACAGTCCTGTCTAGATTATCACTGGACACAACAAACAACAATGGACCCAGAATCGAATCCTGTGATACACTAGTGCACAGAGACTTCCAGTCAGAAAAACATTCTCTGATCATCATTCAGAGATAGTAAGGACTGCCGATGCTAGAGTCAGAGATAACACAGTGTGGAGCTGGAAATCACATTTTCTGAAGAAGGGTCCTGACCCGAAACATCAGCTTTCCTGCTCCTCTGATGCTGCCTGGCCTGCAGTGTTCATCCAGTTCCACACTGTGTTATCTCTGATCATCACTAACTGATTCCTACCACTGAGCCAATTTTAGATCCAATTTGCCAAATTGCCCTGGATCCCATGGGGTCTTAGCTTCTTAACCAGTTTGCCATGTGAGATCTTCTCAAAAGTTTTACTGAAGTCCATGTAGACTACATCAACTGCACTACCCTCATCTACACACCTAGTTACCTCCTCGAAAAATTCAATCAAATGTGTTAGATTAGACTTGATCTCTCCTTGACAAAGCCACACTGACTATCTTTGATTAATTCTTGCCTCTTCAAGTGGAGATTGATTCTGTCCATCAGACTTTTTTCCAATAGTTTCCCTCCCACTGATGATTAAGGGGATGGTGGATAAACGCATGAGGGAGAATGAAATTGAAAGATAAACTGAGAGATGAGATGAAGTAATGGGCTCGTGTGGAGCAAAAGCATCACCTGTTTCTTACTGTAGATTCACTGTAATGCTATAGAACTATCTGGTGCTTGCTTCTCTACACAGAAAGAGTTACATATCACCAGAAGGAATATGAACAGGAATAGGCCATTCAGCCCCTCAAGTCTGACCCAGCAATCAATCATATCCTGAATGCTCTGCCCCTGTCTCAACCTCTCTTTACTGCTAGCTCATCACAGCCTTCAAATCCCTGAGTTTCAAAAATTTCTGTACCCCCTTTCCAGATACTTTCAGGGTGTAAACTCTGCAACTCTGTGGTATGAAGAATTCTGGACATTCCTTACCCTCTGGTAGAAGAAATACCTTCGCATCTCAGTTTTAAATGAATGTCCCCTTATTCTGTAACAATGTCCCCTAGTTCGAGATTTCCTCACTAGTGGAAACATCATCTCAACACCTGCCCTGTCAAACCTTCTCGGGACTTTGTATGTTGAAATTGGGAACAGATGGATAAAGGAACTTACAGAAAAGGAAACTTTTGCAGAATCTGAAAATCCAAACTAGAAGTACATGACGGGTCAGGCAGTGTCTCCTCAAGTCATGGAATGAGGTGTGGAGAGACAAACTGAGTTGATTTTCAGGTCAGTGATCTTTCATCAGAACTGGAAATAGGGAGATGTAGCAAGTTTTAAATATTGAGGCCAGAGAATAAAAGCAAAGGTCTGTGAAAGGCTGGAGGGAGTAAATGACCAAAGAGATGATTTGGCATAGCTAAAGAGGGTGCTGAATGAAACAGGTAAGGAAACAAGAAGTGGCTGTAGAGGAGGTGCAGGTGCGAACCTAGTGCATCCTGGAGTACTGACGTCTGACTGGAAGAGCCAATAATATGAGCACTAGACCCAGTGCCTTGCCACACTATTCACATTGCTGTGCTACTGCTGCAACCTTTCAGGCTATTGGACCAACAATTTGTAAAGTCAAAAGAACAGATTACACTTAAGCAGTGATACACTTTCAGAGGAATGAATAGGATGTGATTGAGGAGGTTGGTTAACAGGTGATGTGTAGGTCAATGTTCTGTACGTACATTGACAAAGCAAATCTGCAATGCATAATTTATCACTGTGCTTTATCCCATTAATAGATTCAGTCTAACGTTAAATAAAACATTCTACCCAGCTGTTACTGTCACGTAGTGCTCAAGGCTAATTAACAATCGCTAATGCAGAACGTACCACCATTCCAGGGCTAATGTGGAGAGAAGGCATGACTGGGTATGTAATAGTGCAGGAGGGGGTTGTGTTATGTCACTGTTAGGCTGGATATCTGACAGTGACAGAATGGGCAGCTTGTCTCCCAACGCCCTCAGGGGGTAATTTTGGTCCAAGAATGAAACAGGTGATCAGGCTCAATTTCATGGAGTGGTACATATGGACTCCAGAAGGTGCACACTTCAATGGCAGGCACACAGGGAATATTTCAGGGTGCCTCAAACACTGAGGGAGAGGCTGACAAGTTTCCCCTCGAGGCATCAGAGGTCTAGGTGGAGGAGGACCAGAATTGTTCAAGCATCCTCCACTTGAAGGTGCCATCTGCCATTCCCTTTTGTCCCTACACAAGTGCTGCTCTGCCTGGCCTTACATCGTCTTCCCACTCCTCTTCCTATTTGTCTTCCCATTCCTCTTCCCATTCATGTTCCCTTCCCCCTTCCAAACCTTTCCCACTCCTCTTCCCAATCTTCTTCCCACTCCTCTTCCCAATCCTCTTCCCACTCCTCTTTCCACTCCCCTTCCTGCTTTTCCTTCCATTTCTCTTTCAGATGAAGGAAGAATCTGTAAAAGATGCTGATGGCCAAATTCTCCAAACAATCGGGAAAAGACATTGCCTGGGCATTGACCAGGTGCCTCAGAAAATCTTCCAATGTGTTTCAGAGATTATCTTCTCAGCTTGAGCAGCATTGACTATGAAATAGTAGGTATCCCTTTAAATACCATTTAGTCAAGATCAACATCATGTTTACTTCTAACCAACTGGTCACAGGAGATTTGAAGAATTACCTGTTGAAACATTGTACAGCTCTGCTCTGAGTGATAACATGTGGCAGTCCGCTGAGCAAGTCTGTTGATAGCTAACCAAGTAGTTTTCCTAGCACTGGTTTCAAATTCATTACCAAGGTGATGTCTTGTGCTAATTACTGACTAAACCAACATTTTAGCTAAAGACTACATCTTGACCATCTTCTTAGTGCCCAATGTGTTGGTTGGAAATTACATGCCCTAGTCTCTACTAATGGAACTCCAGTTCCTCTCTTACAGATGGGCTGTATTTCAAACAGATACCGATTATTCTGTTCCCTGTTGTATATCATTCTTGCATTGACCTCGTGTCAGAACATTCTTTGTGTAAACAATATGTAGAGATTTCCCTCTCCCAAGGTATTTCACATTGTGTGTGAAAACTGCAACCACTATCCTTAAAGTGGGAATGATCTCACTGGGAGTATATTCCAGCTTCATACAATGAGCAGTGAAGAAGCTGAAAATAACAATCAAAGAGGGAGGGAAGAATTATCTTCAATTACTGCAACCAGTGACAGATAGAATCAGACATGTTAAAACCATCAATAAATTAAATTGAGAATGATGTCCTTTGTACATTCACCTTAATGATCAGTTTGTTTTTCTTCACATTTACAGCTTTGCATTAATAGATGTTATGACGTTCCTTTACTTTATTAAATTTCAGAGTCCTGGAGTGAGGTGAATGATACAGAAAAATATGCCTTGTGATAACTGCAATGATGGCACCTTTCGACAGTAATACTCTGCAGTCCACTGTGAAATGAGGCGGGGAGATTACAGGCAGCTCTTTCTTTTCCTGATGGTGTGTTTGCAGCTGTCTGATATAAATGCTGAGATAGATCTCACTGGATTGGCATTCTAGGCAATTGCAGCTCAAATTGTAATTTATGTGAGTCAAAATGACTGTGCTTCTGTGTGATGTTGGGATGAAATTGAACTCAACTTATTTCTCTGCATCCGTGACGAACCTTTGACGTGCCGAGTCCGGCAGATAGACTATTAATGCAGAGACCTTTTATGAGCGGTAGGGAGATAGGGCTAGCTGACTTTCTTATCAGGCCCAATGTCTCATCTCTGCAGTATCAGTTAAACGTTATTCTTTCAGTAATGTTTTCATATTACTTGCAATCATGGGATATTGATCAGAACCCGGATCCTCACAGGTTGCTGAGCAGCAGGACAGAGAATGAGAAAAATTACAGCAGGTTGTTGCAGTCTAATTGTGTTGTGTGACATTGCTATACCCGGGGCAGGAGTGTTGGAGTCACAATGACACTCATTGAGCTTGTTAATGCTTCTCTCCTTTCCCCTTCCATCGATCTCAGTGCCAAGTCCATGTTTCCACTGATACCATGAGTCTATTCTACAGTACCTCCCCATCCCTGATTTTTACCCTTTTCTTGTCTGGCTCCTCCTTGGGTTCTGGGTGTTTGGGCCTTGTTCCTCACATACAGACACTTTTGTCTTTAGAGGGGAGCTCGGCACCAAGGGCTTTAACCATTCGACCTTTGGGGCTTTGGAAACCCATCATCACCCACCTGCACATTCCAGCACAGGAAGAGACCATTCAGGGGAATTTCAAAGGTCTCCTATAAGCACATCGAGAGCTAAAAGGTAGTCAAGTAAGGAGTTGGGCTGATTACAGACAAAGTGGGGATTTACACAAAGAGACAAGAGGCCTGGCTGAGGTATTAAATGAATTATTTGCTTCTGTCTTTACCAAAGAGGCAGATGCTGCCCAGGCCATGGTGACAGACAGAGGAGGAAACACTGTAGGGTTTGAAATTGTTAAGGAAGAGACATTTGATCGGCTGTGAGTACTTAAAGTTGATAAGGCACTGAGACTGGTTGAGACCAGATCAAGGGGAAGGCAATGGCTTAATGATATTGTTGCTGGACCGTTAATCCAGAGACCCAGAAGCTGCCACAGCAGATGGTAGAATTTGAATTCAATTAATATCTGGAATTAAGAATCTAATGATGACTGTGAATCCATTATCGATTGAGAGGGAAAACTCACCTGGTTCACTTAGGGAAGGAAACTGCCATCCTTACCTGGTCTGGCCTACATGTGATTCCAGACCCACAGCAATATGGTGGACACTTAGCTGCCCTCTGGGCAATTAGAAGTGGGCAATAAATGCTGACCTAACCAGCCAACCCTCATGCTGTGAATGAATAAAAATAAAATCCAAGGACATTAAAGGAAGTGAGAGCAGAAATTGCAGAGAAACTAGTCATAATCTTTCAGCCTTCCCTGGATGCAGTGGTGGTGCTGGAGGGCTTTAGAATTGCAAACATGACACCCTTGTTCAATAAAAGTTGTAAAGATCAACCCAAGTACTTACAGACCAATCAGTCAAATGGATGATCCAGTTCAGCCTCCTTCAGATACCATTCTTCAGCCAATTTAACTCACTCCATGCGATATCAAGAAACAGTTGAAGACACCGGTTTCTGCAAAAGCTCTGACCACATTCCGACAATAGTACTAAAGACTTGTGCTCCAGAACTTGCCGCTCCCCTAGCCAAACCGTTCCAGTACAGTTACAACACTGGCATCTACCTGACAATGTGGAAAATTGCCCAAGTATGTCCTGTATACAAAAAGCAGGACAAATCCAACCCGGCCAATTACCGCCCCATCAGTCTGCTCTCGATCATCAGTAAGGTGATGGAAGGTGTCATCAACAGAGCTATCAAGCAGCACCTGCTCAGCAATAACCTGCTCAGAGACGCTCAGTTTGGGTTCCGCCAGGGCCACTCAGCTCCTGACCTCATTACAGCCTTGGTTCAAACATGGACAAAAGAGCTGAATTCCAGAGCTGAGGTGAGAGTGACAGCCCTTGATATCAAGGCCACATTTGACCAAGTGTAACATCAAGGAGCCCAAGCAAAATTGGAATCAATGGGTATCAGGGGGCAAACTCTCTGTTGATAAGAGTCATACTTGGGACATAGGAAGATGATTGTGGTTGTTGGAACTCAGTCATCTCAGCTCCAGGACATCTCTGCAGAGTTCCTCAGGGTGGTAGGCCCAACCATTTTCAATTGCTTCATCATTGATTTTCCTCATTTGTCAGAAGTGGGAATATTTGCCGTCAATTCCAGAATTCAGCACCAGTGGGAGTCCTCAGACATTGAAGCAAGGTCTGAACAGTATCAGGTTTGGTCTGATAAGTGGCAGTGATCATTTCCAACAAAACAGAATCAAACCATCATTCCTTAACATCACTGAATGCCCTGCTTTAAATGGCTGGTTAATTTGCTGGATTTTTTGGAAATGATAACAGAGAGGGTTGATAAGGGCAGGGCCATTAATGTGTTGTACATGAACTAACTAAAAAGCATTTGATACAGTGCCAGACGACAGACTTGTATGGAATGTTGTAGCTCATGGAATAAAAGGGATAATGGCAGGCTGGGAGAGATGAAGCAAAAGGCACTGGTTCATGGGTATTTTGTGAGCAGGAAGTGAAATTCCCAGGGGCTGATTCTGTGACCCTTGCTTTTCATAATCATTCTAGATATTGATCTGCAGAGAACAATTTCAAAGTTTTCGGATGAAATAAAACTTGGGAGAATTGTAAGCTTTGAGGAGGACAGTGTAAAACTTCAAAGGACATTGACAGGTTGGTGGAGTGGGTGGTTAGGTGGTGGATGAGGTACAACGCATAAAGTATGAGGTGATACATTTTGGTACAAAGAAGATGGAGAGACAGTATGAACTAAATGGTACAGAAGGGAGATAGACCAGGATGGTAGCGAGGGCTGTAAATAAAACATACAGCATTCTAGGTTTCATTAATAGGGGCATAGAGGACAAGAGCAGGAAGCCTATGGTGGTCTTATGTAAGACAACAGTTGGATCACAGCTAGAATATTGTGCACAGTTCTGAATGCCACACTCTGAGAAGGGCATGCATGCACTGGAGAAAGGGCGGAAAAGGGTGATAAGAATAACTTCAGGGATCAAATTAAGTTAACTCAGTTATGGATTGGAGAGGTTGGGACTACTTTCCTTGGAAAGGTGAAGGCTAAGAGGAGGTTTGATAGATGTGAGTTCTGGACAATGTGAACAGGGAGAAACTGTTCCCACTCATAAAATGATAGTGAACCAGGGGGCAGTGTTTAAAATATTTTGCAAAAGAAGCAAATGTGAAGTGAGAGTCACATGTAGGCCAGACCAGGTAAGGATAGCAGCTTCCTTCCCTAAAGGACCTTAGTGAACCAGATGGGTTTTTCCAACAATCAACAATGGCTCTCATTAGAATCTTAATCCCAGATTCCTTTTGTCAAATTCAAATTCCACCATCATAATAGGATTTGAACCCAAGTCCCCAGAACATTAGCTGGGTCTCTGGATTAATAGCTTAGTCATAATACCACTAGGCCATTGCCTCCCAGATAGCACTGGAGAGGGTGCAGAGGAGACTTACCAGGAGTTACCTCGGCTGGAGAGTTTCACTTATGAAGAGCAATTGGATAGATGGAGTTTTTTTTTATTTGTGGCATGTGGGCGTCGCTGGCTGGCCAGCATTTCTTGCCCATCCCTAGTTGCCCCTTGAGAAGGTGGTAGTGAGCTGCCTTTTTGAACTGCTGCAGTCCTCCTGCCATAGGTTGATCCACAATGCTATTAGAGAGGGAATTCCAGGATTTTGACCCAGCGACAGTGAAGGAACAGTTGTTTTCCTTGCAACAGTGGAGATTGAGAAGGGACAGTATTGAGATGTATAAAATTATAAGGCGCACAGGCAGGGTAAACGGGAAGAAACTTTTCCCTTTGATGGAGGGATCAATGGCCAGAGGACGTAGATTTAAAGGAAAGGGTAGGAGGTGTCAAGGGAAAAATATTTCACCCAGAGGGTGGTGGGAATCTGTAACTCACTGCCTGTAAGGGTGGGTGAGGCAGAACATTTAGAAAGTTTTCAGAAGTGCACTTGTGATGCTAAGGTATACAGACTATGGGCCAACTGCTGGAAAACAGGATTAGAATAGTTTGACTGGTGCAGACTTGATGGGCCGAATGGCATTTTTCTGCACTGTAGGTCTCTGTGACTCTGTGTCTTTTACACTGTCAGCATAAGCAATGGTCATTGTGTTGGAGCAGTGACCCTGAAAGTGGCAATATGTGTATTTTCACTGATGGAGGAGGTGGGGGGTGTCAATCATAGAGATGACCAGTAATCAGATCAGCCCCCAAACCCTGCCTACTATATCATAATGCTCAACCCCAATACTAATCGACAGAGAGATCACTGAGTCTGAGAGTCACATTAAAATTTCCAAAATGAACTGGACACAGAAAATCTGTACTTTTTAAGTAAAGTTTTCATTGTTTGATCTTGTATTCTCATGTGTTCTCATTAGTACACATGCTTTTCAAATAACTTTCAACATCCAAAAGCATAAGAAATCAATTTGCTTTACTTTACAGTTGATTGGCCCTTGATATTAAGCTGTAAGATTCAGACAGCATGCCGTCTTGTTGATGCTTAATTAAATGCAATCCTTTATGACTGGAACTCTCTGCTCAGCATCCCCTCCTCTGCTGTGTGTTCTCTCAAACATCGCTCCTCTCACATCCACTGACTGACAAAAACCTACAAACCATCCAGGCTACACCTCCCTCACCCACTCCACAATGTTCAATCCCACCACTGTCCACCTTTCAATCTAGTCCCCAAAATTTAGATTTAGACTTTATTGTCATGTTTCCTCATGTACAAAAGTACAGGAGTACCGTGAAAAGTTTTCAACATTGCTACTCATGGTACCACCTTAGGTACACGTACCGAGGTACAAAAACTGAGCAGCACTCCTCAACAAGGTCTGAGAGCAGACATTCTCAGGATCAAGGTAGTCACTAACACAATCCAGTAACAAACTCCGTCTATTGAATGGCAAGGTCAAAAATCACACCACACCAGGTTATAGTCCAACAGGTTTATTTGAAGATACAAGCTTTCGGAGCCTCGCTCCTTCCTCAGATGTCTGAAATTTCAAATAAATGTGATTTCAAATAAACCTGTTGGACTATAACCTAGTGTGGTGTGATTCTTGACCTTGTTCACCCCAATCCAACACCGGCATCTCCACATTTTGAATGGCAGGCTTTGAACGACAAGGTAAGAGTCCTTGCTAAACAAGCCAGGACCCCTGAGCAGCCAACTCCTGTATAAACCCCGATACGCACTTGCAGAGAGCCACTAACAAGGCTGCACATTTCCGAGGACTGTCCTTATCTATAGACTAAGTGCCGGATTAGTCATCCTAAACTCAGTAATTGAAGAGGCTGTCATTTGGCTCTGGGGATTTTCATTCACTCGATAAGTAAGATCAGAAATCAAATCACAAATCTGCCCCCTGTGCCTCTCTAAGCCCTGGTCTGCCTTTATCCAGCTTCCAGTTCTCTCGCCCTTCCTATCTATTTCCAACTGCCACTGCTTTTGAGACTCATCAGGCTGAATTGTAACATTTCAACTCATTTAAAGCACAAGAGGCTGGCAGGATGTCAGCAATCCAAAGGATTGGAGGCAGCTGGGTTTGTCAGTGGCTTCTCAACAGAGCTCTGACATTTGAATCTCCCTCATGAATAATCAGAGCAGGCTGGCATGATGATGACACGCACAGGTCTGTTTATGGTTCACTGTTTAATGAGGAGCAGAGTGGACTGATTCTAACTAAGAGAGAAGAGAGATAGTTTGATTTGATTTGATTTATTGTCACGTGTACTGTAGCGATGGAGAGCCAGTGAGAGGATGATGTCCCATGATCCTCACATGCATTCACTGACATCATACTGCAGCTGTATGGGATGTAGAGAAGTTTTGTTTCCCTCAGACAGGAGGAGAAAGACAACCACTGAGACAAGGCGGCTCTGCTGGAGGTGACAGGAGCGAGCGATAAGCAGCAGAAACATTGGTATCTCACTAATTACCTACAATGTCACCAGGCATTCAATGATCTCTCCAGGACAAGAAAGGTGAGTGGCACACTGAAGGGCAAACCCCCTCAACCTCGAGCTTGCACACAGGCCCATTCCTCTCTCGAGAGACGCAGGTGCAGAAAGAGGCCATTCGGCCCAGTCTGCTCTGTCATTCAATGAGATCATTTCCCAATTAATAAGTTCTCCTTGTGTCTGCGTGGGTTTCCTCTGGGTCCCACATTCCAAAGCTGTGCAGGTTATGTGGTTTGGCCATGTTAAATGGCCCAGTAGTGTCCAGGGATGTTCAGGTCTGGTGGGTTAGCCTAAAGTAAAAAGCCCATGCAAGATTATGGGGATGGGGTTGGGGGGTTGGTGTTGGGTCTGGGTGGGATCTTCTTCAGACGGTCAGTCCAGACTCGATAGGCTGAATGGCCTCTTTCTGCACTGTAGGGATTCTATAATTCCATAATAATCTTCAATTCTACTTTTCTGCCTTTTGCCCATAACCCTTGATTCCTTTACTGCCTATCTCAGCCTTGAATATATCTAATGACCCAGCCTGGACAGCTCTCTGTGGTAAAGAATTCCACAGATTTACTACCTTGTGAGAGAGAAACCTTCTTCTCATCTCGGTCTTAAATAGTACTCTTCAGTTTGAGATTGTACCTGCTAGTCATAAATGCTCCCATTGGAGGATATAACCTTTCCACATCTACACCATCAAGCCCTTAAGAATTTTATATGTTTCAATAAATCTCCTCTCACTCGTCTAAACTCCAATGAGCCCAGGCTCATCTCACTCAAACTCTCCTCATAAGACAGTTCCTCCATACCTGGAACAACCTAGTGAACCTTCTCTGGACTGTCTCCAATACCAGAATATCTTTCCTTAGATAATGGGATCAAAACTGTTGATAGTTTGCTGGTCACAGTCAAACTAGTACCTTGTATAGGTTGAGCAAGACCTTTTTGTTTTTATACTGCCTTCCCTTTGAAATAAAGGTCAACATTTCATTTGCTGTCCCTATTACCTGTTGAAATGTAAGTTACTTTTTTGTGATTCACGCACAAAGATCCCAAGTTTCTCTGTGCTGTAATTTTCTATTTCATTTCTCTCCATTAATTAATTCAGCTCCTCGATTCTTCCACTCAAAGTACATAATCTCACATTTCCCCACATTGTATTCCAGCTGCTAAGTTTTTGCCCCTTCACTTAACCTGTCTACATCCCTTTATAGCCTCTTTGTTTCACCCTTACCACTTACCTTCCCACCTACTTTTGTATCATCTACAAACCTGGTGATAGTATATTCACTTTCCTCATCAAAGTCATTAATGTATATTGTAAATAACTGTGGCTCCTGCATTGATCTCTAAGGCACTCCATTAGTTGTGTATTAAAAATACTCATTATCCCAACTCTTTGTCTTCTATTAATTAGCCAATTCTTTATCCAGGCGAATATAGATAGACCCTCAATGTCGGTAGGGAGGGAATTCCAGGATTTTGACCCAGCAGCAGTGAAGGAACGGCGATATATTTCCAAGCCAGGATGGTAAGTGGCTCGGAGGGAAACTTGAAGGTGGTAATGTTCCCATATGTCTGCTTCCCCCGTCCTTCTAGATGGAAGTGGTCATGGGTTTGGAAGGTGCTGTCTGAGGATCTTTGGTGAATTTCTGCGGTGTATTTTATGGATAGCACACACTGCTGCTACTGACCATTGATGGTGAACGGTGTGGATGCTTGTGGATGTGGAGCCAATCAAGCAGGTTGCTTTGTGCTAGATGGCCTCAAGCTTCTTAAGTGTTGTTGGACTGTACCCATCCAGGCAAATGGGAAGTGTTTAATCACACTCCTGGGTTGTGCCTTGTGGATGGTGGACAGGTTCTAGAAAGTCAGGTTGTGAGTTACTCGCTACAATATTCCTAGCCTCTGACTTGCTCTTGTAGCCATTGTGTTTATACGATGAGTCCAAATGAGTTTCTGGTCAATTGTAATCCCAAGGTGCTGTTAATAGGAGATTCAATGATAGTAACTTCATTGAAAGTCAAAGGGTAGTGGTTAAATTTTATTGCAGAAGGTCTTTGCCTGGCATTTGTGTGGCACGAATGTTATTTGCCACTTGTCAGCCCAAGCTTGTACGTTGTTCATATGTTGGCATGTTTTGCTTTTTGTACATATTACGTGACCTTCCCACATGAGATAAAGATTGACCATTGTTCCATTCCATGCCTCCACTCCCCTGAATTCACTCCCACTTCATCAATGCCCTGAGGCTAGTTTTGAACCAGCAACATCTCCCAATCTGGGAGTTTATTCTTCTAATTCCTTGTTCTTTCTTGTGTCAATACCTCAGGGACACTTTGAGTTGTGCAGATAGAGTAACCTGACCAATAACAACAATTACTCGAATGCTGGGTTTCTGTCAATAACTAGAAGCAAAGCATTCATTCCTCTGGTCAAGAAGAACGGTTTCTAATCTGTTGGGTGATTGTGAAACAACTCAGTGCAGCGGGGGAAGCCGAGAATTGAAAATCTGAAAATATTCAAGATAGTAGCTAAGTCAGAAACTCCAGACACATGACACTGGTTTTGTGATTGCCACCGATCCCAGTTCTGCATGTCAGTGTCACCATGAGAATCACTCCTACCTGAGCTTTACCAACCACTAACACCACTTCTGCTTGGTCCAGTATTTTTAAAAGGGTATTATAATATGGGCTCAGCATTTCAATGCTACTTAATGTATCTTCGCTGACTGTAGCCTCCCACAGTTGACTGGCTTTGTTATAATCCAACAACTCAGCACAGAAACTCAGCAGCAGTATTCCCCAGGATGTTTATCAGGGGGAGTGAGGCAATTTATTTCAGGAACATCACAAACAAGATGTTAAAGCCTGTTTCAGAGATAGTAGGAACTGCAGATGCTGGGGAATCTGAGATAACAAGGTGTAGTGCTGGATGAACACAGCAGGCCAAGCAGCATCAGAGGAGCAGGAAGGCAGGAAGGGTCCTCCGACACTTCCGCCATCTGCAATCCGACCCCACCACCAAAGACATCTTTCCCTCCCCACCCTTATCTGCTTTCCGGAGGGATCACTCTCTCCGAGACTCCCTTGTCCGCTCCACACTCCCCTCCAGCCCCACCACACCTGGCACCTTTCCCTGCAACCGCAGGAAGTGCTACACCTGCCCCTACACCTCCCCCCTCACCCCCATCCCAGGCCCTATGAAGACCTTCCACATCAAACAGATGTTCATCTGCACATCTGCTCATGTGGTATACTGTATCTGTTGTTCCAGATGTGGCCTCCTCTACATCGGGGAAACCAAGTGGAGGCTTGGGGACCGCTTTGTGGAACACCTACGCTCAGTTCGCACTAAACAACTCCACCTCCCAGTCGCAAACCATTTCAACTCCCCCTCCCATTCCTCAGACGACATGTCCATCCTGGGCCTCCTGCAGTGCCACAACGATGCCACCCGAAGGTTGCAGGAACAGCACCTCATATTCCGCTTGGGAACCCTGCAGCCCAATGGTATCAATGTGGACTTCACAAGCTTCAAAATTTCCCCTCCCCCTACCACATCCCAAAACCAGCCCAACTTGTCCCCGCCTCCCTAACCTGTCCTTCCTCCCACCTATCCCCTCCTCCCACCTCAAGCCGCACCCCCATCTCCTACCTACTAGCCTCATCCCGCTTCCTTGACCTGTCCGTCCTCCCTGGACTGACATATCACCTCCCTAACGCCCTACCTACACTCACCTCTACTGGCTCCATCCCCGCCTCTTTGACCTGTCTGTCTCCTCTCCACCTATCTTCTCCTCTATCCATCTTCTATCTGCCTCCCCCTCTCTCCCTATTTATTTCAGAACCCCCTTCCCCTCCCCCATTTCTGAAGAAGGGTCTAGGCCCGAAACGTCAGCCTTCCTGCTCCTCTGATGCTGCTTGGCCTGCTGTGTTCATCCAGCTCTACACCTTGTTATCTATGTTAAAGCCTGGCCTGTTTCTAGCACACAGATCTGACAGATAGGTCTGTGTGAATTTATTCAGCTCTCACTGCCATTGTCTATACTCTAAAGTTTAGAGGACAAGGAAAAATAGCACACTACAAACACTGTCACAGGGGTTGTCTTTTGTGATTTGATTAAGTCGATTTCCATTTGAAAAGAGAAATATTGTTTCAAGGGAAGGTGTTAGCCCAGTGGCATTATTACTAGACCTATTAATCCCAAGACCCAAGTGGATTGGGTTCAAATCCCATTGTAGCAGATGATGGAATTTGAATTCAATATTAAAGAAAGTCCATTGATGGCCATAGAACTCTTGCTGATTGTTTGGGGTTCACTAATGCCCTTTAGGGAAAGAAACCCGCATCCTTACTTGGTCTGGACTACATGTGACTCCAGACCCACAGCAATGCTCTATAGGCTGTTAGGGATAGGTGCTAAATACTGACCTGCTCAGTGATGTCCACATGTTCTGAATGTATAAAAAACAAGAAAGCTGTGGTTTGTTGGCAATGCTCTATCCTGTTACATGTTGACCTCTCCTGACTTGTTTGAGTGGTGGCTGGAGTGAGATCAGCCATGATTGTATTGATTGGCAGAGCAGGTTTGAGGGGCTAAATTGCTGACTCCTATTTCTTACGTTCTCATGCCCTAACCTGGCATGCTCTATTGTAGCCAGATATTTCTTAACTTACTCTAGCCTAGCCTCGCGTAACCTAACCTAGTTTGTTTGACATGGCCTGGTCTGATGTGCTAGTCTGGGTCACCTTTCCTCTCTGTTACACTCTTCTCCTGTCATCTGCAGAGTGTCTTTTCTGAAAGTAACCAACTTGCACAATTTTCTCATGTGGTTTTAGTGAAGACCTGCTTAGCTTTGCCTTTCCTTAGTGCATTGTGATACCTTCTATTTTCTCTCTGTTTCCTGTTTACTGGGAACTGTCAGCACCTCAGACTGAGTTTCCATTTGTCTTCAGTCAACATTATCTGACTTCTGACAACATGATCCACAGACTGACTACACAGAACATCACAACTGTTAGCAGTTAACTCTATTTTCTAGGCAAATAAATCGATCAAAAGACAGGTTAATCTATTGGAGCTCAAAGAATATAGATTGATCAATTGCACTCGCTCTTCATCACACTCCAGAAGTTACACACTGTCTAGTGTTAATTTCTGTGTCAGAGATGAAAGTAGAAACAACCAAAATACTCAGTTTGTAGCCCATAAACTCTCCGGCAACAGAACGCTTCAAAGCTACAAAGACTTCAACCGCTACAGATCTCCATGTGCGCTCTATTGGAAATTACTTAACAACAACTAGGCTTTGTAGCCCTAAAGGGACAGATACCTATCCATTAGCTGTAGCTTGTAGCTTCAACTGTGGAAACATTCATATTTGAATACATAACGTGGAGGTGGATGGGTGGTGGTTCATGCTAAGCCCAATACATGGATAGAAAGGTCTGAGTTGTATCCAAGCTTGTGCTTTGGCCTAGGGTGCACATATTTTCAAAAGTCTGTTTCGATACTTTCACCATCCCACAGGGTGGGATGGTCATGTACAAACTTGATGTGTCATCAAAGGCTTTGACCACTGTTTTTGACAGCGTCATGTGACCTGGGCTGGACAAAACATTGTAGTCAGTATCCAGGAACAAATGTATTCATACGATGATCTCAAACTCTGATGTTTTGCCCTGGTTCAAGTTGGAATATTTGTTTGCATTCTGATTGATTATACTCTTCCATAATTTTCTCCCTTCTTTCCAACAATGTAATTTCCTGTGGCCAACCCACCCATTCCTGGAACTATGAACAATTTAGCATGGCCAACCCACCTAACTTGCACATCCTTTGACTGTGGGAAGAAATCCACTCAGACACAGGGAGAACATGAAAATTCCACGCTGACAATAACCCAAGGCTGGAATTGAACCCAGGTCCCTGGTGCTGTGAGGCAGCAGTGCTAACCACTGAGCCACCCAACATCATTGGAAGTAGCTTGTTGAGTCTGCTCTGCTTATCTATATCCAAAATTAATGGCACTGCGGTGAGGCTATCTTCTAGCTCAGATCTGATTATATTCACTTGTAAACCTAAGGGAATATCTTTGTTCTTAGTGGGATTTGTATGTCAGCTAAGAGCATTGGGAATAGTCATCTCTGAGCCTAGTTTGTATTGTACCCTTGGATCTTCACAAACAGATACTGTATTCATGGAGCCACACTGGTGAGGGGCTTTCGACAGACCTTTTCCACATATTTGTGGTTGGTATGAACAATGAAATGTTTGCTGAATAGGAATGTGTGGCGCCTCTGTATTCAGAAAACTACAGTGAGACTTTCCCATTCTATGCTTCAGAAACTTGCCTGAGCTATCGTGAGGACATTAGAACCAAATGCAATAAACTTGCCTTCTTGTATTAGACATGATCGAAAGTTTTTCTGGAATATGTCTACTCCCAATGCGGTAAGCTTGAAGAGATCATAAGGTTAGTCAGATCACAGATAGCCTCAATGCTGTGGTCTGGAATCTTTGTCATTGTAACTGACATATTTGTATAAGTCCCTTGATGGGTTGTACTCTAGGGTATTAAAGAAGGTGGCAGCAGAGATAGTGGCTGGATTAGTTATGATATTCCAAAATTCCCTGGAATCTGGAAAGGAATGTAAACATGCTAATGTGACACCCTTATTCAAAAAAGAAGATAGGCAAAAAGTGGGAAACAATGGAGCAGTTAAAATCTGAAAGATCTGTGGATGCTGTAAATCAGAGACAAAAACAGAAATTGTTGGAAAAACTAGCAGGTCTGGCAGCATCTGTAGAGAGAAGTCAGAGTTAACATTTCAGGTTGAGTGACTCTTTCTCTGAACTCGTACAGTACAGTATTGCTATTGTGTTTGCCCATGGCAACAGTGAATCATCTCAGAAGTGATTTATTAGCTGTAAATTGCTTATTTAGCATATCCTCAATTTGTGACCAAATTTATGTTAATACATGCCTTACCTTCCTTTCTGAGGAAGGGTCACTAGACCCAAAACATTAATTCTGACCTGCTGAGCTTATCCAGCAATTTCTAATTTTGTCAGTATAGAGCAGTTAGTTTGACCTCTGTAGTGGGGAAGTTGCTGGAGTCAATCATAAAGGAGGAGATAACTGAACACTTGGAAAAACGAAGCTCAGCTCACCAGTGTCAGCACGGCTTCATCAAATACAAGGTGTGCTTGACAAACTTGCTGGTGTTCTTTAAGGAAGTCACCAGCAAGGTAGATGATGGGAACAGGTGGATGTGGTATATCTAGACTTCCAGAGGCATTTGACAAGGTGCTGCATATAAGACTGATCCAGAAGGTTAGATCCCCGGGGGTTAAATGTCAAGTATAGCCTTGGAGAGTGGATTGACTGACTGACAGAAAGCAGGGGCATGGGATAATTGGGTCCTTCTCTGATGGTGAATTGTAACTAGTGGGGTGCCACAGGGTTCAGTTCTCGGACTGCAACTATTTATAATCTGTATGAATGGTCTGCAAGCAGGGACAGACTGTAATTTAGCAAATTTTGCAAATGATACTAAAATAGGTGGGAAAGTAGGCTGTGATGAGGAGATAAAGAGTTTACAGATGTTTATTGATAATCTAAGAGAATGGACCAGAATCTGGCAGATGGAGTTTAATGTGGATAAGTGCGAAGTCATCTATTTTGGCTGGAAAAACAAAAGAGTGAACTAATATTTAAATGGAGAGCAGATTCAAAGTGCGTCAGTGCAGACAGACCTGGGTGCCCTTGTGCATGAATCACAGAGAGTGAGTATACAGGTGCAGCATAGAATAAGAAAGGCAAATGGCATCCTGGCATTTATTGCAAAAGGACTGCTTATAAAAGTATAAAAGTGTTGTTACAGTTATATAAGGCATTGGTGAGACCACACCTGGAATATTGTGTCCAGTTTTGGTCCCCTTACTTGAGGAAGGATGTGGTGATGCTGGAGGCAGTTCAGAGGAAGTTCACCAGATTGATTCCAGGGATGAAAGGGCTGAAGTATGAGGAGCAGTTGAATAGCTTGGGCTTGTACTTGCCGGAATTCAGAAGAATGAGGGGGGATCTGATTGAGGCATATAAAATGCTAAAGGTGATTGATAAGGTGGATGTGGAACGGGTGGTCACCCCCTTGTGGGACAGACTTGAACAAGAGGACATAGATATAGAGTGAGAGGAGGTAGGTTCAAAACTGAGATGAGGAGAAACTAATTCTCTCAGAGAGTTGTGAATCTGTGGAACTCACTGCCCCACGGTGCTGTGGTGGCAGAATCAATCAACAGATTCAAGAAAGAAATAGATATATTTCTGATGAAAAGCGGGATAAAGGGCTATAGGAAGCAGGCAGGAGAGTAGAGTTGAGACCATGATAAGATCAGCCATGATCATGTTTAATTGTGGAGCAGGTTCGGAAGGCTGAATTGCCCACTCCCGCTCCTAATTCCAATGTTCCTACATTATCTAATAGATCATAATGACATGCATATCTCTGTGTGTAAGTAGACCAATGACAAAGATCCTACTATATCAAGGGTGTAAGAGGTTAAAGGTATCCATCCCAAGGAACCATACTGAGATTGAAGATGGATAATACCAATGCATTGGATGTCTGTTCTGTTTTAAACAGCTAATGACATGTGGACTCCACCACATTGTTTCAGTTGTTGTAGTACTTCTTGTCTAAGAGACATAAAGAGACAATATTTGCACTAGCACCATGTCAACCTTAGCCTTTAGAGAATTCCTTTTGGAATATAATGACAAACCCTGTGGAATTCACTACCACAGAAGACAGCTGAGGCCAAACATTGTGTATTTTCAAGAAGGAAGTAGGTACAGCTCTTGTGGCTAAAAGGATCCAGGGATATTGGGCGGGGGAGGGCGGGATTAGGGTATTGAGCTCAATGACCAGTCATGATCCTATTGAATAATGGAGCAGGCTCAAGGGGTTGAATGGCCTACACCTGCTCCTATCTTCTAAGTTTCAATGAACAGTGGTAAAGATGTCAGCTTCTCTGATAGTGTCCATGTAGTGTGTGAAATTGACCACGTGTACTATCTGACTGGGGTCTGCCAGTTCTGATGTTGTGGTGACCTCTTACAATCTTAAAATCATACAGGACAGAAGAGACCCTTCGGCCCACTGAGTCTGTACCGTCAAAAATGCACTACTACCCACATTAGCCCCACTTTCCTGCACAGGGGCCAGAGCCTCGAATGTTATGACACTTCAGGAATTCATCCAACTACGTTTTAAAGGTTGGACTTCATTGGAATGCCTCTACACAACTGGTGGAAAAGTCATTGACATTGTTCTTTGGTTGGCCCTTCCTTACATTCTACCATGGGGCATTTAGGTTTCTCCAAGGCCTTGGCCATTTTACATATTTTAGCCCAATGCTCTCTTGTGACACTACCTTCCATTTGTCAAGAAATGCTAGACTTTGTTTTGTTGAATGAGATAATTCACATCTCCTCTAAGACTCGGATGTTTTAGTTACTTGACAGCGGTGATAGCTGTGGTAGAGAAAACCTCTACAAGACGTTTTTGTCCTGCTACAATTGCTGAAAACCTGTATGCTTTTTTGAGCAGGACATCAATTCAGGTTTGTCCAAAGTACCTTTTGGGAAGACCTGCTATCTGTAAGGACAATGACCAGTTCCAAATAGCTTTAGGCGAGGTTAACTTCCCTTGGCCTTGAGTTTATATTTTAAAGAGACAGCGTGCTCAGAACTGTCCCTTGGTTGTGGTTGCCATGCTTTTGTACAGGTTGTAGCCTTCACTTTAGGCTGTTTGAAGTAAACTTTAAGATTGAACTCAGACGGATGATGGGAAATACTACTCAGCAGAATTCAGAATCATAGAATCCCTACAGTGTGGAAACAGGCCCTTCGGCCCAACAAGTCTACACTGACCCTTGGAGCATCCCACCCAGACCCATCCCCCTATAACTCACCTAAGCTACACATCCCTGAACAGTACGGGCAATTTAACATGGCCATAGAACATAGAACATAGAACATAGAACATTACAGCGCAGTACAGCCCCTTCTGCCCTCGATGTTGTGCCGACCTGTGAAACCAATCTGAAGCCCATCTAACCTAAACTATTCCATTATCATCCATGTGTTTATCCAATGACCATTTAAATGCCCTTAAAGTTGGTGAGTCTACTACTTTTGCAGGCAGGGCATTCCATGCCCTTACTACTCTCTGAGTAAAGAACCTACCTCTGACATCTGTCCTATATCTATCACCCCTCAATTTAAAGCTATGTCCCCTCGTGCGAGCCATCACCATCCGAGGAAAAAGGCTCCCACTGTCCACCCTATCTAATCCTCTGATCATCTTGTATGTCTCTATCAAGTCATCTCTTAACCTTCTTCTCTCTAATGAAAACAGCCTCAAGTCCCTCAGCCTTTCCTCATAAGACCTTCCCTCCATACCAGGCAACATCCTGGTAAATCTCCTCTGCACCCTTTCCAATGCTTCCACATCCTTCCTATAATGCGGTGACCAGAACTGTACGCAATACTCCAAGTGCGGCCGCACCAGAGTTTTGTACAGCTGCAACATGACCCCATGGCTCCGAAACTCAATCCCTCTACCAATAAAACCTAACACACCGTACGCCTTCTTAACAACCCTATCAACCTGGGTGGCAACTTTCAGTGATCTATGCATATGGACACCGGGATCTTTCTGCTCATCCACACTACCAAGAATCTTACCATTAGCCCAGTACTCTGTATTCCTGTTACTCCTTCCAAAGTGAATCACCTCACACTTTTCCGCATTAAACTCCATTTGCCACCTCTCAGCCCAGCTCTGCAGCTTAGCTATGTCCCTCTGTAACCTGCAACATCCTTCCGCACCATATACAACTCCACCAACTTTGGTGTCATCCGCAAATTTACTAACCCATCCTTCTACGCCCTCATCCAGGTCATTTATAAAAATGACAAACAGCAGTGGCGTCAAAACAGATCCTTGAGGTACACCACTAGTAACTGAACTCCAGGATGAACATTTCCCATCAACCACCACCCTCTGTCTTCTTACAGCTAGCCAATTTCTGATCCAAACCTCTAAATCACCCTCAATCCCATGCCTCCGTATTTTCTGCAATTGCCTACCAAGGGGAATCCTTATCAAACGCTTTACTGAAATCCATATACACCACATCAACCGCTTTACCCTCATCCACCTGTTTGGTCACCTTCTCGAAGAACTCAATAAGGTTTGTGAGGCACGACCTACCCTTCACAAAACAGTGTTGACTATCCCTAATCAAATTATTCCTTTCTAGATGATTATAAATCCTATCTCTTATAATCCTTTCCAACACTTTACCCACAACCAAAGTAAGGCTCACTGGTCTATAATTACCAGGGTTGTCTCTACTCCCCCTTCTTGAACAAGGGGACAACATTTGCTAGTCTCCAGTCTTCTGGCACTATTCCTGAAGACAATGACGACATAAAAGATCAAAGCCAAAGGCTCTGCAATCTCCTCTCTAGCTTCCCAGAGAATCCTAGGATAAATCCCATCCGGCCCAGGGGACTTATCTATTTTCACACCTTCCAGAATTGCTAACACCTCCTCCTTATGAACCTCAATCCCGTCTAGTCTAATAGACTGTATCTCAGTATTCTCCTCGACAACATTGTCTTTTTCCTGTGTGAATGCTGACAAAAAATATTCATTTAGCACCTCTCCTATCTCTTCGGACTCCACGCACAACTTCCCACTACTGTCCTTGTCCAATTCACCTAACCTGCACATCTTTGGACTGTGGGAGGAAACCGGAGTACCTGGAGGAAACCCACGCAGACACAGGGAGAATGTGCAAACTCCACACAGGTAGTCGCCCGAGGGCAGAATCGAACCTGGGTCCCTGGTGCTGTGAGGCAGCAGTGCTAACCACTGAGCCACTGTGCTGCCCCAAATTTGTAAATGTTTGCCCCAGGTCAGACATTGTGCCGTTTTATAACGACCTGAGCATTATCCTTAATAATCCCTCAAATTTCAATGTATCATGACTACCATTTTGCTGTGGATCCTGTGTTTCAAAATAAAGTACAGCAGGCTGAAAAGGAACATTGGGCATCTATGAAATTCTGCTGACTTCCATACTTATGGATGATGAACCTAATTAATTGATTTTCAAGCACTTATTAAAAACACCAGGAAATCATGTTATGAACATTCAATGAGCCATGTGTTCTGAGGTAACAAGTAGACCTGATAAAGGAACTGGGGAGGCCATTCAGCCCCTCGAGTCTGCTGAGGCATGCTAAAAGACCTTCTGCTTCAATTTCACTTTCCCTCCAAATCTCTGCTTCCTTCGATTTCCTTAAGATCTGAAAATCTATTGAATACATTTTTGGATATTCTGAAGAATTCAGAGCATTCAAAACTACAATGTGTGACTTACAAACGGCCGTGTACAACTTATCTGTCAATTATATAGCTGGAGTTGTTTCTTTAACTGCTGGCCCCATTCTAAATTTAAAATCAATGTGATATTGACTGTTGTGTAATAATATACAGAATATGTAACTGTCAAAATTGCCAAATAAAAACTTCACCAAACTGATGCCCTTTTCATTCTTAATGGAATGGACTTAAACTAAAATTACAGGCAAAGTCAATGATTATCTTGCCTACAATCACAGTACTTTGAGCTAGAGGAACTAACTGTGATTGACTGGTTTGGTAAAGGTGTTGCACTTATTCTATGCATTTGATATCTCTGGACGTGACAATTTAAATACATCCCTGGTCATGATGGCATCTTCTACCCTCCGTGAACTTCAGCTGATCCAAAGTTTTGCTGCCCGCATGCAAAATTTCCCTGAGTCCTGTTCAGCCCTGATCCCTGTGCTCACTGACTAATGTTGGCTCCTTGTCCTTTCACCCAGTGTCTACAAACATTTTTGGGTTAAAAAATCTCATAATTGCTCTTAAATCCCTCAAAACCTCACTCGTCTCTACCTCTGTAAACTCCACTAACTACAGAACCCTCCAGATCTCTCCTCCACTCTTAGCCTCTTGTACAAATCCAATTTTAAGGCCGTGTTTTTTTTTTCCCCTTTATTCATTCACAGGATGAGGGCGTTACTACAGAGGCAGCATTTATTGCCAGCAGGCAGTTCAGACTCAACCACATTGCTGTGGGTCTGGAGTCACATGTAGGCCAGACCAGGTAAGGATGGCAGTTTCCTTCCCTAAAGGACATTAGTGAACCAGATGGGTTTTTCCCCAACAATCAATTCATGGCCATCACTAGACTCTTAATTCCAGATATTTATTGGATTCAAATTCCACCATCTGCCATTGTAGGATTTGAACCCAGGTCCCCAGAACATTATCTAGGTCTCCAGATTAACTGTCCAGTGATAATACCATTAGGCCATCACCTCTCCTCTGTCTAGCAGATCCTAAGTCCTGGAAGGTTCCCTTCATAAGGGTACCTCACTTCACAATCTCCCTCTTTCTCCCTCTTAAATGCCCTTGTTAAAAGCCACCTCTTTGGCCAAGATTTTGGTTCTTCACTAATGTCTGCTTATTTGGATTGGCGTCACATTTTGTTTGTAAATGCTCCTGTGACAAACCTTGAGATTTCTACCATGTTAAAAGTGCTACATAAATGCACACAGTCCTAGCTCTTTTTGTTTCTGTTCATGAGCAAAGCATAGTGAGCAGTGATCAATGAATGGATAAACACATTGTGAAGGCCACAACAACCAAACATTGTCGACATGTGACAGCAGCCAGAAAGAATGTTGGGGAGAAATGGAAGGAGAATGTGTAAGGAGTACAGTCATAGAGTCATGGAGCTGTACAGCATGGAATCAGACCTTTCGGTCCAACTCGTCCACGCCGACCAGATATCCTAAATTAATCTAGCCCCATTTGCCAGCATTTGGCCCATATCCCTCTAAACCCTTCTTATTCATGTACCCATCCTGATGCTTTTTAAATGTTGTAATTGTACCAGCCTCCACCACTTCTTCTAGTAGCTCATTCCATACACACACCACCCTCTGCATGAAAATCTTTCCCCTCTCACCTTAAACCTATTACCTCTAGTTTTGGACTCATCTACCCCGGGGAAAAGACCTTGGCTATTCACTCTATCCATGCCCCTCATGATTTTATAAACCTGTATAAGTAGTTAACAACCAGCTACCAGTTCTGACTGCTCCCGTAATGAGTACTGTTCTTAAAGACAATGTGATAATATGAGAAAGTCTGATTGCTGACCAGGAAACCTCATGTATTACACAGACACTCAGATATATATAGATGCTAAATTAAACAGCAAAAGTGGAGTCTTTCTGAAATTAAGGACTCATGACATTGCATATGTATTGTAAGCCTTCCCCTCTGACCAAGTTTAGGGATTTGAATCGGACCAATAAATATGTATCTCTGCTGTTTCTGGGAGTTGACTGCCACATTTTCTCCATTATAACAGAGACTTCAAAAAGCACTTCATTAGCTACAGAGCCCCTTTGTCACATACTTCTGTTGTGAGAAGTGCTGGATATATATAAAAGTCATTCTTCCGAATGAGGACATAACATCTTCCAAAACATTTCTGAGGAATCCTAGAATGCAGTGGATGCCAGGTCATTGCGTAAATTTGAGGAGGAGATTTTTAATTAGTAACTGTTTGAAGGGTTGTGGAGAGCAGGCAGGAAAGTGGAGTTGAGGCTGAGATGAGATCAGCCATGATTGTGTTAAATACCATAACATGTTTGAGAAGCTGAATTGCTTACTCCTGCTAGTTCTTATGTATTTCTTTCAGCACTCCCTGCTAGTTCTTATGTACTTCTTTCAGCACAGTTCTTAACAGCAATGAGATGATAGAACAAATAATCTGACTTTGGTGACACAAAAACAGAAGTTGCTGGAAAAGCTCAGCAGATCTGGCAGCATCTGTGGAGAGAAATCAGAGTTAATGTTTTGGGTCGAGTGACCCTTCCTCAGAACTGGTTTTGGTGATGCTGGTTGAGGGATAGGTGTTGGTACCTTCACAGATAACTATTTCCTTCTCTTCGAACCATGCTCTGAGCTCTTTTGCATGCACCTGAGAGAGTTAAACCTCCCAAAACTTTGAAAGAAATGGCATCTCTGACAGTGTTGCCCTCTCTCTGAACTGCATGGGGAGACCCTGGGCTTGAATTTTATGCTTTAGGTTCTAATATGCACCTCAAACTTTCAACCTCCTGTGTAATGGATGAGAGAGCTCCAACACATTATTGTGTGTTTTATGGGAAGGTTCAGCAGATTAAATGGCCTGTTCACATTAGATTGGTACTCGCCCTGCTGCCATTGTGTGATGATCCTTTTGCAATACTGATGTGTTAGTGAATAATTTGGTTAAAGGTCTACTTCTCCTGGAGCTTCTGATTTAAATTGCAGCCTGCAAGTAAGTGGCTAAAAGTAAAAGCTTGACTCACACTGAGTCAATGCGAACCTCATGGGCAGAATTAATGAACCAGGAAACATTGATGTGTATTCCAAGGCAAAACTAGACAGCCTGCTGGAGGAAGTTTCAACCAACTGCAGAGCTGAAAATTAAAGCAAGCTTGCTTTACTAATAGAAGTTGGAGCTGTACTGTACTGTTGGAAAATCTTGTACTCAACAATTTCTACAGTTCTCTGGCCTCAGTTTATTCGGGAGCGCTTCACCTCTGTTGCTTCACCCACACGGTCATTTATCATCTGTGAGTCTTAGCAGTTCATAAGCTGCTTAACTATAAGTGCATCACAACGGATCATAGAAACACAGAAAGTCACAGAAGGAGTAGGCCATTCAGCCCTTCGAATCTACTGCAGCATTCAATATGATCATAACTGATCATCCAACTCAGTTCCCTATTCCTGATTTCTCACTCATACCCTTTGATAACTTTTGCCCTAAGTACTCCTTCTTGAAAATTTTCAATGTTTTGGCTTTAACTACTTTCTGTGACAGAGAATTCCACAGACTCACCATTCTCTGAGTAAAGAAATTTCTCCTCGTCTTAGTCCTAAATTGATTCCCCCATATCCTTAGACTGTGTGACCTTTGGTTCTGGATTCCCTGATCATTAGAAACATCTTTCCTGTGTTTACCCTATCTAGTCTTGTTGGGATTTTATAGGCTTTCTATGAGATCGCCTCTCATCCTTCCTAACCCCAGTGAATAGAGTCATAATTGATCCGGTCTCTTTTCATGTGTCAGTCCTTCCATCCCAGGAATCAGTCTGGTGAACCTTTGTTATGCTCCCTTAATAGCCGGAACATCTTTCCTCAGATAAGGAGACCAAAACTATGCATAATACTCAAGGTATGGTCTTATCAAGGCCCTGTACAATTGCAGCAAGACATCCCTGCTTCTGTACTCGAATTCTCTCACTATGAAGGCCAATATACCATTTGGCTTCATTTCAACCTAATCTAAGTGCCTTGCCTTGGATTCCTATTGCAGCTCGGTGAGTAATGAACCTGTCCAAAAGAACAACCAGCGACATCAGCCAACATTTTGAAAGGTTCACAAATTCACAGCTATACAGAAATTAAAGAAATTCACCAAAGAACCTTGGACAGCACCTTCCAAACTCACTAACACTTCCATCTAGAAGGACAGGAACACCGCTCCCTGGAAGTTTCTCTCCAAACCAGTCACCATCCTGACTTGGAAATATATATTCCTTCACTGTTGTTAGGTCAAAATCCTGGAATTCCCTCCCTAAGGGCATTGTGAGTCTACCAACAGTGCATGAACTGCAGTGGTTCAGAAAGGCAACTCACCACCACTTTCTCAAGGGTAACTAAGGATGGGCAATGAACATTGGCACAGCCAGTGACACACGTGTCCCTCAAGTGAACAAAAAAAAGGTACAGAGCAGAAGAAGGAATTTTGCCCATAATACACGTGCTACTGCTTTGGTAAATCCAGCCAGGTAATCTCACTCCCATTGATTTTTGTTCCCTTCTAAGTATTTATCTTTTGAAAGTGATTGAGTTTGCTTTCATTGTTTTTTCAGGCAGTGCCTTTGAGATTACAACAATGTGATACATAAGCAAATGTCTCCTCTTGTTGCTTCTGGTTCCACACCACGTACCAACCTTCGTGTCACCAGAAACAGTTTCCTCTTAATTACTGAGCCCTTTGTGATTTTGAACTGATTGAATAGCTACATGTAAAAGGGGTTCATCAAACTAACTCAAATTGGAATGTAGAGATGAGAAAACAGGTTATTGGCGTGGAAAAGACATGGAGGAAAGGAATAGAATTGAGAAGATGATTGAAAGCTGGAAGTGGCTGTTACAAGATATGAAGGATGTTCCTGAGGAAGGTGATTGCAATGTCTGAAAGAGCAGCAATGAATGATGGGGTGTATGGTCCTGAAAAATAATGAATTGGGAAATCTACGAGGCTGATTGGGGACGTGCCAACTGCAGAGAACCTGTGAATTAGGGGATTTGGAACCGGGAAGAGTTGCAAGTTCAAATAAAGATCATAATCTAAATTTTTTGGGGTGGTGGACAGGAATGACAATAAGAGAATATGATGTGGAGCTGCTGATGTTGGACTGGGGTGGACAAAGTTAGAAGGCACAGTCAAACAGATTAGTTTGAAAACCCAAGCTGTCAGAGCAAACATGGAGAGATGAGTTGGTGGGCAGAGATGAAATAAACTCACATTAAACATTTAGCATAGTTTTTCAACAGGCAATGCATGAAAGGAGAATTGGAAGTGTTCGCCGAAAGGGTTATTGCCATGAAACAGGCCTCATTCTTTCCTGCGTCTGGCTATGGATCATTAGTATTCTACAGCAGGCAATGTACCTCAGCTAAAATCAATACCAGACTCTACTATAAACTCTGATAGAAACTATAATGAGTGCTTTACACTCAATAATTATAGAAAATAGGTTTGCTGAGCAGGGCTGAGCTAGCTTGGTTTGGGGTGCAGGGAACAGATACAGATTGCTTCAAGTATGTGCATTAATAATAAGGAAGACCACTCAGAATCACAACGCTTCTGCAGTGTCAGTTCTTTCAGCAACACTTGTAATCCCACAGGCATCTTTGAAGAGACATTTGTTATAAAAGTTTGCAACCGATTGACTTGTCAGTGAAAAGGACAAGTAAAGAAATCTCTTGCATTGGCAGGGACACAAAGAGCAGCCTGGGACCTAGAGGGCTATGAGAAGACACGTGTGCAATTTGGCTCAATGGTCAATGCCATTTGTTAACTTGACTCCCACTCCGTGAATGGCTGGCATAAAAACGAGCAGAGTCGACAGTATAGAGAATGGTCTATTGAACAAATATCTCCTAGTTTCTATGGACAGGAGCGTTCGAACCTAACTTCTAAGTCAAAACCTGACTCTTCCCTCAATAAAATGAATAAAAGTTCTTTCAAAATTGAGCAGCATTCAGTCTTGGCCTTTAACGTGTGCATCAGATAATAATAACTAGCAATATTTTGACGCTCTATCTCTCTTTTTAAGTGCCCCAATTTCAGGAAATATGTGCTGGATTTCCCAAGGAGTGACAATATCACACAAAGTGCTCTACGATCTTTTCTTATGCCATGAAAGACTTCCACATGAGATTCTGATACTGGGCCTCCATCAGAAGTACAGAGCTATATCTTCATTCTGACAGGTCCATCACAGTGCAGAACCACTGGGGAAAGGCAAATTAGGCTCAATTTTTCTCAACAGACAGCAAAAGTAGGTTACCTCAGACAACAACAGGATCTTGATCTGTTGGGCCAATGGACCGAGGAGTGGCAGTTTAATTTAGCTAAATGTGAGGGGCTGCATTTTGGAAAGGCAAATCAGGGCAGGACGTATACACTTAATGGTAAGATCCTGGGGAGTGTTGCTGAACGAAGTGGCCTTGGAGTGCAGGTTCATATTTCCTTGAATGTGCATTTGCAGGTAGATAGAATAGTGAAGAAGATGTTTGGTACACTTGCCTTTATTGGTCGGTGCACTGAGTACAGGAGTTGGGAGGTCATGTTGCGGCTGTACAGGACATTGGTTTGGCCACTTTGGAATACTGTGTGCAATTCTGGTCTCCCTGCTACAGGAAGGAAGTTGTGAAACTAGAAAGGGTTCAGAAAAAATTTACAAGGATGTTGCCAGGGTTGGAGGGTTTGAGCTATAGGGAGAGGCTGAATAGGCTGGGGCCATTTTCACTGGAGCATCGGAGGCTAAGGGGTGACCTTATAGGGGTTTATAAAATCATGAGGGGCATGGATAGGGTAAATATGCAAAATCTTTTCCCTGGGGTGGGGGAGTCCAAAACTAGAAGGCATAGATTTAAGGTGAGAGGGGAAAGATTTAAAAGGGCCCTAAGGAGTAACTTGTTTACACAGAGGGTGGTGCGTTTATGGAATGAGAGGAAATGGTGGAGACTAGTAGAAGAACAACTTTTAGAAGACATCTGGATGGGTATACGAATAGGAAGGGTTTAAAGTGATATGGGCCAAATGCTGGCAAATGGGACTAGATTTTTTTAGGATATCTGGTTGGCATGGACGAGTTGGACCGAAGGGTCTGTTTCTATGCTGTACAGCTCTATGACTCTATGACTCTAACTTGTAAGGCCCTGAATCCCAGACAACTACTTTACAGCCAATGTCAACAGCTAAGTACATAAAGTAAATGTGAGTTTAGGGTGCTGGGAGGGTTGGGTACCAGCTGGATATGGGGAAGAGTGCCAAGTCTGTAGAGTGCCAGATGGGTAAGATGCCGAGTGATGGGGTAATGTACCCGTTGGGTAGAGAGCAAGATGGTTAGAGTGTCACCAATTTGGCTACCAGGTGGGTATGTAGATAGTTAGGTTGGGGGTCAGGTAAGTCTAGGTGTCTTCATAGGGTAAGTGGTAGTGAGTGGGAGATATCAAGTGCGACAGGGATGAGGAGAAGTCCCTGGATTAGCATGGATGGCGGTGGATTGGGATATGGAGTGAGGATCAGGTCTGGAGTCAGTTTAGGGGTTTGAGTTCAGAGTGAGAGAGGGGGTACTGAATCAAGGGGAAGGTGTGGTTGCTGGGTCTCAGACATTCAGGGTAGATGTTGTGTCTGGATCAGTGGGGAGGCAGGTGTCAGGTTGGAAGGGTATTGGGGACCAGGTGCCAGGTTACTGGCAAGGGGCTGTTGTGTCCTGGGGGTTAGGGGATATGTTTTGGGTGGTTTCTCAGGTCCTGAGGAGACAGGGTGTGCGTCAGGTCAGGGTCTGGGTGTAAGGGGTCTAGGAGAAGTCTGAGTGTAAGGAGTCTAGGAGAAGTGTAGGTGGGGTGTTTATGAGGTATGTTGGGGGTCAGTCTAACGGTTACTCAAGAGCTAGACCAGTATTTAAAAGTCTAATATTTCCTGAGTAAGTATTTACTTAACTTCAATGGAACCCTCTGGCTTCTCCAATCTCAATGGATAGTTTCAGAGGGTTCCAGGAATTGGGAAATTGCCCAGAGGAATTATCAATTTCCCAGCAATTCCTTCAGACTCTGCTACAATGGGGACTGCACACAGTCCCCATGTGCAATACCTATCGACACTCCAGAAACAACCGATCATTGGAAAATCCGGCTGGGACAGTTGGTGAGTGGCTCCATTTCATTGCCACCAATGTGTGTCCATGAAATGTAGGAGATGTCGGCCATTCAGCCCATTGAGTCTGCTCCACCATTCAGTAAGATCATGGCTGATCTGATAAGCTTCAACTCCACTTTCCTGCCTTTTCCTTATAACCTTTGATCCCCCTAACTGATTAAAAATCTGTCTATCTCAGCTTTGATGATACTCAGTGGCCCAGCCTCGACAGCCCTCTGTGGTAAAGAATTCCACAGATTCACTCCTGTCTCAGGGAAGAAATTTCTCCTCATCTTTGTCTTAACTGGGTGGCCCTTTCCTTTAGTATTATACTACATGGTTCTAGATTCTCCCACAAGGGTAAATAACCTGTCTGCATCTCCCCTGTTAAGCCCCCTAAGAATCTTATATGATTCAATAAGGCGACATCTCATTCTTCTAAACTCCAAAGAGTACAGGCCCATCCTTTCCCCTTCAAAAAGAATTCTTTCCAAGACTGGGATCAACCAGGTGAACCGTCCCTGGACTGTATCCAATGCCAGAATATCTTTCCACAGATAAAGAGACAAAACCTGTTCACAGGATTCCGGATGTGGTCTGACTCATGACTTTGAGCAAGGCTTCAGTGTTTTTACATAAGCAAAATACTGCAGATGCTGGTCATTTGAAATGAACACAGAGAATGCTAGAGAAATTCAGCAGGTCTGGCAGCTCCTGTGAAGAGAGAAACAAAATTAACGTGTCGAGTCTGATATGCCTCTTCTTGTCTCCACCCAGACTGAAGATGATGGAGCCCAGGCCAGTTAAGGATGGCAGAAAAGTGAAGCATGAGTGAACCAGAATTTTCTTTCAAAACAGCAATGGATTCACAGCCATCATGAGACTTTTCGTTCCACATTGTTTTTAAAATTCAAAATCCAACATTTGCTATGGTAGGATTCCAATGTGGGTCACCTATCATTCTTGGTTCTCTGGATTACTAGATCAACAACAATATCAGTGCACCATCACAACACCATCCAGAATATAGCAGCCCCGTTAATTGGCACCACATCCATAAACATCCATTACTCCACCACTAACGCACAACAGCACCTCTGAGTACCACCCACAAGATAAACTGCAGGAAATTTATCACCCCTCAGTGGAGTAGCTCACTGGAAATCAAGCCTTGCCATTCCCACAATCATCACAATTGTTAAAGATTTTTAAACATAAAATTCCCCAATTTACCTGATATTCAGACTCATGTTGATAAAAAGCACAGAGCAGATTTCTGTTTTTAACAAAGATTACTATTTATTGAAGGTAGCTAGACTCTATCTAGCAGTAAACAAACCATTGGCCAATAGCTCTACTAATTAAAACTCTTCTTAAAGTTCCCCTTACACCCACAGGAAAAGGGTACAGGTTATGGACAGAGGAGAAATCAGGAAAAGCAGTTCAGTGGTTCCTCTTCACAAGGCTTACTAAGATTATTCTTATGCTGACCCAGAAGCTGCATTTCAGTCATCCGTCTCCAGATGTTTCTACTGGTTTGCAAAAGGCATCAGGTGGCTGGTTCACTTCTAAACGTTCTCTGACTTGGCAATTAAAAGTCACAGCTTACAGCAACTGCTGAAAGAATAATAAATTGGTTTTCTTCAGGCTTAAAATTGCTATTTAAAGTTTTGGAGAAGATTTGGAGCTCGGGTTGTGGATGAGGTTTTAGACTTGCACACAGGCTCGGTGAGCAAGTCTACAACCTTAAAATTGCTATGTCTGGAGAGGAAAGAGGTGGTGGTTGTCTGAAGACTTTTCTGTGCCTTGTTCACAGCCACAAGTGGTTGCCTCCCTGAGAACCAATTATGTAATTGGTGACAGGCAGAAGATCCTTGTCACTGGTAACTGGTCATATGGTCAGTAAAATCAATCTGCTACTTATTGCTAATGTAAACCATCCTTTGGTTCTACATTGCCTGCAGCTACTCTGTAGCCCACAGCAAAGTGGATCAGGATTCAAGTTAGTTGCTTTGAAACCATACAGCAGTCTTTGCAATCACTGGTTTTAAACAGTTCTTTTCTCATTCCCGTTCTCATTCACAACTCTTCAGATACTGAAGCAGTCCATGTTCAAGTGCTACAAGACCTGAATGATATGAAGACCTGGGCTGACAAGTGAAAAGTAGCAATCACGCTATACAATGCCAGACAACAACCATCTCCAGTAAGAGACAATCTAAATACTGCCCCTTGACTTTTGATGGTGTTTTCATCACTGAATCCCCCACTTTCATTATTCTGAAGTTTACCATTGATGAGAAACTGGACTGGATTCAGCACATAAATGCAGTGGCAACAAGAGCAGGTCAGAGACTAGCAATAATGTGGCTAGTACAAGGGGAGGCAATGGCCTAGTGGTATTATCACTAGACTGTTAACCCAGAGACCAGACAATATTCTGGGGACCTGGGTTCAAATCCTGCTATGGCAGATGGTGGAAATTGAATTCAATAAAAATCTGGAATTAAGAATCTAATGCTATCTGTGAATCCATTGTCAATTCTCGGAAAACCCATCTAGTTCACTAATGTCCTTTAGGGAAGGAAACTGCCATCCTTACCTGGTCTGGCCTACATGTGACTCCAGACCCACAGCAGTACCCTCATCCTGTGAATGAATAAAGGCAAAAAAAAACTCACCTCCTGACTCCCCAAAAGCCTGCCCCACCATCTGCAAGGCAAAAGTCAGGAGTGTGATGAATTACTCCCCACATACATACATACATACATACATGCATGTATGCATGGATGGGTGAAACTCCATTAACACTCAAGAAGCTTGACACCACTTGATTGGTACCACATTCACTCTCTCACCACGGACACTCAGTAGCAGCAGTGTGTACTATCTACAAAACGCACTGCAGAAACTCACCAAAGATCCTCAGACAGCACCTTCTAAACATACGACCACTTCCATTTAGATGAACAAGGGCAGCAGATACATGGGAACTAACACCACCTGCAAGTTCACGTCCAAGCCACTGATCACCCTGACTTGGAAATTAATCCACATTTCTTCAGTGTCAGTGGGTCAAAATCCTGGAATTCCCTCCCTCAGGGCATTGTGGGTCAACCTACAGCACATGGATTGTAACAGTTCAAGATGGCAGCTCCCCACCACCTTCTGAAGGGCAACTAGGGACGGGTAATAAATGTTGGCCCTGCCAGTGGTGCCCACATCCTATGACCAAATCTGAAGAAAAAAACAAAAAACAAAAAGACACAGTTGTTACAAATTTATCAAAGCTCCTTAGAGGCATCTTGCAAACACATAACCACTGCTATCCAAGATGCATGATACGTGAGAACATCTCCAACTCACACACTAACCTAACTTGGAAAAGTATCATCATTCCGTCAGTGACATTGGGCCAAAGTCCTGGAACACCTTCCCTAACAGCATTGTGGATGAACCTGCACCAAACAGACTACAGCAGTTCAAGAAGGCAGCTCACTACCAACATCTCAAAGGGAACTATTGATAGGCATGAAATGCTAGCCTAGTCAGAGATACTGAATTAATTTAGAAATTACAATGTAATATTGATAGTTGAATGCTGAACTCAGATTTTTTTTTTTGGTTTTGCAGTCAGTTGCAATCCTAATGTTCTTTCGCTTGTTAGTCATAGTTGCTGAAAGAACTCAGAGCAAGATGGTCCATCTTGTTCTGTTTCCTTCTGATTCTGATTGACTTATTGGTTTGTTAGATTCTGGCACTCAAAGTGCAAGAACCCTTTCTCTTGTAATGCATGGGTGAATAACAATGGTCTCTTTGACGTTTGCGGCTTGAACCCAGGCTAGCACACCTTCTTCCACTCACACACACTGACCTGGGTGGCTGTGGTTTTAAATCCTTTCCTTGTATAATCCTAGAAAGTGCAACAAAGTGTGAACAAGAAGAGGCTCTGTGCAGAGGGGGAGAATTTTCCTGAATCCTTCCTGTTGGCTCTCTTTGTTTGAGCTTTCTCTGACACCTTAAAAGTGTGACATGCTACGAGTACTGTTCAGAACTTTGCCAGACAGCACCAAATTCACACCTGAAATTTTTTTTCATCTGCAGTTGTCCTCTTTAAAAAGCACATTTTGGTCAGAAAAATTAAAAATTGTCTGTAGTACTTTGGGGTTCTGATTCATCGCCATGACAACTAGCAAATCTTCCTGGGGGCATTACCGAACAAAACTGAACACTGAACAATATCATGGATTATTAGGAGGGGTGACCAAATCCTGATCAAACAGGTATGCGTTAAAGGGTGGCATAAAGGAATGAGAAAGAGAGAGAGAGGCAGAGGGATTTATGGAGAAAATTCCAGAGGTTAGGAATGAGTCAGCTGAAAGCTCGAACACGAGTGGCTGAGTAATGAAGATTGGAAGATGCAGAAGGCCAGAACCCAGGGACCAGGATTGCAAAGATTTATAGGGCAGGTGGTGGCTTTTAGATAACGAGGGAGCAGTCACTACTTTCTGATTTATCTGCTAATTTTCATCTTTGTCAAGGCCCCTAGCCGTCATCTGGGTTTTCTGATAAATAAATAACACATTTTGTGCATGGTATCCAGAAGATCATTGACATCTACCCCAGGCACTGCAAGAGAAAACAGTAGCTGCTAAAGCAATAGCAAGAGGAAGGAATTTCTTTTGCTTTCCATGCTCGTCCTTTGTGAAGTGCGTTCATCCTGTTTGACTCCTTATTAACTTGGTGTGATGTTTGATGTTTCCAGGCTGTGTTTGAAAGTTTAATGTGAATAAAACCAGGTACAAGATTGTCAGAAGTAATTGTGTTTGATTGAGGGGACATCTTTCAAAGTGATCTTTCAGTTTCCATTAAAGGATTGAACCTGGTCAACTGTTAATTACTAAATCTGAGTTTTAAAATGCTGGAAACATTCTTATTTGCTGTATTAACTTCCCGCTAAACCGTCTATTCAACTTCAACACAGCTATTGCATTCAGGAGGATTGTCTGCAAGCATTTATCCCTTAGCTCACATCTGTAAAATAGGTTCATTATTGAGGTGGCTGAAATAACTCCACAGAGACCAGTATCCTGTCACCAAGTCACCCTTTATTTACACATATATTGTACATGACACTGGGTCCGGCTTCCTCAGAGCCAGCTATCAGAGTGAATAGACACCCCTGTTTATATCTGTCAGCCAGGGATCCCTGGTTGGACCCGATTAACAGCCCCAATCAGGGAACTCATATTCTATGAGGTCTATGTGACTGACCTTGTTACAATCACTACACTGGAGTTTGTAAAGTCTTGCTTTTTGTAAATTGACTGCAGATTTTCCCTGCATTTCATGTGTTACTGAGAGATCCAAATACTTAATTGGCTGAAAAACACTTTGGGAGATCACATGATGTGAAAGGGGCTATGTAAATGTAAGTGTCTCCTCTTTCTGGGACAGTCCATTAGAAGAGACAGGTAGGAGCAGATGTGACTAAATACGGAAATGACTGAAGCTATGATGCTGAGGAATAGATAGGATTATAAATGAAAATAAATGACATATAGGAATGTGGAGCATGGCTGAAAAGATATTTGCAAACTTTTAAAAATGTCTTAAAATGTCACTGCCAATTGGGCTTTTATAAATGCTGGTGTAGAATGCAGGATTGAAAGATTATTTGCAGATATGTTTCAGAATGCTCGGCAGGCCTTATTTAGAACACTGGTGGTGCTCAGGTGGCCAATTATGGAAACTCTGAAGTGGGTCCAACTCCAGTATGTCAGGACGGTTCCAGGGATTGGAGACTCCAGTTCATCAGGAGAGATGGGGCCTGATTTTCCCAGTCTTTGGCTAACAGTTTTGTTTCAGTGAGTTTCACAAAAAGGCTTCCTTCCATGGGCCATGGCCATGTTTCATGCACAATCTTCCCAAAAGCTCACCTCATCAATGATGGAAATGCTCTGGGTTTGCTGCTGGTACCTTGTTCTGTTGATGCTGCAGGTATCATAACGAAACCCCAGCTGCACACCACTTCAAGCCAGGCACTGCCCTTCAGTTGCTGCACTGACATTTTTGTCTGTGAGATGTTCCAGAAAGGGCAGCTAACATGACACTCTGGAGAAAGGGAGATCCAGTACTGTTGTTGGTAGAGATTAAGACTATCCTTTTTCCTGTGGACTGGTAAAGGAGGCCACAGCATCTCCCCTAGCATCCATCTTCTCTGTGACACCCAACAGTTACTCTATCTCTGCCACTACACCCACCTTCCATCACTCACTCCCTTACCACTCTGACTATTACCTGCAGTGGCCCCATTTAGCTGCTCTCACCTCCCATCCCCTCATCCTCCCAATCAACTAAACCTAACTTCTTACATCCTTGAGATGCCTGATAAGGCTGTTTGTCTCTCACGTGGCTGTGATTTAACTGAGAAGCTGTGTCATCTGTGATTCTGTTGGTAGTGCTTTCAGGATTCTGGGTTCAAATACCATGCCTGGATTTGGGCACAACAACCCTAATTTGGGGAGTGGCACGGTGGTAACGTTTCTGGACTAGAATTCTAGGATAACATGCTGGTTTTAATCTCATCCTTGTAGATGAAGATACTTGAACACAATAAAAATCTAGAATGATAAGCATAACAACCATGCAACCATTATTGTTAAAGCCCATCTGATTCACTAATGCCCGTTAAGGAAGGAAATCTGCTGTATTTGTGATTCCTGACCCACAACAATGTGGTTGACTCTAAACTGCCCACTGGGTAATTAGGGATGGATAATAAATGTGACTTATCTTTAATGTGTAGTCAGTCAAGCACTCCAGGCAGGAGCTGCTTGTCATTGTTGCCATAGCGTGAGGGAACGCTGCTTCCGTTTCTCAGGGTACACAGCTGGCATTTCATTGCAAATACAAGTGAATGTTTGTAAATGTATCGCTATTGAAGACCCAAGCTACACAATTTACCTGTCCTAATCTTAATTCCATCTTAAAACCTGTCTGATGTAGGGCTACTCAGTGTAGACTCAGTAGACTCATATCTTCCCTTTGTTCAATGTGAGAGCATCACATACTTGAAAAACTTCAAACAGTTGAGAACATGCACATTCATTCAGCGGCAGCAAAACACAGAAACATAGAAACTTGGAGCAGGAGTAGGCCATTCAGCCCTTCAAGCCTGCTGCACCATTCAATACAATCATGTCTGACCATCCAAATCAGTCCCCTGTTCCCTCTTTCTCCCCATTTCCTTTGACCCCTTTAGTTCTAAGAACTAATCTACATCTTTCTTGAAAGTCTTTAAAGTTTTGGCCTCAAATGTTTCCTGAGACAGAGAATTCCACAGGCTCACAGGCTCTCGGTGAAGAAATTCCTCCTTATCTCAGTCCGAAATGGTCTACCCCTTATCTTTAGACCATGATCCCTAGTTCTGAACTCCTGGTCATCGAGAACAGCTTTTATGTGTTTAGCCTGCCAAGTCCTGTTCATGTTTTATAGGTTTGGATGAGATTCCACGCCCCTACTTCATTGAATGGTGGAACAAGCTCATGGACTGAATGGTCATCTCCTGCTCCTGTTTCTTGTGCTTCATGTCTCATCAAATTCACCATAAACCATGCTTTTCTTCACATGAATCAAAAGCATCAATCTCTATCTATGAATCTTCAACAGAGGAAAATCCCCTGCGGTGAAGAGTGTTGGGAATCGTATGTTTGAAGTGTTCTGCTCCCCAAAGCATGACTCACCATATGTCATGTTTCAAATAATTCAAATACTAAATCTCAAAGTGTCATTTTCTGAAATAAATCCATCCAATTTGCATGTGAATGAATCAATACTAAGTGTTTTCACTGCCTCCCAAAGGAATCTTATAATATAGATTGACCACTCATTCAATAATCATACTTCCACAGATTGGTTTTGAAATGATCCTCTTTAAGTGTAGGTCCTGTCCTCCTGGACAAAATGAAAGGGTTTTTTGTTATTTATGTTACCTTGTCCCTTTAGAATTTTAGAAAGATCAATCTCATCATCTCTTATCCTTCTCTTTGCCAGTGAGACCAGGCTACATAATAGTTCCACGATCATTCTACTTGCACTTTTCTTTATCCACTTGACTGTTGTAATATTTTGTGCTGTGCAGGCCAGGACTGTAGAGTGTGTTCTAAACGTGAGTACTACATGCAAGTGATTTACAAACTGCAAGTATAACTGCACTCATCTCAACAAAGGAAGGATTATGGTAGTCACCATGGTCCCAGAGGACCATAACTCCGCTCTCTCATGAGAGATAGAAAGACAACTGGTGGTCAGTTCAACCTGAGGGCCAACCCACCTCAGTGAGGGTAAGGGGTTGTGACCTTCATTGTGACTTCTGCCGATGTGGTAATTGAACAACCACCATTGGCATCACTCTGCACCATCCAACTGAACATTGAACGTAGAACGGTACAGCGCAGGAACAGGCCCTTCGGCCCATCATTTCTGCACCGATCATGATGCCATTCTAAAATCATCCTATCTGCCTGAGCTAACTAACTCCCTAAAGGAAGGATACTTTTTGTGCATTGAGCCTTGAGAGTAATGGGAGATGGAGTGCATGAAGAGAGCTTGAATATTGGTGGAGTGTACACTTCTGGGGCAGGACAAATAAAACTTAGTTCTACAGAACAGACAGCACACAGGCCAGAGGCTTGGCATGTAGTGATGGCTCCTCATTGTATTCACATTGCTTCCTAATGACGTGAAACACACCTTTTTGTCCAGTTGGTAATTCCAGGTGGAGGATCTTTTGGTATAAACCTGTTTTGTTTTTAATAAATAGAATGAAGTGAATCCTGAGTTTGTACCCATCAGGGAACGTTAAATAGCCTGGAGCATCCCTTTCTGAGAAAAAGGGCAGTCTGAGAAGTGATTTGCTCGTGGTCTTTAAAATTGCGAAAATGATCTGACATGGGCCACGTTGGAAGGATGTTTCAAGCTATGGAGTAGCCTAAAACCTGAGGGCATAAATATAAGACAGTCACTCATAAATCTGACTGGGAATTCAGGAGAAACATCTTCACAACAGAAAGCATAGACATTGAGGTGCCCAACACAGATTAATTGATGCAGATGCAGAAATAATTAGACCAGGACAAAAGGAGTAGGAGGATAGGTTATTGAGGTAAGATGAAGGACACTGGGAAGAGGATCACATGGAATACCATCACTGGCAGGGATCATTTGGACCTGGGTCTATGTTGTTGACATCATTGATATAATTTCTGACAACAACCCTGGACTAACCCTTTTCCATTTTACTGAGCTCGGTGATCTCTAGCCTTAACACAGGACCAAGTCCTGTATCCCAATTTCATGAGGATCAAATGTAATTTTTGGATACACCTGAGCCCTGCAAAACTAAACCTTTTTTCATGAGAAAGGCTTACTTCAAGTGTCAGCCTCCACCTCCACATCTGATCCTATTTCTAAGTGAAGATCCAGCAATTCCATCAAATTCCCACTGTGGAAATGATACACTTCCCACAAATCTGTAGTGATCAACTGCTCATTTTGGTGGCTCCCATCACTTGTGAGGAACACCGCCTCAAAGCTCTATCAGGTTACACAGTGTTAGATGGCTCTCTGCCTTAAATACTCATGATATTCCAAAAATGTAACTTTCCTTTTCTCATCTCTCACCATCTTCGGGAGTTCCATACTTAACAGTAGCTGCTCAGGTCTGCAACACATCTTTCAACTCTGCTGGTGTTCCAATTGTTCAATTTATAAGAAATGTTCAGAATCATGAAGGGCTTTGATAGAGTAAATAAGGAGAAATTATTTCCACTGGTAGGAGACATTTTCAAAAGGTCTTTGATAAGGAACACACAGTAGGATTATGAGAAAACCCAGGCATGTGAAGTTAAGGAACAGATAGCTGAATGGACAGCGAATTAGCTCAAATTAGAAAGTGGAGGGTCAAGTAAAAAGAAGTTATTCAGATTGAAGGAAGGTAAGAAGTGATGGTTCCACAGTCTTCTGTTATTCATAATTTATGTTAAAGATCTGAACTTGGAAATAAACAAGTCAATATCAAAATCTGCAGATAATACCAAGTTAGAAGTACAGCTAAGATTAAAGGAGAATGCAATGTAATATCAGAGAGCTTTATAAAACTAGCGGGCTGGTCAGTTAGGTGACATACGAACAGTAGCATAGATAAATACACATAAGATAAAACAGAAATATCAACAACACCTTAGAAAATAAGAAGCTGATTGAGGTAGAAGAGCAAAAAGATTTAGCGATACAGGTGAACAAATCATTACCAGCAGAATCAGCAGAGCAATTAAAAATATTAACAAAGCACTTTCTAGGATGTAGATATCAAAAATTAGCGAAGTGTTCAAGTTGGGTAAGACCTTGATCAGGATTGTGTTCACAGCACTGGTGACCAGAAAGGGCACAGAGACACTGGAGGACATGCAAAAAATGATTTATAAGACCTGAAATTTTAGCTATTGGGAAAGACTGAATTTACCTTTAGAAAAGAGAGGCCCTAGTTTAGACTAAATAGTCTAAGTAGATGAAATAAGTTATGAACAGGGAAAAATATTTCCATTTGTGGAAGAATCCAAAACTAGGGCCATAAATACAAGATAGCTGTTGCTAAATCCAATGACAAAAACTAGTTTATTGGAGACATGCAATCGTTGAGGCAAATCATATTAGTGCTTTCAAAAGGAAATTAAATGAGTATATGAAAGCAATGAGAATAGAAAGATATTTCAAAAATTCTCCTTCCCTCAGCCTGAAAGAAACAAATGGTTGGAATCAGAAATAACCTATGTGGAACAAACTCCAGTGCAGAATAGTCAGGCTGAATATTCTGCTCCAGTGTTCTATATTCTGAGTAATTCTGTAAAACCAGGAGATGCAGATTTAAAATAATTGGCAAAAAAAAATGAAATCGAAGGAGAGATGTGGATAAACATTTTCAAGCACCTGGAGTGTGTTAAAGGTAGTCACCGCAGGTTCACAGATAACAAGGTGTAGAGCTGGATGAACACAGCAGGCCAAGCAGCATCAGAGGAGCAGGAGAGCTGACGTTTCGGGCCTAGACTGCAAAATTCTCCAGCATTTTGCAGTTCCCACTACCTCCGCAGATTCACAAGTGACTTTGCAAAGGGGAATTGGATAAATGCTGGGAGGACAAATTTGTACAGAGCTATGGAGGAAAGACATGGGAAATCAGGCTGATTGCATCGCTTTCAAACATCCAGCACAGGCACAACAGGCCAAATGGCCTCCATTGGCAATGTATCATTCTTTGATTCTCTGAATCTTGCAACTTACACCCACTTTACTTCAAAACTTTGCCGAACGTCTGCAGCATTTAAAAGTTGTGAAACACATTTGTTTTAATTTTTTGATATATGGTGCGCAGATTGGGGAAACAGATCAGCTTTCCATCTTCAAAGCTGTTATCTTCTCCAGCTAGATTAAAACCAGTTGCAATTTTTTTTTTTCCTTTTAGTAATATTTTTTTCATTGAATTTCTGATATTTAATTTTCTTCCTCTGGTTCTTTATCAAATCAAACCTTGGAAGCAAGGATTTGTTGCTTCAAGGTCAGCACCAAGCAGTCCTATCAACATCTGCAGCTACAGTTTAGCCTCTAGGTCAGGTCGTGCTGCTCTAGGAAGTTAGCATCAATTCAGTGCTCACTTGGTAAAAGTCACCAGAGTCCTGCTCTCTAATTAGAGAGAGATTACTGGTGGTGGTTTAACCTGAGGGGTGAGTTTGAAAAGGAGACTCCTTCATGATAACCTCAGCCAGTGTGGGAATTGAACACACACTGTTGCATTACTAACCCGCCACCTGAGCTAAGCAACCCCCTTCAGGGTTACCTCACTTGGTGCCGGTAGAGGAACTGACAAGCATCGAGAAACATATGAAGGACTCAGCAACGAGTTGCACATACACAATGTCACTAATGGTTGGAAAGAATTGAACATTTTCACTGGACGTAAGGAATTCAAACACAGAGCGATAGTCAAGTGGTTGAAGTCAGAATCCAACAGGTACAACTTGAGGAGGTGGTTAGACGGGACAAGTCAGAATGGCTGAAATCTCTGCCACTGGCAATGGAACAGGATAGTATTGAAGGGTGGTATGTAAGGTTGCAATATTCAGTAGGACAGAGCAAAGTCACAAAGGACTTTTAGAATGAGGTAGAATTTTGAAGGAAAAGCACTGAAGTCAGAGCCAATGAAGGGGCTGAAGTCATGGGTAAGTGGAGCTGTGTTGGCATGTGTGTAAGATGGAGCTGCGTGACTGATGACGACGAGTGTAATGTCAAAGGTGTGGCTAGGAGTTCAAGTAAGTCAGGATATCATGACCATGGATCATAACCCCAGATCCCGTATGGATATAACAAACTTTTAATTCCAACCTGTGATTTTCTTCAAAAGAAGACTAAAATGGCCAAGCTGACTGTAGGTGTAAATTTAATGGCTGCATGGAAAGAATTTTGGAATGTCGCACCTGTACAGAGTCAGGGAAACTTCAGATGAGAAAACTAAAAAGGAAACAATAATGAGAGCCTGATGATCCAAGCCCTCTTTCACCAGGGAGCCACCTCCTACAGACATGGTTTACCCCTTCCAGGTAAAAACGGGGGCTTAAGATTGTCTGCAACCTTGACCCGCATATGTTTGTAGTCTGATGTCCTAGTGGTTCTTTTATTCATTCACAGCATGAGGGCATCACTGGCTGGACCAGCATTTATTGTCCACCCTTAATTGACTAGAGGGAAGTTATGAGTCAGCCACATTGCTGTGGGCCCGGAGTTACTATTCTGAGGAAGGATCACTGGACCCAAAACATTAACTCTGATTTTTTCTTCACAGATGCTGCCAGACCTGCTGAGCTTTTCCAGCAATTTCTGTTTTTGTTCCTGATTTACAGCATCCGCAGTTCTTTCAGTTTTTATCAGGTAAGGATGGCAGTTTCCTTCCCTAAAACAAACCAGATGGGTTTTTCCAACAACCAGCAATGGATTCATGGTCATCATTAAAATCTTAATACCAGATATTCATTGAATTCAAATTCCACCATATCCCGTGGTGGGATTCAAACCCAGGTCCTCAGAACATTACCTGGATTAACAATCCGACAATACTACCACTAGGCCATTGCCTCCCCTCAATGTGGACTAGTGTATGTGTGTCACAGGTGTGAGGGCAGCCATTAAACATCTTTGCAGGTAAAGAAATAGAAGAGTCTTCCTCTCTCTCAGTGCTGACAGCCAGCCACTGTCTAAAGAAAGCAGAGAAAAAAGAATTTCAATCAACTTGCAAAACCAAGAATCTCAAAATCATGTTTTTGTTTTAATTCATCCCTGGGATGTGTGCATTGCTGGCTGGCCAGCATTTATTACATATCCCTAGCTATCTGTTAAACTGAGTAGCTTGTTAGGCCATTTCAGACAGCAGTTAACTGCATTGCTGTGAGTCTGGAATCACATGTAGGCCAGACCAGGTTGGCAGATTTCCTTCCCTGAAGGGCATTATTGATGGGCTTTTCCTTACAATGGCTTCATGGTCATCAGCAAATTATTAATTCTGGTATTGTTTTATTTAATTCAGGATTTGAACCCAGAACATTAGCTGAGTTTTTGGATTAATAGTCTCATGATAATACCACTAGGCCATTACCTCCCCCTCAGTTGATTAATTACCAATGTCAATGCTACTGTGGATATTTCCACAGCAGCCATAATATTAAGCCAAATAATCTTATTGAATAACTTAGAAATCAACCCATCTTTAAAAAAAATCTTTTATCTTTTTATTGGCTTCACTTCCTATTCCTAATATGCATGCGTGTTGCATTGTTATATCTTGCCTTGAGAAACTAAGGGGAGGCAATGGCTTATTAGTATTGTCACTGTCATATTCATCCAGAGACCTACCCAATGTTTGGGGACCTGGGTTCAATGGTGGAATTTGAATTCAATAATTTAAAAAAAGGTTGGAATTAAGAGTCTAATGGTGATCATGAATCCATTGTCAATTGTTGGAAAGACACATCTGGTTCAGTAATGTCTGTTAGGGAAGGAAACTGCCATCTTTACTTGTGCCTACATGTGACTCCTGACCCACAGCAATGTGGTTGACTTTTAACTGCCCTCTGGGCAATTAGGGATGGACAATGAATGCTGACTTAGCAAGTTACATCCACATTCCATGAATGAATAATAAAAAAAGATAATGACTTCACTTTTTAGTTAACCCAAGAAAACCTGGTTAAGATGACCCTTTTTAAAACATGGATGCTTTCAGCACGAGAAAAGGCATCCACAAAGAAAAGGAGACAGTAGGAACTGCCGATGCTGGAGAATCTGAGATAACAAGGTGTAGAGCTGGATGAACACAGCAGGCCAAGCAGCATCAGAGGAGCAGGAAGGCTGACGTTTCGGGTCTGGACCCTTCTTCAGAAA
>NC_063363.1:3131394-3159729 GCF_021869965.1 Rhincodon typus
GGAATAGTTTAGGTTAGATGGGCTTCAGATTGGTTTCACAGGTCGGCGCAACATCGACGGCCGAAGGGGCTGTACTGTGCTGTAATGTTCTATGTTCTATGTTACTGGCTATGCTCTAGAACCAATCCATTTTCTGTCCGATACTCAGTTGTCATCTTAGGTTTCAACATGAGTAAGGTTTAGGTTAGAGAGTGGAAGGTTGGAGAGGAAGAGTCACAAAGACCGCTCTGGGCTTGATGTCCTAGTGCTGTTGATGAATTGCGTGTGACTTTATGCTTTTGCCCAAGTTGAATTGAATTAATCTTTGAGCACCCATTTGGGTTACCCATTGAAAGAGGCAACTATTTGGAGGAGCTAACATTTGGATGGGTACCGATTGGGAAGGACAGTGCTTTGGAATAAGTATGTGAACAGGGCACTCATTTCACCTCACACCTACCCCCTTGTAATCACAGGATCTGAGGGGGCAAGACCCTAATGAAGGGGCAACCTTTAAAGATGAATGCCCTTTTGCTGCATAGATTGATGTGATGGCCAGCATAGAAATTGGTTTATTCTGCCTCAGGAACGCAAAAGAATTCTGACACAGTGCTCTGATGCTTGTAGTCCAGTGCCAAAACTTATGACAAGTTTTAAAAACTTGGATGAAAGGTATTCTTCCTATCTTGAGGATGATTGCTTCGTATGGTGAGGCAGCAAGGCTGTGATATAATGAGATCTGAGCAGGTAATGGGAGCTGAGGGTCCAGTGATATCATAGCTACAAGCTCCTTCAGGCTGATTCCATTCAACTCACAATAAAACAAGAAATGAAAGCCCAGGGAGGATAAGAGTTTAATAGAATTTCAGAAAAGGATGGACACATTTTGATGAAAAGTTATCAAAGGTAGAAACGTTTTGAACTGAAAAGTCTCTGTTCTTTAACACCAGTGTTTCGGATCAGATTGAAAATTTTGCTCTAAGTCCCTGATGAAGCCCTGCCCTGCCTCAAACTCATTCAGTGACGTTCTCTGAAGTACAAATCCACTTTGAGCTCACCTGCTCTTGTCAGATGCAGGTGTGATCTTAAAGATCACACAGGATGAAAATGTTAGGAAATTGCTGGTGGCTATCAGCAAACACAAAGACAATCCAGAAAGGCCCATCACACCTTTTGCGGAGTAAAACAGAATTCAACCTTCAGGTTTAACAAACAAAGGAATGATGTTGATTTAATTTCAGCTAATCATTGCCTCAAACTGCACAGAAATCTGATGAATGTAAATGCCTTACTTCCAGAATGAGCATTCTGAGCAGAGCTGGATCCCTGGGTGCTCCAGAACAGAACACAATCTGACAGGAATGCTGTATTTGGTGTGACAGAGTACTATACAATCCCAGTGGCTGACTGTAGTACCTGAGTACCTGGTCACTAACAGTATCTGGCATTAACATATTTTCATTTATTTGGGAATTCTCTCACTGGTCATGGACCATCAAGTGAATCAGAAGAACTAATGAAGTTGACAGCACAATCCATTTCTTTACCAGCCTCAGTTCATGTCTGAAATTTTATAGATCAAATGCAGTCCAAAATTTAAATAAACCCAGCCCATGACAGTAATTATACATCGTTCTTGTGTTCCACACCAGTCACTGTGATAGCAGGATATGACTAGTGAAATTTTCCTGGCTCTGGACTGGGGCCAGAGCTTTTCATGATATTTACCAATGATTTGACATACATGTCTAGGTTTGCTGACAATGCCAAACTAAAGTAGCACAGTAAATAATACAGATGGGAGCAGAAAATTGCAAAGTAATGTTGATAAAGCAAGTGAGCGGAAAAATGTGGCAGATGGATTTCAATTTGGCAAAGTGTAAGGTCATCCACTCTGGACCTAATAAATATAGATCAAAAATGTCTCTAAATGGTGAGAAGCTGGAAACCGTGGAGGATTGGAGAAATTTAGGCATTTCTGTGTCCATAAATCTCTAAAAACAAATGCACTGGCACAAATTAAAATTACCGATGAAAGGCAGGAATAGAAAGAGGTGAAAGTTATGCTGAAGTTGTACAGACTAGAGTTTGGTTAGCCCCTCATATAGAGTTCATATTCAGTTCTGGAGCCAGTTCTCATGGAACTGAGGGCATTGTTGTTTAGTTTTCAGATGACACAAAGATAGGTGGAGAGACAGGTAATGCTGAAGAACTGGGAGGCTGCAGAAGGACTTGGACAGACTGGGAGTGTGGGCAAAGAGATGGCACATTGAATACAAAAGGGAAAGCATGAGGTTATGCACTTTGGTAGGAAGAATAGAGACATTTATAAACAAGGAAAGGCTTCAGAAATCTGAAGCACAAAGGGATTTAAGAGTCCTAGTTCAGGATTTTTTTAAGTTTAATATGCAGGCTCAGGTGGCAGTTAGGAAATAGAATATTAGCACTAATTTTGAAAGGGCTAGAATACAAGAGCAGAAATGTGCTGCTAAGGCTGTACAAGGCTCTGGTCAGACTGCATTTGGAATATTGTGAGCAGTTTTGGACCCTGTATCTAAGGAAGGATGTGTTAGCCTTGGAGGGGATTCAGAGAGGCTTTACAAGAGTGATCCCAGGACAAAGGGCTTGTCATTTGAGGAGCGGTTGAGGACTCTCGATCTGTACTTGATGGAGTTTGGAAGGATGAGGGGGGATATGATTGAAACATACAGAATACTGAGAGGCCTGGATGGACTGAACGTGTAGAAGATGTTTCCACTAGTAGGAGAGATTAGGACCTGAGGGCACAGCCTCAGAGTGAAGGGACGATCCTTCGGAACTGAGATGAGGAGGAATTTCTTCAACCAGAGGGTGGTGAATCTGTGGAACTCATTGCTGCGGAAGGCTGTGGAGGCCATCATTAAGTGTCTCTAAAACAGAACTCGATAGGTTCTTGATTAGCAAGGGGATTAAAGAGTTATAGGAAGAAGGCAGGAGTATGGGGTTGAGAAACACATCAGCCATGGTTGTGTGATAACAAGGTGTAGAGCTGAATGAACACAGCAGGCCAAGCAGCATCAGAGGACCAGGAAGGCTGACGTTTCGGGCCTAGACCCTTCTTCAGAAAAAAACCTCTCTAGCCATCGTTGTGTGGTGGACCAGACTTGATGGGCTGAATGGACTAATTCTGCTCCTATATCTTACTGTTCTAATGGCCAATATATTCTGGCCTTGGCTGCAGCACAGATCCACCAGAATTTTGTGGTGGTTTAAAGGATTTGATAGGTTGCTTGCACTAGGCTTGAACATCAGAGATTAGAGAGGATCCAATTGAGTTGTGTCAGTGGATAATCAGAGATAGTAGGATGGGCAGAGAGAAACTATTTCATCGTGTGGAGGAAACTAGCATAAAGGGATATCACATAAAATTAAATCTGGGCCAATCAGTTCTCTAGATTCAATCTAACCAGATACTTTTAATCAATCTGTTCAGAGATGTTATGATACACCTGGATCTTCTGGCTCGAAGGTAGAGATACTATCACTACGCCATAAGGGACTGGGCCACTCAGGGGTGATGTTAAGAATATTTCTTCAAACCAAGGATGGTGAAGATCTGGAATTCTCTTGCCAAAATTAAGGACCGTGGTCAACTGAATATTTGAAAAGCAGAAATTAATATTTTTGTTAGCTGTGAACGTTGAGGATTACAAAACTAATCTGGGTGGTTGAGGTTAAGATCTAATTGAGTTGCACAATAAGCTCAAGGGGGTTAATGACTTCCTCTTGGCCCCAGGTTCCTGTTCCAAGTCACCAGAAAAGCTTTACTGAATTTAAACTTCACTGGATCTTCTTCAGCTTGTGAGGGGATGAGTTAACTGGGATCTGTTTGGGTCCCAAGATGACGGAATATCGGGTCTGAGGTGATGTGATGTGACACATTTGTTGTCTGATGTTTAATGTGCTGAACCTGTCGTTAACCAGTTAGGGAGACAAATTTGTTCTTGAGGGTCTCAGGAAGTAGGACGGCTTTCACTGGACAGGGTTCAGGAAGTTGACTAGCGCCAGACTGTGATAGACCATTCAGCTCCTTGAACCTCTGACACCATTCAGTTAGATCGTGACTGGTCTGTATCTGAACTGTATACACCACCTTGGCTCAGTAAACCTTAATACTCTATCCAAACAAATATTTACTGATCTCAATAAAAACCGAAAAAACTGCTAATGCTGTAAATCAGGAACAAAAACAGAAGTTGCTGGAAAAGCTCAGCAAGTCTGGCAGTGTCTGTGTAGAGAAATCAGAGTTAGTGTTTAGGGTCCGGTGACCCTTCTCGCAGAACTGAGAAAGGTTCACTGGACCTGAAACATTAACTCTGATTTTTCTTCACATTTACTGTTCTCAGTTTTGATGTTTGAGGAGGTCACATACACAAAAATCTGGTAAATCTACACAAATCTCAGGTCTCAGAAATGTGGGGAATAGTCTTATCGGGAGAAGGTGTAGAATGACATATTGAGGAAGGATAAACCCTATCGTCTAAATATTGCTAAAGTAGGGGCTTAGTGTTCTACCACTATGACTTCATCTTCACCCATCAGCTCAAATATCTTTGACTCTATGACTTGCTTGAAGTGTAAGCTGATAACAGCCATTAAGGCAGTGAGATAGGAAGGACCTCAGTGAAAAATGGCAGTAACAACTTATCTCCTTAACCAATGAGACTTAAGGAATGCGAAAAAAATGGAATGTCAGAAAGGATCAAGTTGAATCAGAAACAATCAGGTACAGAAAGAGGAATAAAGAGAAGGAATGAACAATCAACTGAAAGAAAAGTAGAAGACAAAGTAAAACAAAAATACAACAGCCCAAAATCTAAAATCAAAACTATCTTTAATCATTTATTAGCTAGAGGATTGAACCTCCACTATTTCAAGGGTTCTCTTCTCCCTCAGGAGAGATCAAATGACTTTTTAGTTTCCTCTTTTGAACGGTCCATCTGTGGTTGAATTCCAGATTTAACTTTATTTTTGGTAAGTCTAATTGGTAATTGATAACGAAGTTAAGCAACTTTATGGAACATTTCGGGGCGGGGAGCTACAGAGTGTGGGGTGTAGTGATTGGAATGAGGGCCAGGTGGATCTCATTGACTATGAGTTCCCTGATTGGGGCCGTTAACCTGGGCCAATCAGGGAGCCCTGGCTGACAGATATAAACAGAAGTCTCAGAAAGTCTCCCCACTGTAGGGATTGTCTCAAAGGAAGCTGCCCAGAGCCCAGGTACCAAGCACAAGTAAGTAAAGGGTGACATGGTGATGGGATACCGACTCCTGTGCAGTTTTTTTCAGGAGGTTAAGGGCGAGCTGCTATTTTCCTGAGGATAATATTGGAGTGACACAAATCATTCAGTAACTTGCAGCAATGAGCAATTCACGTGGTATCTTTTCCTGGCTTAAAATTGTGGGACAATTTATATGTTAACAAGTAAGCACCATTAAACCCATGAGCATTCTGGCAGCAAAGTGGTGGCCCATATGTTGGTTTCTCACTGCATTCGGGAGATCAGTTTCTCTGTGTGTCAGACGCCCAATTGAGCAAATACAATGTTTCGATTATTTCATGGTGATCAGGCACTGAACAAGTGTATATGATGGAGAGCTACGTTCACTTTACCAGAGAAAACAATCTTCAGTCCATAGGCCTGTTCTCTTTACCTTTCGTACTCCTGTCTGCCGACAGGGAGGAGAGCAGGAATGGTAAAATGTGAGAAAATATTTGCTGACTGCTCAGTCAAGTGAGGGAGAGTGGCAGATAGGTTTGTAAAGCAGAGTTCAGAAAAGTACAGAGTGAGGGGAGTTAATTTAGGCTCCTGTGTATGCCTGGATTATGACAAACTTGTTCCCTATACTATGTCAACTCCAAGGACTCCATCAATTACCAAAATCAATATATTATTCAAACAGAAAGTGGAATGAAAATACAAATATCAGGGTTTTATATTTGCGTGTGTACATAGACAAAGGCGCAATAAGAAAGAAATAATCCAGAAAAAACATACATCTTGCAATGACCTTATTTGCATTAAGAAAAATTTCAAATGAGAATTCTTTATAATTTCTTAATCAACATATATGAAAACTTTTAACCTACAGTTCCATAAGAACAATTATACAGACCAGCACTCACTCAATGGAAGTAGCAATACAATCTGCTTAAATGTGAAACATTTCCTTTGTGATTTTTCAATGGCAAAGTCTCTGATAATGGCTTCAAATGGTAAGCCACAAAGTTTATCACTTGCTGTACATGGAATGCCTAATTCCAGACAGCCTCACCTGCAGCATTGGCCACTCACTGTTCTTGATGTTTTTCAGCATTGAATATGGTCAGCTCCCGAGCAGGTTATTACCCTGAGACTCAAAGAGAGCTACCAAAGCCCTTTTACATACAGGAAAGCAAACTCAGTTTTCTCTTGGATGATGATCTAATACAGGTCCTGGGGGCAGAAATGTCCTCTATCTGAATAATTTTGTTTGGTATCAGTTTGGAAGTGCTTTACTTCACCAACAAGGTGAACACAATGGGCAGCACGGTGACTCAGTGGTTAGCACTTTTGCCTCACAGTGCCAGGGACCTGGGTTCGATTCCACCCTTGGATGACTGTGTGGAGTTTGCACATTCTTCCCCATGTCTGCCTAGGACTTTCTCTGGATGTTCTGGTTTCCTCCCACAGTCTAAAGCTGTGTAGGTTAGAGAATCAGATTGGCCATGCTAAATTATCCATAGTGTGCAGGGTTATGTGGGATAGCCATGGGAAATGCAGGAATTGGGTGGGATGCTCTTTGGAGGGTTGGTGTGGACTCAACAGCCTGTTTCTGCATGTTGTAATTCTATGATTAACACCATGAGGATAAACTCTTGTCAGAAGGTTGAAACCTTAAAACAACTGTTTCTCAAGTCAAAAAAAACCTGCAACATTTTCACATATAATTGTTCTTTTCTTCAGGTTAGTATCAAGTGCATGCATTACAACAAGAAGGGATTTCACGCAAATGTTAGTGCTTGGAGAAAGTATTTCATCAATGTTAGGTGCATTACCATCATTACTTTGCTTTTCATTCTTTTGCTTTTATTACACGTTATCAACATCCTGCAGATTACCATTGACCAGAAACTTAAATGGACAAGTCACATAAATTCTGACGCTACAAGAGCAGGTGAGAGGCTGGGGATACTTCAGTGAGTAACTCACCTCCTGACACCCCCTCACCCCCCCGCCCAAAGCCTGTCAACCATTGACAAGGCACAAGTCAGGAGTGTGATAGAATACTCCCCACTTACCTGGATGAGTGCAGCCCCAACAATACTCAAGAAGCTTGACACCATCCAGGACAAAGCAGCTCACTTGATTGGTACCACATCCACAAACATTCACTCCCTCTACCGCTGACGTTCAGTAACAGCAGTGTGTACTATCTACAAGATGCACTGCAGAAATTCACCAAAGATCCTCAGACAGCACCTTTCAAACCCATAACCATTTCCATCTAGAAGGACAAGGGCAGCAGATACCTGCGAACACCACCATCTGTAAGTTCCCCTCCAACCCATTCACCATTCTGACTTGGAAATATCTACTGTCAGCATATCTTTTGTATTTTATCTTGTCCCATCACTGTTCTCTTCAGCCCTGTCAGACTAACGCTTCAGTCATTCAACCTCCAAGCCCCAGTACAATCCAATCCCTCCTACTAGACTTTACAGATCACTACTTCCTGAATGGTTTATATGGTTGGCAAGAAATGAATCAAACTTATCAATGAGTTCTCTGAAGATATGAAAGTTCCTGTTATGCAGGGATCCAAACTTTTCATTGCCTCCTCTAAAAGCTCTTCCACATTCTACTGAAGTGCACTGGACTGCAATATCACCTTCAGGTACAAACTTCCAAAACTCCTTCCAGCCATCCCACCAGGTGTCAATTCATGGTTAACCCACATACTTCGTCAGATACATGAGGAAAAGCTTTTCTCTGATCCTCAGAACTCCCGAGGTTTGAATTTCAATAAGGTTTTGCCAGTCATTCAACCATCCAGACTCAGTCCTGTCAGTGATGTTGAGAAGATTTTGCTGAGAATACAGCGAGGACAAACAGTAGTTGAAGAGAATACGAACCTCTCCTGATTGTATTTTTACACCGTTGACTTCTATTTCATTGAATCCCTACACTGTGGAAGCAGGCCATTCAGCCCATCGAACCTACACTGACTCTCCAAAGAGCATTCCACCCAGATCCACTCCCCTACCCTATCCCTGTAATCCTGCATTTCCAACGGCTAATCCACCTAACCTACATATTCCTGGACACTGGGGAATTTAGCACGGCCAATCCACAGAACCTGCGTATCTTTGGATTGTGGAAGGAAAAAGGAGCACCCGGAGGAAACCCACACAGACACGGGGAGATCATGCAAATTCCACGCAGACACGCCCAAGGGTGGAATCAAACCCACGTTCCTAGCACTATGAGGCAACAGTGTTAACCACTGAGCCAACATGCTGTCCCTTTGAATAGGGTCTAATTTAGTTTCCAAATGGCTGCTTTAATTTCTCAAATGGTCGGTTCCATTATGACACTAGGGACACTGTGACTATCCTTTTGTATCCAAATTATCCTGAGTCAAAGCACACCAGAGACCAAGATGATTGGACTTTGTGCTTCTATTTTCTTCAACTGGGATTTCAGGCTCTGAAAGATTCATAGGTGTAATGGTCACATTCATCTTATATCATTGATCCTTGTGGAAGAGCTGGATGCTTGTGTTTGTTGTGGGCCTGACTGACTGTCTGAGTATGAGGGCCTTCCTTTATTACACTAAAATTACTGTCAATTTCAGTCATTGCTTCAGATGCTCTTCAAAATGCTTTTTTTTCTCTTCTAACACCCACTTTCAAACCTTAGCTCCTTTTTTAAGAGGCCTCTCTGTAAAACTGAGAGACTTAAGCTCCAGACAAATATTCTGACCTGAAACCTTCATGTTTTCAAGTAAAGTACAGGTAAAAATGCTACAGATATATATCAATAAAATAAATATTTACCTGGTGTCAAGGAGAAACGGGAGTGCTTTTCATGTTTTATTAATTTTTAGATAATGGTCATTTTTTTAAAGGGCAAGGTTTTAAAAGTCAAAAAATAACTTTTATATTCATGATGCCTCAAAGAAAATTTTTGGCACATTTACTTGGTGAGGAAAGTATCTAAATGAATTATGTGACTGTCGGAGGTCAGGGACAGGGGCAGCATTATGGAGGAGTTTTTGATCCATGGTGTTGTGGCTGCAGTTCACCAATGAGAGACACTGGAGCCTGGGAATCAGGGTCCATTTCCCAAAGACAGCCTGGGAGAAAATCAAAACAGGACTGTTTTATATAGTAATTGTGCAGCCATAATTTTGTGTTTTAATTAATTCATAAGTGGTGTCACCAGCTAGGTCAGCAATTATTGCCCATCCCTAATTGCCCAGAGGGCAGTTAAGAGTCAATCACATAGCTGTGGATCTGTAGTTACACAAAGTCCAGATAAGGATGGCAGATTTCCTTCCCGGAAGTGCATTAGTGAACCAGAAGGATTTTTACTACAATAATTTCACAGTCATCATTTGACTCTTAATTCCAGATTTTTATTGAATTCAAATTCCACAGACAAGATTCAAACCTGGGTCTCCAGAATATTAGCTGGGTCTCCTGATTATTAGGTCTAGCAATAAGGCCACTAGGCCATCACCTCCTTTTGTGAGTTGGAATGAAAACGTGCATTTTACGCACACTTCTTTCACTATCTCCTTCAATTTCAACCAAAGATGTACAACTTTAAATGTAGTTTCTTTTTACATATTCAGAGCCCCGCATAATGTGAGGTCGTTAGCTGTAGCTTGTGCCTAAATCCAGCATTGAACAAAGAACAAAGAACAGTACAGCACAGGAACAGGCCCTTTAGCCCACCAAGCTGACACATGATGACTTTCTAACTTAAAAACCTTTTGCATCTATGCAGTCTGTATCCTTCTATTCCCTGCCCATTCATATATCTATCAAGATGCCTCTTAAACTGTATTATTGTATTTGTCTTTGGCAGCACATTCCAGGTGCTTACCACCCTCTGTGTAAAAAACCTGCCTTTCACATCTCCTTTAAATTTACCCTTTTATCTTAAACCTATATCCCCTAGTAATTGACTTTCTATTCTGGGAAAAAGACTCCAACTCTCCATTTTATCCATGCCCTTCATAATTTTGTAAACTTCTATCAGGTCACCCCCTCATCATTTGACATTCAAGTGAAATTAAAATTTGTCCAGTCTGTCCTCATAGCCAATCCCTTCTACACCAGGTAATATTCTGTTAAACATTTTCTGTACCCTCTCCAAAGCCTCCACATAGTGGGGTGATCAAAGCTACACAATATTCCTAATGAGGCCTCATTCATGTTCTACACAGCTGCAACATGACTTGCCCCAACTGATGAAGGTGATACAGGAGCCTGGGAGTTAGGGTCCATTTCCTGAAGGGAGGCCTGAGAGTAAATCAAAATAGAACTGTTAAGATAGTAATTGCATAGCCATAATGTGTTTCAGTTAATTCACAAGTGGTGTCACTGGCTAGGTCAGCAATTATTGCCCATCCCTAATTGCCATCCTTGCCATTCTTGACCACCTTATCCACCTGTGCTACCACTTTCAGGGAACTGTGGATCTGTACACCTAGATCCCTCTGTATGTTGATGCTACTGAGAATTCTGCCACTTACTGTATACTTCTCTCCTGCATTAGGCCATCCAAAATGCAACACCTCACATTTGCCCGGTTTAAATTCCATCTGCCATTTCTCCCTCCAAGTCTCCAACCTATCTAGATCCTGCTGTATCCCCTGGCAATTCTTCTCACTATCCACAACTCTCCCAATCTTTGTGTCATCTGTAAACTTACTAATCAGACCAGTTACATTCTCCTCCAAATCATTCATATTTGTTACAAACAACAGAGATCCCAGCACTGATCCCTGCAGAACATCACTGGTCACAGATTTTCACTCAGAAGAACACCCTTGCACCACTGTGCTCTGTCATCTATGACTAAGTCAGTTTTGTATCTATCTTACCAACTCACCATGGATCCCAGGAGATAGCAAGAACTGCAGATGCTGGAGTCAGAGTCAACACTAGAGGAGCTAGAGGAACACAGCAGGTCAGGCAGCATCAGAAGAGCAGGAAAATCGACATTTCAGGTATACACCCGGACCAGGTCCTCATGAAGGGTATGAACCCGAAATATCGACTTTCCTGCTCCTCTGATGCTGTGTTCCTCCAGCTCCACACTGTATTCACCGTGGATCCTTTGTGACTTGACCTTCCATATCAGCCTGCCATGAGGGACCTTGTCAAATGCCTTGCTGAGGTCCATATAGACCATACTTACCACCCTGCCCTCAATCATCTCTGTCACTTCTTCAAAAGTCAATTGCAAGACATAACCTTTACCTCACAACACCAAGCTATCTAGCATTAACAAATCCATTTTTTTTTCAAACGTGAGTAAATCCTGTTCCTAAGAGCCTTCTCCAAAAATTTCTCTAACCACTAATGTCAGGCTGACTGGTCTGTAATTTTCCAGATTATCCCTATTGCCCTTCTTAAAGAAAGACAAAACATTGACTATTCTCTGGTTCTTTGGGACCTCTCCTGCAACTAAAGAGGGTACAAAGATTTCAGATGAAGCCTCAGCACTTTCTTTCCTCACCTCCCTCAGTATTCTGAGACCATTAGGTCCTGGGGACTAGTCTACCTGAACGCATTTCAAAACACCTAACACCACTTCCTTTTTTATGTTGACTTGCTGAAATAACTGCACAGAGGCTGGTGTCCTGTCAATAAGTCACCCTTTATTTACTAGTGCACAGTACACTGGCTGTGGCCAACCAGCTCGGAGTCAGTCCTCAACTGAGGAGATTCTAATCTCCTGGTTATATTGGTCAGCCAAGGCTTTCCTGATTGGCCCAGGTGAACAACCCAAATCAAGGACCTCATAGTTAATGAGGCCCATCTGGTTCCAATCACTACACATGCCCTAAAAAAGCAACATACCCCTCCTGAAACTCACCACCTATCACATCCTTCTCCTTTATGAATACTGATGCAAAGTATTTGTTAAAGATCTCAATCACTTCCTCCAGCTCCATGCATAAATTCCCTCCTTTGTCCTTGAGTAGACATACTGTTTCCCTAACTACCCTCTTGCTCCTTATATACAAATAAAATGCCTTGGGGTTTTTCTGAATCCTGTTTGCCAAAGACATTTCATGGCCCCTTTCAGCATTCCTAATTCCTTGTTTAAGTTCTTTCCTGCTTTCTTTATATTATTCAAGGACTCTGTCTGTCTTCAGTTCCCTAAACCTTATGTATGCCTCCCTTTTCTTTTTGACTAAGCTCACAATTACCCTTCTCATTCAAGATTCCCGAATCTTGCCATCCTTATCCTCCATTTACACAGGAGCATGCTGGTCCTGAATGCCAATTAACTGGTGCTTAAAAGATTCCCACACGCCAGATGTGGATTTACTCTCAAACACCCACCTCCAATGTACATTCCCCAGTTCCTGCCTAATATTGTTATAGTTAGCCTGCCCCCAGTTTTAAACTTTCACTGAAGGACTACTTTCTTCCTTATCCATAGGTAACATATCTGATCACTGTTCCGAAATGCTTCCCCATTGAAATTTCAATCACCTGTCTGGGCACGTTCCCCAATATCGGGTCTAGTACAGCCCCTTTCTTGGTTGGACTATTTACATTTTGTTTCAAAGAACTATCCTGGACGCACCAAAAAAATTCCCCCACCAACATCTCCCTTCCAACCCCCAAATCCAAACTCCTGTCACTAAAGGAATCCCAGTTTAAAAAGGGCAAGTTAAAATCACCCATCACAACAACCCTGCGCTTTTTACATTTTCCTGCAGTTTTTTCACAGATTCTGTTCCTCCAGTTCCCACTGGTTGTTGGGAGTTCCATCGTCCAATCCTATATCAAAATGATTGCACCCTCTTTATTCCTGAGCTCTACCCATTACGGCCTTACTGAATGAAGCCTCTAAAGTGTCCTCCCTCAGTGCAGTTCCTTCAGCACACTGCTCTCAACCCAAAACCTTGCCACAAAGCCTTTGTGTTACATGAGACAGTAGGAACTACAGATGCTGGAGAATGAGATAACAAGGTGCAGAGCTGGATGAACACAGCTTCTCACACATTTTCTGAAGAAGAGTCTAGGCCCGAAATGTCAGCTTTCCTCCTCCTCTGATGCTGCTTGGCCTGCTGTGTTCATCCATCTCTACACTTTGTTATCTCTTTGTGTTACATGAGACAGTATTGCTGTGTATACTGTTGCCTGAGGATTTCTTCACTGAGAAACAGGGATACAAGGTGAAAGAGCTGATGCTTCTCCTACTGTCAAGGTACATGTGCCTTGTAAACATCAGTACAGTACTTGGTTTAACAGTCCCTCTGTGGTTTGTGGTAGCTTTGTGGGGGTAATCGAGCTGGTAATGAATGACTCACAGAGTTAATGGGTGGATTTGTTTCAGAATTTTAAATACAGTTTCTGGGCATAAATGCATATTGAATGGGGCTGATTGATGGTGATTTTAAGAAGGAAATTGCAGCAGATCAATGCTAACAATACAGTACATGAATCATCGGAGCTTATCCAATCTATTAACATGTAAATCAAAATAATGAACTATTGATGCTCAGATGGGAGCTTCATTCATCCACACTTCATCTTTTTACACTCTGCCATCTCATCACTATCCAAAATAACTGATTAGAATAGGCTTCTCTATGTCCTCACAGAACCATGTGTTGGTACTGAGTAAATGTGACACACTCGGTGTCAAATCCCAGCCTCAGGCGTGACTGATTCTCTCTGTTCACCAAGATCATTTCTTTTTCACTGAGCAGTTTTCTTTGCACTCTGGTCAGCCAGGGGGATTCTCAAACGCACCCCCCCAAACCCCAACCCCAACCTACCTCCCCCAGCCGACCCACCCCACCCCCCCCTCACCTTCACTCCTGTTTACATCTCTCCTGTTAGTATTTTAAATTCCCAGATTATGCGTTCTTTACTCCAACTCAGGCAATTTACAAACTTCCAGGCTCAACAACAACAACAAAGCTTACATTTATGATTTATCATTTTTTAAATTCATTCAGGAGATGTGACTATTGCTGCTTAAGGCCAGCATTTATTGCCTGTCCCTAATTGCCCAGAGGGCAGTTAAGAGTCAACCACACTGCTATGGGTTTGGAGTCACATGTAGGCCAGACCTGGTAAGGATGGCAGTTTCTTTCCCGAAGGGGCATTAGTGAACCAGATGGGTTTTTCCCCTCACAATTGACAATGCTCATCATTAGACCCTTAATTCCAGATTTTTTATTGAATTGAAATCTCACCATCTGCTATGGCAGGATTTGAACCCAGATCCCCTGAACATAACTTAGTCTCTGGATTAATAATTTAGCAATATTACCACCAGGCCATTTCCTCCCCTTTATTACAACATCGGGACAAAGATGTTTCAAAGTATGACACCTAGTCTCACAGGGAGATATTAGATCAAATGGCTGAAATCTCAGTCAGAGAGAGATGTAAAGGAAGAAAGTCAGTTTGAGAGGTGGCAAGATGTCAGGGAGTGAATTCCAGAGTGTGGGGTCTGAATGCACCAGAAGGTATAGCCAGTAATGGCGTAGTGAGTAAAACTGGGGACACACAAAAGGCCAGAATTAGAGGAGCACAGAAATCTCTGATGGTTGTAGATTGGAGGAGATTACAAAGCTGGGAACACAGGAACATAGGAACAAGATTGGGCCATTCAGCCCCTCAAGCCTGTTCTGCTATTCATCTGCTCTGTGGCCTAACTCCATATACCTGCCTTTGGCCCATAGCCCTTTTCATTTTTTTTTTAAATGTTTTTTTTCCCATTTTTTTCTTTATTTTTGGCAGAAGGCAGCACGAATGTGGTTTCATGGAGTCATAGAGCCATACAGCATGGACACTGACCCTTTGGTCCAACTTGTCCATGCTGACCAGATAGCCTAAATTAAACTAATCCCATTTCCCAGCATTTGGCTCATTTGACTCAATACCCTTCCTATTCATACACCCATCCAGATGCCTTTTAAATGTTGTAATTGTACCAGTCTCCACCACGTCCTCTGGCAGTTCGTTCCACATGCACCACCCTCTGTGTAAAAAAAATGCCCCTTAGGTCCCTTTTATATGTTTCCCCTCTCCCCTTAAACCTATTCCCTCTAGTTTTGGACACACCTGCACTGGGGAAAAGACCTTGACTATTCACCCTATCCATGCCCCTCATGATTTTATAAAACTCTACAAGGTCACTCTTCAGCCTCCAATGCTCCAGGGAATATAACCCCTGCCTATTCATCTTCTTCCTCAAACCCTCCAACCCTCACAACATCCTTGTGAATCTTTTCTGAACCTTTTCAAGTTTCACAACATCTTTTCTATAGCAGGGAGACCAGAATTGAACACAGTGGCCTAACCAATGTGTTGTCCAGATGCAAATGACTTCCCATCTCCTATACTCAATGTGCTGTTCAAGTGACAGAAAAAGGATAGACCGTATCTAAAAGTTGCAGTTCTAAATTGGAGGAAGGCCAGTATTGATGGTATTAGGCAAGAACTTTCAAAAATTGATTGGAGGTGGGCGTTCACAGATAGAGGGACAGCTGGAAAATGGGAAGCCTTCAGAAATGACATAACGAGAGTCCAGAGACAATATGCTCCTGTTAGTGTGAAGGACAAGGCTGGCAGGTATAGGGAATGCTGGATGACTAGAGAAATTGAGGCTCTGGTTAAGAAAAAGAAGGAAGCATATGTCAAGTGCAGACAGCTGGGATTGAATGAAACCCAAGAGGAGTATAAGCGCAGTAGGAGTATAATTAAGAGGGAAATTAGGAGGGTGAAAAGGGGACGGGAGATACCTTTGACAAATAGCATTAAGAAGAATCCAAAGAGTTTCTACAAACACAATGAGGATAAAAGAGTAATGAGGGAGAGAATAGGGGCCCTTAAAGATCAATGTGGTCGCCTATGTGTGGAACCGCAGAAGATGGGAGACACACAAAACGTGTATTTTGCATCAGTGTTTACTATGGAGAAGGACCTAGTGGTAGTTGAGAACTTGGAAAAATCAATAGCAATATCTTGAAGAGTGTCCATGTTACAGAGGAGGAGGTGCTGGACATCTTAAAATGCATAAAAGTGGATAAAACCTGGGACCAGATCATGTGTGTCCCAGAACTTTGTGGGAAGTTAGGGAAGTGATTGCTGGGCCCCTTGCTGAGATATTACTATCATCAGTAGCCACAGGTGAGGTGCCGGAAGACTATGGGTTGGCTAATGTCGTGCCACTATTTAAGAAAGGTGGTAAGGAAAAGCCAGGGAACTACAGGCCAGTGGTGCTTGTTGGAGTTGAGAGCATGGCAGAGATTGGTGAGCTCGGAGCTGGACCTGGACGATGGTGGCGAGGTGGCTGGTCAGTCCAAAGCAGGGCACAGGAATCAGTGTGGAGGAAGCAGCTGGGGGAGGGGTGAGCACGGGTTCCTGGTATCGGCTGGCTACAACAGCTGAGGCTGGCAGCAGCTTCGGCATTTGAGTTGGTTCCAGCCTGGCATCCATCGGCCTGAGATTCCTGTGGGTGGCTTTTGCAATGCCTTCCTTCCCGGGATCAGCGATGAGATTGTTCCTTGGGGCAGACTCTGTGGAGTCTTGCAGCCTTGTATTCCAGTGGCTCGGCATGGCGGACTTGTTCCGGTACTTCTCCCAAAGTCAAGAGCCGGGAATTGAACTAAGATGGAGTTTGTCTTCATTCTTTTTTTAAATGTTTTCTTATCTCCTCCTTCTGTTATTAATATAGGCATCACGGTATGGCAACTTAAACACTTTTCACTGTATTTTGTTTTGTAGAAAGTACAAGTGACAATAAATTACTCTTCTATTGTAGTTTAATACCTTTGCTGAACAAAAAACTGACCTATCTTAGATTTAAAATTAACAACTGTCCCAGCCACTGCCACTTGTGGAAGAGAGTTCCAAACCATGATCACCTTTTGCCTGTAATGAGAGGGCTGAAAACATGCAGGGATTTGAAAACAAGGTAAATAGTTTGAAAATCAAGACATTGCTTAACCTGGAGTCAATGCAGGTCAGTGAGCACAGGTGTGATGTGGAAATGGAACTTCCTGCAACATCAGACATGGTCAGCAGACATCAAAATCAAGTTCAGTCATTTAGCTATGAGTATTTACAATCTGCTGAGGTTAGGAAAACATTAACTTCACCTTACCATGAAACTAAGATCAATGCGATGTTGCATCACTTCCTATGAGGATGTATGGGATGCTTCATTCACTAATCACACTCCCAGAATTAACCCCTTATTCTGCATCTCCTCCCCAAACCTCTGGCTTCAACCTCTGTTTTTAAGGGACACCATTTCACTTACCTACCCAGACTGTTCTTGGATCCTCTGAAGAGGGTTTTGAATTCATGTCTTCTGTGTGGTTTCCTGAGCTGTACTGGATGGAAGGAGGATTGACAGATCAATCTGGTTCAGCAACCAGGCTATCATCTGGGTATCTCGATGAATGCAGTATCAGGTCTGTTTGACTGTGTAAAAGGTTGATTCTGTATAGAAACCAGGGAGCCTCTGATGGAATGCAGTGGCTGAGTTGCTGCAGCTGGAGTTTTGATTGTTGCTGATGGAAACATTTGCCCCTCTTCTACAAAAACAATGTCATATTGTTCAAGCCTTGCTGCAGGGATTCATGGACAAGCATGGCAACTGTTTTCCCATAACACACTCCATCTTCGCATCAAGCCCCCCGTCTGAATCATTGAGCCATTTTTGCTACTTTCCTGAAATTGGAAAGTGCCACTAAATGTTTGTATTCTGTCTCCATCTTGAAGTGAAGCCAGGAACATAATCTGCAAACTTTTCATAGCACTTGTAGCAGCTAACACTTCTTTCACTGTCTATCGCTGCATGTTCTTGTTAGTCTCTGTCAGTGAACACGAAGTGTAGTAAACTGGTCTGTGCTTTCCATCTGACTGCATCTGAAGGTGTACAGGTCTCAGTCCTGTAGGCAATACATCTGAAGTGATGATCGTGATACCAACATCTTTTTGGTTTTCCCTGTTACATTTCCTCCCAGCACCATGAGCTGTCTTGTCGCAGCAGCTAATATTACTCATTGACACAGGTAAGTTGGCCAGAAACATTCTAACTCGGTTTACCTTATCTACGATTCTCTGGAGCTGTCACATTCCCATGGAGTTGGAAACTCCTTGATTATTCCTGTACCCTGTGAATCAGCTCTGCTAGTGGATCTATTCACAATATCCTGAGGACACTTGGCAGCCGCCTGTGAGAATGTACATTTTCTGTCACATGGACATCCTGCTTCCTGTAGGTGCTGAATCTGTCTGAATGGACCCATGGATCCCAGCAACATTCACCTTCATCCAGTCCTTCTAGAATGCTTGATATTTCCTCTGGAAGGTTTCTGGTGCTGCTGCGTTGCCAAAGGATAATCTATTGAAACAAAATCTTCCAAAATGTGTAATGAAAATTATGAACAAATTTGATTCTTCATCAAGGGTACTTGTCAACAATTTGGATCTCACTTCACGAAGATTAAACTCTGTATCAGCTCTCTGAGTCTTGTCAACAACTGTAGAAACTTAGCTCTGACATTCTTACATTGATCTGCTTGGTTTTCCAGTTCCTCTGTTCTGCTGCTGTAATTGGGTATTGGCTTTTGTGATTAACAGTGAACAACTCTGGCTCAGTATCACATGCCAGGGTTTCACAGATCCTTCTCTCTAATTGAAGAGTTGCATTCAATTGCCTTATACCCTTGAGCTTCATGACTCCTGGTCTGTGCACTTTTAGGCATGATCACTAAAAAGCTCCCCAACCCTGGGATTATGGTCGGAAAGAACCACAACTGGAGTACTTGTGTTTAACTTGAAAATCCTTTATTCATTCACAGGATGAAGGCATCGCTAGCTTGACTGCATTTATTGCCCACCCCTAATTGCCCAGAGGGCAGTTAAGAGTCAACCACATTGCTGTGGGTCTGGAGTCACACGTGGGGCAGACCAGGTAAGGATGGCAGTTTCCTTCCCTAAAGGGCATTAGCGAACCAGATGGGTTTTTCCCGACAGTCGGCAATGGATTCACGGTCATCATTAGATTCTTAATTCCAGATATTTATTGAAATCAAATTCCACCACCTGCTGTGGCAGGACTTGAACCCAAGTCCCCAGAACATTATCTGGGTCTCTGGATTAACAGTCCAGCGATAATACCACTAGGCCATCACCTCCCCTTAGGGAGTGTGTTATGGGAAAAGAGTTGCCATGCTTATCCTGAATCCCTGCAGCCAGGCTTGAACAAGATGACATTGTTTTTGTACAAGAGGGGCAAATGTTTCCATCAGCAACCAACACGTCTTGTTTGCCTCTTCTTACATATCAACAAGCCAATAATGTCTAATGAATTCCTTTATCTCACCAAGAAAAGTCATCCCTACTTCATTAATATCTCCTATTTTGCACTCTTGCCATATATCGACAGCTTTCTCTTGTTTGGCCGATTCTGTACAAGCTTCTTGCTGTGACACACAGATTGAGGGCCTTTCTTTTTGCTAAAATGGCATTTAGTGTCTATGGCAGGACAATTTTCACTCCTGGTTTGATTTGATTTGGTTTGATTTGGTTTATTATTATCACATGTAACTAGGTACAATGAAAAGTTTTGTTTTGCATGCAGCACAGGCAGATCACACCATACATAGATCATAGGTGCACGAAAAGCAAGATCAACATTAGATGTGAAATTTGACAGGTCCATTCAGAAGTCTAATAACAGCGGGGAAGAAGCTGTTCTTGAACCTGTTGGTACATGTGTTTAAGCTTTTGTATCTTCTGGCCGATGGAAGAGGTTGGAAGAGATTATATCTGTGGTGGGGGGGGTCTTTGATGATGTTGGCTGCCTTTCTCAGGCAGTGAGAAGTGTAGATGGAGTCAATGGATGGAAGGTTGACTTGTGTGATGGTCTGGGCTGTGTTCATAAGTTTCTGCGGTTTCTTACGGTCCTGGGAAGAGCAGTTGCCATACCAAGCCGTGATGCATCTAGATAGAATGCTTTATATGGTGCATCTGTAAAAGTTTGTGAGAGCACTTATGGACATGCTGAACTTTCTTAGCCTCCTGTGGAAGAAAAGATTTTGATTCTGCCGCCACATCAATAACAGTGAGGCAGGTGGGTGCTGCATGTGTTCCCAGCCTTATGCGTTTCTGTACACTTCCCTCCTTTTCAACTTACCACCACTGCACTTAGCCAACGGCTGTTTGGGGAATATAATTCTCTCCGAATCACCAATCAAATTTCCTTCCTGAACTCCATTTCTCTGCACAGTTGAATTGCCTTTGATAATGTTCAGTTACTCCTTGACTGCTACTGGTCAGACAATGCTTCATCTAAAACTCCAACAACAATTCTGCCCCTGATTATTCTCCTTTCAATCTCTGAAAGTGTACAGATTGTTAAGAAAAATATCAATACTTTCCCTTGCCACTGGGAATGCTTATTAGGTTTAGCCCAATCAGCAACAGTACTGTCTCACAGATTGGAATGGCATCGAATGCTCTTATCACTTCCTGCCATATAATGTTTTCTTCGCCGAGCCCTGCCTGACAAGGATATGGTCCTGACAGCGACCTGCTCTGTACAACAGCGCACTGAGACTTCAATGCTCAGCTTCACTGTGAGGTCAAATGCAATGTGCTTTCTGATAAACTTTCATCCAAAGAAACACGTTAGGGGCAGGAGGAGGCTAGAGAGTCCCTTGAGCAATTCAGTAAGATCATGATTACACAGCATTCTCAATTTCCCCATGATAATCTTTCACCCTCCTGATTAACAGGAATCTATCGGCCTCAATCTTAAAAGAGAATGCATCATCTTTCATAGAAAAGAATTCCAAAGCCTCATGACCTTTTAATGATACAAAAATTCTCCTCATCTCTGTCTTAAAGGAGGAACCTCTGCTTTTTAAACAATAACCCTAGTTCTAGATTCTCCCACAAGAGAAAGCATCCCTTCCATTTGCACTCTATAAAAATCTCTCAGGAGCTATATGTCTCAATCAAATCGCTTTTCTAAACTCCAGTGGATACAAGTCTAGTCTCTCCGACTTTTCCCCTTAAGAATATTTGTTGATTCCAGGTGTTAGTGCAGCAAACCTTTTCTCAATGGCTTCCAACATATTTGCATCCTTCCTTAAATAATGTGACCAGTACCGCATGTAGTATTTCTTGGGTAGCCTCATCAATAACTGAAGCAATACCTCTTTACTTTGGAATTCAATTATCCTTTCAATAAATGATAATATTCTGTCAGTTTTCCTAATTATTTGTTGTACCTGCATACCAACCTTTTGCGATTCATGCACAAATACACCCAGATCCCACTGATCCTCAGAGCTCTGCATTCTCTCACTATTGAGATAATATAATTCTTCTTTACTCTTCCTGCCAAAATGGACAATTTCACATTTTACCAAATTATGCCCCATTTACCGCATCCTCACCCACTCACTTTAAGTATTTACAATTTTTGTAGCCTTCTGTGTCCTCCTGTTGGTCACTAGGTGCTGGTCACAATTCTGTGGTTCTCATTATTGGTTGGTGTTGGGTCCACTGTTGTTTGTCATTTATGTAAACGATTTGGTTGGGAATTTAAGAATCATGGCTAGTAAGTTTGCAGATGACATAAAATTGAAGATATAGTCCTTGACCACAATGTCTTCATCTTCGACAACCAAATTTGCATCCTAATATTCCAACATTTTCATGCACAAGTTTGAGCAGGCTTTCTTTGCTGCACATGACCTCCGACCAACGCTATACACCAGATACATCGATGGTATTTTCTTCTTCTGGACTCATGGCCAGGAATCACTGAAATGATAACACAACAATATCAACAAGTTTCATCCCACCATCAGACTTACCATGGACTACTCTTTAGAATCAGTCTCATTCTTGGACACATGCATCTCCGTCAGGGACGGACACCTCAGTACCTCACTCTACTGCAAGTCCACAGATAACCTCACGATGCTGCACTTCTCTAGCTTCCACCCTAAACATATTAAAGAAGCCATCCCCTACGGACAAGCCCTATGTATATTCAGATTTGCTCAGATGAGTAGGAAAGTGAAAGATACCTAAAGGTGCTGAAAGACGCCCTTATAAGAATGGGATATGATGCTCAACTCATCGATTGCCAGTTCTGACGTGGCACAGCAAAAAATTGTAATGACCACCTCAGAAGACAAACACAGGATGGACCTTCACCATCCAGTACTTCCTCAGAGGGGAGAGACTATGTCATGTTCTTTGCAGCTTTCAACGTGTCATTGATGACAACGAGCATCTCACCAAGGTCATCCCTACACCCCACTTCTCGCCTTCAGACAACCACCAAACCTTAAACAGACCATCATTTGCAGAAACTACCTAGACTTTAGGGTATCAACCACAGCACCACACAACCCTGTCATGGCAACCTCTGCAAGTCATTTCAGATCATCAACTGGATGCTACCATCACACGTGGGATCTCTGCCCATCGGGTACCCAGCAGATGCTCATGTGACTCGGCCAATGTTGTCTACCTCATACGCTGCAGGCAAAGATGCCCCGAGGCACTGTATATCGGTGAAACCATGCAGACGCTACGACAATGGATGAATGGACACTGTAAAACAATTGCCAGACAGGGATGTTCCCTTGCAGTCAGGGAACACTTCAGCGGTCAAGGACATTCAGCCTCCGATCTTTGGGTAAGAGTCCTCCAAGTCGGACCTTGAGATACACAACAACGCAGAGTCACTGAGCAGAAACTGATAGCCAAGTTCCATACCCATGAGGACGGCGTCACCTGTGATCTTGGGCTCATGTCACGCTGCATGTGACCCCACACCATGCTGTCCTGTATCTGTAACATCTTCCTTACTGTCCTGTTTTAACACCATCACCTTGATAAATTGTTATGATCTCTCCACCTTAATTAATTTGTACAGTTTGGGATTATTTGTTACTTTGGTTGGACCCTGGGCATGCGACTCTTATACCTAGCATGTTATTCTAGTCATTTGGTTTGTCTCCAGCACACCTTATTTTTAAATTTTTTGTAGTTATCTCTCTGCCTCATTTAATTGGATTGTAGGTCAAAACTTCACTTACTACTCAGCTGTTGATCCTTTATTCACACTGTCCGACACTTTTGATGATCTGCAGAGACTTATTATTCAGCCCATCAACATTCTACTCACACCATTTGTATGATCTTTTGATCTCTCTGCCGATTGATCTCTCTGCCAATTGATCTCTCTGCCTGTAAATTCTGTGCCTGTATGCTTTCCTTCACCTCACCTGACAAAGGGGCAGTGCTTCGAAAGCTTGTGATTTCAAATAAACCTGTTGGACTATAACCTGATGTAACAGCAAGAACTGCAGATGCTGGAGTCAGAGACAACACAGTGTGGTCCCGACCCGGAACATCAATTTTCCTGCTCTGATGCTGCCTGGCCTATAAGCTGGTGTTGTATGACTTCTATCCTTGATGATATGGTGGACAGTGAAGAAGGTTATCTAAGATTCCAAAGGGATCTTGATCAAATAGGCTGAGGAGTGGCAGATGAAGTTTAATTTGGACAAATGTCCAATGTCTTTAGGGAGAGTGTTCCAGGATTTTGACCCAATGCCAGTGATATTTCCACGTCAATTTGATCCATTTCTTGCCAACCATATAAACCATTCAGGAAGTAGTGATCTGTAAAGTCTAGTAGGAGGGATAGGATTGTACTGGGGCTTGGAGGTTGAATGACTGAAGCGTTAGTCTGACAGGGCTGAAGAGAACAGTGATGGAACAAGATAAAATACAAAAGATGTGCCTACAATAGATATTTCCAAGTCAGGATAGTGAGTGGCTCATAGGGGAACTTGCAGGGGGTGGGTGTTCCCAGTTATCTGCTCCCTTTATCTTTCTAGATGGAAGTGATAACGGGCTTGTAAGGTACTGCATCATGGATCTTGGTGAACTTCTGCAGTGCATCTTGTAGATAGTACACACTGCTGCTACTGAACATTAGTGGTAGAGGGAGTAGATACTTGTGGATGTAGTGCCAATCAAATGGGCTGCTTTGTCCTAGATGGTGTAAAGCTTCTTGAGTGTTTTTGGAGCTGCACCCATCCAGGCAAGTGGGGAGTATTCCATCACACTCCTGACTTAGAGATAGAGAGTCATAGAGATGTACAACATGGAAACAGACTCTTCGTTCCAACTCGTCCATGCCGAGATGTCCTAAATTAATCTAGTCCCATTTGCCACATTTGGCCCATATTCGTTTAAAGCCTTCCCATTCATTGTGCCTTGTAGATGGTGGACTGGCTTTGGGGAGTCAGGAGGTGAGTTATTTGCTGCAGTATTCCTAGCCTCTGACTTGCTCTTGTTGCGACTGTGTTTATGTGGTGACTCCAGTTGAGTTTCTGGTCAATGGTAACCCACATGGCTAGACCAGGCAATGGTATCCCTTTGCATCGCACACTCTGTACCCTGCCAGCCTCCAGCACCAATCACCGGGGCCTTTCTCCATGTCCCTGGAGTTTCCCAGCCCCACAGGGATAATAACCATTTGGTACCCACATGCAAGGCTGCAATCTCACCAGTGACCACCACCAAGAGAGGTGCCACTGAGCTGCTGGTCCTTTGCTTGGGCAGCCCTGAGATTTGCATAAGGATGGGGTTGGCAGCCTGTGTATTGGCCAATGAATTGGCTGCCGCCAACAAAAATATGCCTCTTGGGATCATCTGCTGGTTTTGGTGTCAACAGCACGACACAAACGTCCCTGGTAAAATCCAGCTGGAGGTCTCCACTGATTTTCGCAGTGGCTGTGAGACAGAATGGACTCAGTGACTGATGGTGATGTGAGAGCACATATCTGGAGGGGAGGGGTTAACGTGATAAAACCTCCAGCAGAGGAAATGACAACTCTGAGGTGTTTGCATTCAGGCTCCCCTCTACATTTACAAAGAGTAGCTGGAAAATCCAGTTGTTTTGGGGGATCTTAAGAAATTGGGATTTTATCAGCATAGGGATGACGCCAGTGGATAAATAACACCTAACTATTGATGACAAGATGCAAGTTCAAATTCCACTGTTGAATAAATAATTCTAGAATGTACGTGAAATCTAATTTGAGTGAAGGTGAACATGAAACTTAAAACCAAACTGATTCACACTCTTTAAGGAAGGAAACCTGCCATCTGGCCAGATCAGGTAAGGATGGCATCGGTGTAACAGCTGGATATTTACAACAATGGTTAGTATCAGAACAGTTTTTCAATTCCAGGTTTTTATTAAATTCAGGCTTCACCACTTGCAATGATGGGATTTGAACCCATGACAGGACATCATCCTGAGGTTCTGGATTATTAATCCAGAGACAATGCCTCTGGCTGCCTCTACCTGTCAAAAGGGGATGGTACTGGGACATTGGCAAGTGAGGTGTAAATGATGATGTGTGGCATACTCAGTACCAACATCTGAGATCCTAGAGAGCGGGATAATTGTCATTACCCAAAGTTATTGAACTCAGTGTCAAACCCAGAAGATTATGAAGTTTGTGTTTATGATGTTGTGGCTGAGGAATACACATTAATCAGGTCACGGGGAGAAATCAACACTTATTTCAATGTGAAATCTTTTGAATCCACATAGAGGACAAATACATCCTTGGGATTAACATCTCAACTCATTGAGGAAAAAACCCAGCGTTTCTGACAGCAATGTATGGCCTCAGTAAGAGCTTTAGCTCAGTTCTACAGAGTTTTGATTCGAATCGACAACTGAATGGAAAAGTTTAGTGAAATAACTCCACGGAAGCCAGTATCCTGTCACCAAGTCGCCCTCTATTTACACGTGGAAAGTTCTTAACACTGATTCCCCTCCCTCAGAGCCAGATAAAACAGAACCTCTGACATTCCTGTTTATATCTGTCAGCCAGGGCTCCCTGATTGGACCAGATTAACAGCTCTAATCAGGGTACACATGTTCTATGATGTTCGCCTGTCTGCCCTCATTACAATCGCTACATTAAGCTGTATTAAATGTCACAGTGAGGGGAAGCCAAGACAGTGTGTTTTGCTCTGTTGCACTGAAGTTGGAGACATGAGCCTTGCATTCAGGGTTTTCTGGTCTCTACAATCTCTATTGACAGAGTCGGCCCCATTTCAGGCTCAACTGGTTGAGTTGCGCCCCCAGCAGTGAATCTACAATAATGCTGCCCCTGTGAGACAGTGTCGGTACTACATGTTCACAGTAATTCTCACAAATCAGCCTGCACGATGCTAGAACAGTATTGACTGCAGTCTTTCGGGGCTAATTGATTATCTTTTGATGCCAGAATCAATTATTGTACATTCAAGGTCATTCACTAACTTGTTTGTTGTCTTAGTTTCTTTCAGTGTGGATTTTACTTTATTTTTCAAGCTGAATATGGTTAAGGATTGGATGGGAGCTCCTCTGAGTATTCTGAATCTTAACTGAAAGATGCCTGATAACCATGACAACATCCCAATCTCTCAATCACTCACAACTCAAACAAGCTTCTGGATTCAAGAATTCTCCAGAGACTGAACATGAAAAACAAGGCTGACACTGCACTGTCGGATTATCAGTACTGAGGGAGCACCACACTGTCGGAGGGTCAGTGCTGAGGGAGTGCCGCACTGTCGGAGGGTCAGTGCTGAGGGAGCACCGCACTGTCAGAGGGTCAGTGCTGAGAGAGCACCGCACTGTCGGAGGGTCAGTGCTGAGGGAGCGCCTCACTGTCAGAGGGTCAGTACTGAGGGAGCGTCGCACTGTCGGACGGTCGGTGCTGAGGGAGTCCCGCACTGTCAGAGGTACTGTCTTTCTAGTGAGATGTGAAATGGTCCATCTGCCTGTAAAGAATCCAATCATACTATATGAAGAACAGTGGGGCGTTCTCCCCTGGGTTTGGAATGATATTTATCCTTCAAACGACATCAGAAAAAAAGAACAGCCTCATAAAGACCAAAAGAACTATGGATGCTGGAAGTCAGAAAAGCAGCCTGTCTTGTTCCTATCATTTGCAGTTTGTGGGAGTTTATTGTTTGCAAATGAGCTGCCACACTTCCAAATTACAATCGGGTCTAAACTTGGAAAGATAATTCATTGGCTGCAAGCTATCTCCAGCTGCCCAGTGCTCATGATGAGTTCTATTCAATAAAGTAATTATTTTATTTCTTTCTTCAGTGACCTGTCACTATATTCCTCAGTAACTCTGTAACTCTAACCCTTGGTAAGCATCGCCTATTTTGGTGTTATGGAGCACATACTAGGCACAACTGCACACCAGCCTGGGTGTGTGGCTTGATGTCTGGTTGGTCTCATTGAAGTGCTGAGTGTAAATCGCTCTGGAAGGTTTCTATCTCTGTCTCTGGTGACTGGATTATGACCCAGGTGGTAACCTGTGTAGGGTGCAGTCTTTGGGCCCTGCTGCAAAGGAAAGGAAAACATCTCCTCACTCCTACTGTCAGGAAGAATACACCAGCTTTATTTGATCTTACTAACCCTCTGATGAAGCAAAACGTTTAATTGCATTCTACATTCAGTCTGCAGGAGAACCATCGCACTAATGCCTTCAGCTTTAGGAGATACACAGAGGTGGTTTCCATGGTAGCTGAGGCTAATATCTTCCTATGTGGGGGATGATCTACGTTGACATTTTATATACTGAACTCACTTGTATAAAGCCACGTTTTCTCTTTTGGAATTGACTGGGAGGACATTTTAAACACCCGGCCAGTGGTAACATTGGTTGTAACCTCCATAGAGACTTCCACTTGTTGAGCAAAGCAAATGTTGGGCAGCTCAAGAGGGCAGAGTTAGAGGGTTAAAGATCTCAGGGGTGGTTGGGGAGAGAGATGTGGATTGCAAAACTGGAGGGGAGTACAGAGATAGGGAAGAGTGCGGTATCTAAAAACAAGGAACAGGATTTTAAAATCGAGGCACTGCCGGATTGGGAACCAATCTGAGTCAATAAGCAGAGAGGGCCAGGAGTGACTGGGAATACAATATAGATAGCAGAGCCTGGGATGAATGGAAGGTTAGGCAGGGAGGGGAGAAAGGGGGCAGGGAGGGGAGGATAG
>NC_063363.1:3160129-3187385 GCF_021869965.1 Rhincodon typus
GGGAAAAGACAACTACCATCAACTCTATCTATACCTCTCATTATTTTATAGACTTCTATCAGATCACCTGTCAACCTCCTATGCTCCAGTGAAAAAAGCCCCAGCCTATCCAACCTTTCTTTATAACTCAAACCTTCTATACCTGGCAATATTCCGGTAAATCTCTTCTGAACCCTCTCCAACTTGATAGTATCCTTCCCATAATGAGGTGACTGGAAACTGGACACATTATTCCAGAAGAGGCTTCACCAATGTCCTGTACAACCTCAACATGACATCCCAACTCCTACACTCAAAGGACTGAGCAATGAAGGTAAGTGTGCCCAACGCATTTTTAACCACCCTGTCTATATGTGATGCAAACTTTAAAGAAATATGTACCTACACCCCTAGGTCCCTCTGTTCTATGACAGTACCCAAGACCCTACCATTAATTGTATAAGTCCTACCCTTGTTCATTGTACCAGAATGGAATACCTCGCACTTTTCCAGATTGAACTCCATCTGCCATTTTTCAGCCCATTGACTCATTTGATAAAGATACTTTTGTAGTCTTAGAAAACCTTCTTCACTATCTACTATGCCACCAATTTTGGTGTCGTCTGCAAACTTACTAACCATGCCTTCTATATTCTCATCCAAATCATTGATATAAATGAAAAAGAAAAGGGGACCCAGCACCGATCCCTGTGGAACATCGCTGGTCACAGGCCTCCAGTCCGAAAAACAACCCTCTACCATAACCCTCTGTCTCCTGCTGTTAAACCAATTATGTATCCAATTGGCAAGCTCACTCTGAATCCCATGTAAACTAACTTTACTAATTAGTCGACCATGCAGAACCGTATCAAAGACTTTACTAAAATCCAAGTAAACAATGTCTACTGCTCTGCCATCATCAACTTTTTTGGTAACTTCCTTAAAAAGCTCAATCAAGCTTGTGAGACACTATTTTCCCTGCACAAAACCATGCTGACTATCCCCAATCAATTTTTGCTTTTCTAAATGTCCACAAATCCTATCTTTTGTAATCATCTCCAGCAATTTACCCGCAACCGAAGTCAGACTGACAGGCCTACAGTTCCCTGGTTTCTCCTTATGACCCTTCTTAAAGGTATAACATTAGCCACCCTCCAGTCATCAGGCACCTCACCCGTAGTTATAGATGATGCAAATATTTCTGCAAGGGGTCTCATAATTTCCTCCCTTAATTCCCACAATATTCTGGGATACATTAGATCAGGTTAGAATATCAGATTAGATATTCTCTAAAACCTCCCAAACTTCCTCTTCTGTAATGTGAACTGTTTTTAAAACATTTAAATTTATTTCTCTGCATTTTCTAGACTCCAGTTCTTTCTCCACAGTAAAAATTGATGCAAAATATTCATTTAATATCTCTCCTATCTCCTGGGGTTCAACACAGAGACAACCTCCGTGATCTTTAAGAGGCCCTACCCTCTCTCAAGTTACTCTAAAACTCTTAATGTATTTGTAGAATCTCTTTTGGTGAACAGACTGGTGCGTTCTCTCAATGCTTTGAGCACTGCCATTGGAGGCTCCTTAGCCCTGATAGAGACTGTTATGTCAGTAAAGCCAAGAGGAAGTACTAGTGTACAAACACCGAAAGTTAGCACACAGAGGCAGTGGGTAATCAGGAAGGCTGATGGAATGTTGGCCCTTATTTCAATGAAGTTGGAGTATTAGTGTAGGGAAGTTTTACTGCAACTGTATAAGGTGCTGGTGAGATCACATCTTGAGTACTGTAAGCAGTTTTGGTCCCTTATTTAAGGAATGATATCTTTTCATTGGAGGCAGTTCAGAGAAATTTCACTAGGATGATCCTCAGTATGGAGGGATTGTCTAATGAACAAAAGCTAAACAGGTTGGGAACTCTGATCACTGGAGTTTAGGAGATTAAAAGGTGATTTCCTTGAAACATAACATTCTTAAGGGCTTGACAGGGTAAATGCGAAGAGGATGTTTCCCCTTATGAGAGAGTCTAGAACCAGAGAGCATTGCATCAAAACAAAGGGACATCAATTTAAGACTGAGATGAGGAGGAATTTCATCTCTCAGAGCATTATGAGTCTTTGGAGCTCCTTGCCACAGAGAGCTGTGGGGGCAGAGTCCGTGTGTATATTTAAGGCTGAGATAGATTCTTGATCAGTTGGGGAATCAGGAGTTACAGGGAAAGGGCAAGAAAGTGGACGTGGGGAATGTTGAATTAGCTGTAATCCTATCGAATGATGGAGCAGGCTCGAGGGGCTGAAGGACCTACTCCTGTTCCTATTTCCTATGGTCTGACGGAGATGCCAGACAAAGCAAGGCCCAAAAAGCCATCAATGTGCGAGCAGGTGAAGGAAGTCTGTCCCTCTTACTGACTGCGGAGGCAAAAGAGGGCTGTGGTGGGGATGTTGAGCCTGTCATCGAAATCTGACCAGCAACTCATCCAGTCCATGTGGACAATGGCACACTCCCAAGGTCATCGTGTTAAAATAAAGACACAGCTAGGCTTCTACAAGGGTCCATTTTGCCAAGTCATGTGGCAATGGAGCATTGGCGACAGGTCAGGAACCTGCTCACACTAACCGATGTGTGAAGGTGATTGGCCAGCCATGTTGGGAGGCTTTGGTCAACAGCATGTGATTCGGCGATCCTCGTCAGGATAGCTCCTTGCTTTCGGGAAAAGGCGGAAGTGAAAACAGTGTAAGGAGATCATTGCCACACCAGTACCCCGCCCACCCCTTCCCGCAACCACCTCCTGCCCCAAGTGGAACAGAGCCTGCGGAAGCTGCATTGGTCTGTACAGCCACCTACGGACTCAACCTGTGATTGGAAGAGAGTCACCTTCGCCTGAAAGGGCCCACCAAATAATGACACCCTCTGCTCACCCCAAATGAGGATGGCGTCTGGAAAAGATGTTTTAAAAAACACAGGCTGTATCCTGATAACACAGTGTGGAGCTGGAGGATCACAGCAGGCCAGGCAGCATCAGAGGAGCAGGAAAGCTGACGTTTCGGGCAGGGACCCTTCTTCAGAAATGGGCCAGCCTGGCAGGGAATCTACACATGGGGGGTGGGGGTCACCTTCTTCATGGTCAAAGAAAGAAAAGTCTAAACATTGTAACCTAGAATATTGGAACACTCATGGATTATATCTGGAATGGCCATCAGAAAGCAGAGCCGTGGATATTGTCTGCATGGATTTTAGTAAGGCACCTAAAAAGGTCGCAAATGGCAGACTGTTAGGAAAAATGAAAACAAATGGAGATAGAGGGGAATGTGGTGAGGTGTAACCAAAATTGGCTCAGTGACAGGAAACAGACGGTAATGGATGATGGATGCTTTTGCAAATGGAAACCAGTTTCCAGTGGTATTCCACGAGGCTTGATGTTTTGCTGTTTGTGGTATAAATTAATGATTTAGACTTAAATATGGGAGACATGTTCAGAAAATTTCAGATAACACAAAAATTGGCCGGTTAGTTGATGTTGTTGACTGCAGGGGGCTATCAATAGTTTGGTTGAATGGGTGGAAAAATGGCAAATGGAATACAATTTGGAGAAGGGTGAGGTTATGCATTTGGGAAGGGCAGGTAACAAAAGAATACACAATCAATGGGAGGGTATTGAGAGGGGCAGAGGAAGAGAGAAATCTTGGAGTGAATGTCCACAGCCCCTAAAGGAGGTAGGACAGGTAGATACGGTGATAAAGAAGGGACTTGGGATGCTCTTACTCATTGGACAGGGCGTTGGATACAAGCCCAGGGATATGATCCTGGAACTGTATAAGACACTGGTTAGGTCACAGCTGAAGTTCTATGTACACCACATTACAGAAATGATGTAATTGCTCTAGAGAGAGTACAGAGGAGGTTTACAAGAATGTTTTGCCAGGGTTTGCAAATTACAGCTGTGGGAAAAGATCAGTCAGGCTGGGGTTATTTTCCTGAAACCAGAGGAGGCTGAGGGGTGACTTAATCAAAGTATAAAACAGTGAAGTGCTTGCATAAAGTGGGCATGTTTCCCCTAGTGGAAAGGTGAATTACCAGAGGTTACAGATTTAAGGTGATTGTAAAAGGATTAGAGGGAGCATAAGGGAAAATCGCCCCCTGCTAACCCCCCACTGCCAACCCGCCTACTGAGGGTGGTGAGTACCTAGAATTTGCTATCCAGTTTGGTGGTTGAGGTGTAAATTCTCACCTCATTGAAAAGGAACCTGGACCTGCCTCTGATGTGTGAAATCTGTAAAATTATAGACCAGAAAACAGAATGTGGGATGAGAGATAGTAGGAACTGCAGATGCTGGAGAATCCGAGACAACAAGGTGCAGGGCTGGATGAACACAGCAGGCCAAGCAGCATCATAGGAGCAGAGAGGCTTGTGGTTGAGACTGGATAGCTCATTTATTCAAATGGCATGGACACAAAGGGCTGAAGGGCCTCTTTCTGTGCTGTATCTTTCCTATGGTTCTTTGGTTGTAGGATTAGCCTAGGATAATGCAGCTATTGAACAACTGGGGATGAGCTGCTGGCTGCAGATTTCTATCAGCAGCAATAATCACTATATTGTCATATTATTAATCTTTTGCATCCTGAAGCTTCGCAATGTATTTGACATAGCAATTTATATTAAAGTTACTCTAGAGGCTGTAACTCTGCACTATCACATCCCAAAAACAGAAATCAGAAAAAGGAATCTGTCTTTTGGCAAAATTAGTCACAGGGTCCAGGGGAATTCCCTGCTTAGATGCGAGAACTTCGACTACACTAACACTTTTAGTGCAATATTGAGGGATGAATCTTTTGTTTAAGCTGAGACCCCAAATGACCCTCTCTGATAGAAGAAAGTATCCCTGTTCGAAGAAGAATTGGCCAGTGTCCTGCTCAATATTTACCCCTCAAACAACACCTCAAACAGCATCTGAATCGGTCATTACCACATTGGGAGCTTGCTTTGCACAATTTGACTGCTACTTTTCCTACATAACAACAGTGACTATACATCAAAAAGAACATTTAATAGGATGTAAATTGCTTTGGAACTCTCAGGGGTCACAAAAGGGGCTATAATTCTTTCTTCACTTTTTGAATAATGCAATTGGACCTGTGATATGATCTGAACAGGCAGACACACCATCACCTATCAAAGGATGAATTGGGAATGAGCTGTGGAAAGGAAATCAAATGACCATAATCCAGGCATCTTGACAGGATCTGCTCCAAATAGGGACCTGTGACAGCGAATTTAATGGCCGGAAAGAGATGGTCCTAAGATGAGCGTTGATATAGTATGTTCATTAAAATCAAAACAGGAAAGAAATAGAGTTAGGGCTTTGTAAAACAAAGCACCAGCAGAGAGATGAACAGAATTGCTTCATGGTACCTGATCAATCCCAGGATCATTCATTTACTGGTGGTGATTATATTGGTAAAGATTTTTTTTTAACTTCAGAGGGATTTTCATGCAGCTATGGCCAATAATAATGCTTCTTTTAGATGTCATTCAAAGTTCAATTGAAGGTTATGCACATTTCTGCAAAAGAAAAAGTCATTAAGAGCACAACAGTCTAATTCAGTGTGATACAGTGAAGAGCTGCCAATTTAAATGTATGCTCAAAAGGTCACTTGGAACTTTTCACATCTGCAGCAAATAATTAATGCTCTTGTGAATCTGCTTCCTCCTCCTTCACTTTACTTGGCTGCCAGAATCCACCTACGAATACATGGAAAACCTCCAACAGCATGTGGTGAGGTTGTAGGATCCCCGAAAATGTGAATCGCCACCAGTTGCTGGACGATTTGAGCTGCTCTTCACAACTTCACAAAAACAGAACCCTACCCTCACCTTCTGTGTGACTGCCAAGAAGTTGCTCCATTTATGAATGAACTGCCCGATAAACACCAGAGGCTTGTACTTAACAGCTTAAGGATTTTTTAAAGGAAGGAAATGCTGGAATAACCTTTTTACTCCTGATGGGGATTAATTGAATCCATGGAGTTTCATTTCAGCAGCAGGTAAATTGTTTTTAGAATTTCTTAATATTTTAGATTCTAAAATTCTATTTACATTTCTTCCTTTTTTGTCTCTTACTTTGTCTTCTCTTTATTTCTCTTTCTGTTTTTGTCTATGGATGGAAATGATTACACACCACTATTATGAAGTGTAGGAGAACTCCCCCTGATATCCCGGACCAATATTTATGTCTGAGCTAACAGCACTAAAAAAAAAATTACCCTGCTATCAGGTTTTTTTTGTAGGAACCTGCTGTGTACCAACTGGCTGCTTTGTTTCCAAAATTACAACTGAATGACAGAATGATTGCTGTTCAGAATGAGGCTGTTCAGCCCATCATGCCTGCGCCAGCCCTGTTATCTGGTGCCTATCTCCTATGCACCATTACCATCCACATAGGTAAGTCTCACCAAGACATACGGCTGTCCTGTCTTTACAGGGGAAAAGTTGGTCTCCATTTCACCTGAGGGTCAGCACATCTCAGGTGAGGGGTGAAGTTGAGAAGGAGAATACCTCACAGCAACCACAGGTAGTGAACCAGTAGCGTTGGCAGCACCCTGCAGCACAAGCAAGCTGCCTAGTTAACTGAACTAAACCAATACCCCTGTCTGGATAAGCTGATTGGCTGCCTGGTGAACAATGCCTGCAACTCATTGGCAGAAAAGTGCTAAGGACACTTTGAAGTAGTTAAGGGTGTTTTGGAAATTATGCTCTTTCTTTATTTCTTTACAAAAACAAATTTATCAGAAAATGAAAGACAAGTTGTGATGGAAGAAAAACCATCATGAACACTGCTGAACTGAAGGTCTAATAGCATAGAACAGATTAGTCATTTATTGTCATTTGTATTTTTGTGAAAAGAACACTGAAAAGTGTTTAAGTCACCATACCATGGCGTGCCTATTTTAATAACAGAAGGCATAGATAAGGAAAAAAAAATGACAAAGTCCATCTTAGTTCAATGGCCAGCTCCTGGATTTGTGAAAAGACAGTACCACTGCTAGGATGCCATGCCATCCACTGGAATCTCGAGCTGTGAGAAACCACTTCATCACCAAAGCTGATGCCAACCTGTCCGACACGGAAGCAGACCAACCAATGTGGCCTCCACTTTTTTGATGTTGCCACCACCAATGAAGCAGCCAATACCGGGTCCCCATGCTCACCACCCCACCGGCCAGCCGCCTCCGCACTATTGTCCATCAGAGTCCTGCTCCAGAGCCATCAGCTCCCACCATGCTCCCGACCCCGACAAAGCCACCTTCCTACCAACCTCTGCCAAAAAACAAGAAAAGAAGAGAAGACAATGAATAAATGTGTGTCATTCTGTGGCCGTTGGATGTGAAAATCAATGATGACATTTGAGTAAAGTGTCAATTACAGACAGTTACCATTAGCCCTAATAATAAGTGACTAATGCTGATACTTTGGTGATCCCGACCCTAATCAATACCTTAAAAAAATTACTTATTTTGTAAGATCTGGGATCAGCAGCACAGAAGTAAAGACCCAGAAGATTAACTTAGACTTTCAGCTCCTGATCTACATTCTGTCTAATTAGATTAGACAATAAGAAGAGTTATTGCAACTGAATGCAAAAATATTGAAACATCTAAAAATATTCAAGATCTGAAATGACTCAGTTTTTTCTAGGTTCAAAAATGTCTTCACCAATTAGTCAGAACATCAAACATAAATTGGGCCATGGGACAACTGCTTGTTTTGCCTGTGGGTGGATATTGCTGGAGCACCATTAGGCCTGATAGCAGGTCCCATACCCGGGAAAGCTCAGATTTTCAGCTTTCTGTCCCCATTCGTGGCTCTTGGGACTGGAGTAAGTGCTGGCATAGCAACAGGCCTGCAGCAGCATTCTGGGTGCTGTCCTGGAACTCAACTAAGATGGCCAGGCTTATGGGTGCTCAGCCAAGCAGGCTGTCATGTTTACATCTCTATCCTCACCCTGAGATAGTAAGAACTGCCGATGCTGAAGTCAGAGATAATACAGTGTGGAGCTGGAGGGACACAGCAGGCCAGGCAGCATCAGAGGAGCAGAAATGAAGAAGGGTCCCGACCCAAAATGTCAGCTTTCCTGCTCCTCTGATGCTGCCTGGCCTGCTGTGTTCCTCCAGCACCACACTGTGTTAGCTCTATCCTCACCCTGCTGTGCTCTTCCTGTGCAGATCAGGATTTGATGGCACTGGACAGCGGGCGGAGGAGATTCACTAGGGAGTTAAAACAGCAGTTGCTGGAAAAGCTCAGCAGGTCGGGAAGCATCTGTGGAGAGAGATCAGAGTTAACGTTTCGCATCTGGTGATTCTTCCTCTGAACTGAGTTTTCTGGTTTGTTCCTGACTTGCAGCATCCACAGTTCTTTCGGTTTTCACCGGGCAGTTGCCTGGTTTGGGACATTCGGGCTATGAAGAGAGGTTGGATAAGCTCGGGTTGTTTCCTTTAGAGCAGAGAAGGCTGCCGTGGGACTTGAAGTATATAAGATTATCAAGGACATGGACAGTATAGAAAAGAAGCAGCTGTTCCCCTTAGCTGAAGGGTCAATAACGAGGGGGCATCATTTTCAGGTGAAGGGCAGGAGATTTAGAAGGGATTTGAGGAAAGTGTGCTCTCCCAAGGGTGGTAGGTGTCTGGAATGCATTGACTGGGAGAGTAGTTGGGGTGGGAAACCTCAGAACAGTTAAAAGAATTGTCGATGAGCACCTGAAATGTCACAACACTCTCGGCCATCAGCCAAGTTCTGGAAAGTGGGACCAGTGTGGATAAGTGTGGAATTGATGGGCCAAAGGGCCTCCTCTGTGCTGTATAACTCTGTGACTCAATTCCTATGACTCAAGGTAAGCTTGGCAAACAGCACGTCATCTTTTGATTAGCCACTTTTCAGCCTTCCAGACTCAACATTGAGCTTAACAATGTCAGACAGGATACTCTGTCTTTGTCACACTATCCCCCACCCCCACCATTGTTTCCTTTCATTGGCATGTTTCAGTTTTTCTCTTAGATTTGCTTTCTGTTGCAGGAACATCTTTTGTATTTAATCTTGTCCCTTCACAATTCCCTTAAGGTCTGTCACACTAACTCTTCAGGCATTCACCCTCCATGCCCCTCCGAGCCACTCATCATCCTGACTTGGAAATATACTGTTGTTCCTTCAGTGTCACTGGGCCAAAATCCTAGAATTCCATCCCTAACTGCCTTGTGGTCCCTGTACTGCACTTGGGCTGCCGTGGTTCAAGAAGGCAGTTCATCCCCACCTTCTCAAGGGGCAACTAGGGACAGGCAATAAATGCTGGGCCCAGCCAGTGACACCCATGCCCCAGAAATGAATAAAAAAGCCTCTCTTAACTTGCACACTATCACAGATTTTCCCTTTGTTCAAAACCTTCTTCAAAAGATCATCAACCTGAAACATTAACTCTGATTTTTGCTCCAGGTGATGACAGCCCTACTCAGCATTTTCTGTTTTTACCCCAGTGAGGGGTTATTGGTGAGCTCGGGCGATGATGTTTCAGCAGGGGAAGGTCTCGCTATTATGGGTGCGGGGGGCCTGAGTCAGCCATAGAGTGCTGTACCTCTCCCCCCCCACCGAAGGTACGCACAGAGAGGACCCGAGATTGTGTAGTTTCCACACTGAGCAGAGAGCCCCCTCACCGCTAGCAGAATGCGAGCTGGGCAGGAGGAGGTCCATCAATGGAAGAGAAACTCAGAGGGTCTTTAGGGAGAGAAACAAAGTTAACAAAGGAAGCATTTATCAAGGCTAGGAGGCTGGGAACACACAAAGCAAGGGTGGAATACAAGGAAAGTTGAAAGAAACTTAAGCAGAGTCAGGAGAGCTAAAAGGGATCATGAAAAGTCATTGGCCAATAGGATTAAGGAAAATCCCAAGCCTTTTCATACATGTATAAAGAGCAAGAGGGTACCCAGGCAGAGGATTGGCCCACTCAAGGACAGGGAAGGGAATTTATGTGTCGAGCCAGAGAAAATGGGCGAGGTATTAAATGAGCACTTTGCGTCAGTATTCACCAAAGAGAAGGACTTGGTGGATGATGAGTCTGGGGAAGGATGTGTAGATAGTTTGGGTCATGTTGAGATCAAAAGGAAGGAAGTATTGGCGGTCTTGGAAAACATTAAGTTCGACAAGTCCCCAAGGCCTGATGGGATGTACCCCAGAATACTGAAGAGGTAAAGGAGGAAATTGCTGGGGCCTTGAGGGAAATCTTTGTATCCTCACTGGCTACAGGGGAGGGCCCAGAGGATTGGAGAATAGCAAATGTTGTTCCTTTGTTTAAGAAAGGTGGCAAGGATAATCCAGCTAATTACAGTCCGGAGAACCTTACATCAGTGATAGCAAAATTATTGGAGAGGATTCTTTGAGACAGGATTTACTCCCACCTGGAAATCAGTGGGCATATTAGCGAGAGGCAACATAGTTTTGTGAAGGGGAGGGCATGTCTCACTAACTTGGTTGAGTGTTTTGAGGAAGTGATGAAGATGATCGATGAGGGTAGGGCAGTGGATGTTGTCTACATGGACTTCAGTAAGGCCTTTGACAAGGTCCCTCATGGCTGGCTGATATAGAAGTTAAAGTCGCACAGGGTCAGAGGTGAGCTTGCAAGATAGATAAAAAACTGGCTCGGTCACAGAAGACAGAGGGTAGCAGTGGAAGGGTGTATTTCTGAATGGAGGGCTATGACTAGTGGCGTTCCTCAGGGATCAGTGTTGTGGCCTTTGCTGTTTGTAATATATATAAATGATTTGGAGGAGAATGTAACTGGTCTGATTAGTAAGTTTGCCGATGACACAAAGGTTGGTGGAATTGCGGATAGCGATGAGGACCGTCAAAGGATACAGCTGGATATAGATCAGTTGGTGACTTGGGCAGAGAGATGGCAGATGGAGTTTAATCTGGAAAAATGTGAAGTAATGAATTTTGGAAGGTTTAATCCAGATGGAAAATATATAGGAAATGGCAGAACCCTCAAGAGTACTGATAAGCAGAGGGATCTGGGTGTACAGGTACACAGGTCACTGAAAGTGGCAATGCAGGTGGAAAAGGTAGTCAACAAGGCGCGTAGCATACTTGCCTTCATCGGCCGGGGCATTGAGTTTAAAAATTGACAGGTGATGTTTCAGCTTCATAGAACCTTAGTTAGGCCGCATTTGGAATATTGTGTTCAATTCTGGTCACCAGAAGGATGTGATGGCTTTGGAGAGGGTACAGAAAAGATTTACCAGGATGTTGCCTGGTATGGTGGGGATTAGCTATGATGAGAGATTGGAGAAACTTGGGTTGTTCTCACTGGAACGACAGAGGTTGAAGGGCGACCTGATAGAGGTCTACAAGATTATGAAGGGCATGGACAGACTGGACAGTCAGATGCTTTTTCTCAGGGTGGAAGAGGGGTAAGGTTTAAAGGTGATGTATGAGGCAAGTTTTTTACACAGAGGGTGGTGAGTGCCTGGAACTCGCTGCTGGGGGAGGTAGTGGAAGCAGATGCAATAGTGACTTTTAAAGGGCATCTTGACAAATTTATGATTAGGATGGAAAAGAGGGATATGGTCCCTCGAAGGATAGGGGTTTTGGTTGTGACGGGCAGCAAGTCGGTACAGGCTTGGGGGGCCGAAGGGCCTGTTCCTGTACTGTAATTTTCTTTGTTCTTGTTCTTATTTCAAGTCTGGTGACTCTTCATAAGAACAAGTAAATGGCCCTTTCTTAATGGTCCACTTAAGAGCCTCATTTGGTGTCTGGGCAATAAAGCTGTTCTGAGACAGTGTCCACTATTGAGATGATTGCATGACATCTGGAAAACAACCTCCCCTCTCCTCCAATTCCACAGCCTCCTCCAATCTCATCAATTCCAACCCTTGAGTGCAGTGGCCCTTCCACAGTTTCGGGACTAGCATTTGTAGCATGGGGAAGGAATTCTCTATCACTGAGAGGGATGTGATGCTGTGACACAACCAGTGAATAGTCAGAACCACAGAATGCAACAACGACTTTACAGAATCCCTACAGTGTGGCAGCAGGCCAATGGGCCCATTGAGCCCACACTGACCCTCCGAAGAGTACCTCACCTCTAGACTATCCCTGTAACCCTGCATTTCCCATAGCTAATCTACCTAGCCTACACATCTTTGGACACCGTGGGCAATTCAGCATGGTCAATCCACTTAACCTGCACATCCTTGGACTGTTGGAGGAAACCAGACCACACAAAGGAAACCCGCACAGACACAGGGAGAACATACAAACTCCACACAGACAGCCTCCCAAGGCTGGAATGAAACTCAGGTCCCTGGCTCTGTGAGGCAGCAGTGCTAACCATCAAATCACTAAGCCACTCTTTGAAAGGTACTTGATAGGCGATGAAATTCTTTAAGGCATTCTGAGGTCATAAAGTACGCTATGTATTTGCAAATTCTTTCTTTCTCTTCACTACCTCATGAGGCATCTTGGACTGGAGACAGTAGCAATCCATTTCTATTCATTTGTAGGATGTGGGTGTTGCTGGCCAGCCAGCATTTATTTCCCATCCCTAGTTGCCCTTGAGAAGGTGGGGGTGAGCTGCCTTCCTGAACCGCTGCAGCCCACCTGCTGTGGGTTGACCCACAATGCTATTAGAGAGGGAATCGCAGGATTTTGACTCAGCAACAGTGAAGGAACAGCGATATATTTCCAAGTCAGGATGGTGAGGGGCTTGGAGGGGAACTTGCAGTTGATGGTGTTCCCATGTGTCTGCTGCCCTTGTCCTTCTAGATGGAAGCGGTTGTGGGTTTGGAAGGTGCTGCCTGAGGATCTTTGGTGAATTTCTGCAGTGCATCTTGTAGATAGTACACAATGCTGCATGTGAGGGTCGGTGGTGGTGGGAGCGGATGTTTATGAATGTGGTGCCAATCAAGCGGGCTGCTTTGTCCTGGATGGTGTCAAGCGTCTTGAGTGTTGTTTGGGCTGCACTCATCCAGGCAAGTGGGGACTATTCCATCACACTCCTGCCTTGTGCCTTGTAGATGGTGGACAGGCTTTGAGGAGTCAGGAGGTGAGTTACTCACCACAGTATTCCCAGCTTCTGACCTGCTCTTGTAGCCACTGTGTTAATGTGGTGAGTCCAGTTGAGTTTCTGGTCAATGGTAACCCCCAGGATGTTGATAGTGGGGGATTCAGTGGTGGTAACACCATTGAATGTCAAGGGGCAGTGGTTAGATTGTCTCTTACTGGTGATGGCCATAGTCTGGTATTTGTGTGGATCGAATGTCACTTGCCACTTGTCAGCCCAAGCCTGGATATTGTCCAGATTTTGTTGCATGTGAACATGGACTGCTTCAGTATCTGAGGAGTCATGAATAGTGCTGAACATTGTGCAATCATTGGCAAACATTCCCACTTCTGACCTTATGATGGAGGGAAGGTCATTGATGAAGCAGCTGAAGATGGTTGGGCCTGGGATATTCCCCTGAGGAGCTCCTGCAGAGATATCCTGGAGCTGAGATGACTGACCTCCAACAACCACGACCATCTTCCTATGTGTCAGGTATGACTCCAAACAGCGGTGATTTTGCCCCCTGATACCCACTGATTCCAGTTTTGCTAGGGCTCCTTGAGTATTGAGTATTGACACTCAGTCGAATGCAGCCTTGATATCAAGGACTGTCACTCTCACCTCACCTCTGGAATTTAAGTAATAGAAGAGGGACAAGCTGCCAAAGATCTTTCTCCAACGCTAAGGAGACAGAAATGTTTACATTCTGATCATGTGCTGTCTTCCCCACTTGGGTCTAACACATCAGAAATCTCATTGTGTAAGAATATTCCTGAAATTCTGGGGCACTTACAGCCACAGCTCCTGCCCTGTGCCCTGATGCCTTTCCTGGGGGAGATCTGCGCTAATGAAATCTGACACAATCAGGGCAGGATAAACAGTCCAGCCTTGAGCTGTGGATTAAACCTGGAATTCATGTTATTGTGCATGCTGACTCCTGCAGTTATCAAATCTGTGGAAAGCACAATGAAGAAATAATGTTAAGCCATGAAAAAATGAAAGCATATTATTTTTCATTCAAACCTCACATTTCTTTATGGTTAATAGTTTGATCTGTGTTGATTCTGGGACAGTGTTGCTATAATTACAATGCTCATTGATTCCATTCGTGATACTATCTACAGTTTCCTATCAATGTTGATGACTGTGTGAAGTGTGATCATAGCCTGTTACCAGTGGATCAGGCAGTTCATTAATCAAAGATTGTTGTCTAATGAATGGCTTTTAACCCTGTCCGTTATACACTGCGCTAACAGCATATTGATTCCAATGTTAGGGTCCGAACGCTGCCCAATCCAGTCAGAGTCCTTAGAATTCACTGCCTATGCTCCTGCAGCCTGTATTTGGCCTGTATCCACCTGCAATCTGCTCAACAGAATTTACAACAAGAAGAATTACTGCCTCCTATAAAAGGTTTTAGCACCCTCTGATCTTCAAATGTCAGTCTTTGTGTAGTCATAGGGGCAGGAGGAGGCCTCACAAAAACCTGTCAATCTCAGTGAAAATTTTCAAATAGCCTCCAGTTTCAGCTGGTTTTAGCCTGCAATCATTCCCAATGGGCTGGCCTTATTATTAAGAGCTATGACCCCCTGACCTGTAGTCCCACACCAGAACAGGAAATCTCTCTCTCTCTCTCTATCCTGTCAACTTACTTAACTAACTTAAAAGTTGACCACTCAGTTCGATCATGCATGAATCTTCAATACTCAATAGAACATAAGGGCTGATGGTCAACGCAATCTATCCTCATTATTTCACACTCTTATTCTCCCCCGAAATGATTTTGATAAATATGCACTGGTCTCCTTCCGCAATCAATTTATTTCTCCTGAGGTGGATCTTCATTTCTGAGTCAGTGGGCTGAAAGTTCAAACCCATCACCAGAAACTTGAGCCTGTAATTTTCCAGGACATTACTGAGCAAGGGACTGTGGTGTGGGAGCCGTTGTGTTTTGGATGACATGTTAAATCAAGGTCTTGTCTGCCCTCTCAGCTGGATGAACAAGATCCCATGAGTGGAATCTTATAGGGTTCTCAGTGACGTTGGTTGTGGCAAGGTTCATGACAGAATCAGATGAAATATTCAGTGAGAAATAAATATTAGAAACTGCTGGAGAAACTCAGCAGATATGGCTGCGTCAGAGGAGAGAGAGCAGAGTTAATATTTCAAGCCCAGTGACCCTTCTTCAAACTTGCTGCTGAGTTTCTCCAGCAATTTCTGTTTTTGTTTCAGAGATTTCCAGCATCCACAGTTCTTTGCTTTATATTTGAGACTTTCAGTGAGGCCCGTCTTGCTGAGAGGAGTATCTCGCTCTATCTTTTACGCTTTTGACAAGTGACACGGTGAGTTCCTAATTAAGGAGGATTATTGCTTGTTAAATGCTTTGTTAACGTCTCAACTCACTTCATTAATATTCAGTGTCCTATTTTATCAAACCTGCCAAACAAGATCGACATCAAGAAAACTCAACATGGAAATCAAAGTGGGCACCAGTCAGAGTCTCACTGGTTGGTAGAAAGGGCTTCCATGTTGGATACCTGGCCTCAACACCTCAGGGAACACTAACCACGGATACTGGCTACCACCTTCCCTATATCGACAGGCGTTGGCATCGGGCATGAGCCAGCGTCTAAGAACCCTCATGGCACATCGCCAATCCACTTGCTGAAGTTTCTTCAATGCTGTCCCTTGGTCTGCCCTGTAACTCTCACTATAACACTGCACCAAGGACACTGTGTTCAGGTTAAACCCCAGCTCCCCCTCAGCTCGAGGACTGCACCAGGCTGTATCTCACTCACTCGCTGTTACAGTGCTCCCTCACTCTGAGCTGACCCTCATGCTCACAGCATCCCTTTGTGCATTGTCTTCTTTGCCTCAGTTTCACTGGGATGATCCCTCATATGGAGCGATTGTCTTGGGAGCAAAGGTTAAACAGGTTGGGACTCACTGGAATTTAGAAGAATGAGAGGTGATCTCATTGAAACATTTAGAATTCTTAAGGGGCTAGACAGGGTAAATGCTGAGAGGATGTTTCCCCTCATGGGAGAGTTTGGGACCAGAGGGCATAGTCTCAGAATAAAGGGGTGCTAAGTTAAGACTGCAGTAAGGAGAAACTTCTTCTGTCAGAGAGCCGAGAGTCTTTGGAATTCCTTGCCAAAGACAGCTGTGGGAGCAGAATCCTTGTGTGTATATAAGGCTGAGAGAGATTCTTGATCAGTGGGGAAATCGAGAGTTACAGGGAAAATCGCAGGAAAGTGGACAGGAGGAACATCAGATCAGCCGTGATCCTATTGAATGGTGGAACAGGTTCCAGGGGCTGAAGGGCCTCCTCCTGTTCCTATTTCTTAGGGTCTGATGGTAACTGCAACAAAATCTCTGCTGCTTTGCAGCCATTTTGCTCATTGCACCACAGGCGTGTCAGCTGGTTCCCAAAGCAAAACTGCTCAAAATAATTACACTTTTAGACTCAAAAACTCTGGAGCTTCATGAAGTGTATTTCTACTTGCTGTCTGTGTGGCAAGTGAATTTTGACACCCTAAATATATATTCACATTGTGATTATCTTCTGACTGTTTACAAATAATTTACCAGCAGGATATCCGCAATCTTGGGCCTGCTCTCACTCTCTATATCATGCCTGTTCTCATTTTCAATAGTATATTTGTTTCTATACTCTATTTTCACATTTTTTATCATGTCTATTTGTTCATTGGAGACCACACGTGCACACTCAATCTCACACCTTTTTGCAACAATTACTGCAGCAATAGGGCTATTCAGAGCAAGAGTTTGAGTTTAGATAATTGTATTATCATGGCATATTGCAGGGGATCTGAAAGGTTATTACTCAGGAGGTCATTAAGTAGGGATTGACCTTCAGTCTTGTAACAACATCTATCACGTCAATGTAACTTGTAACTAGTTGCTATCATGCAATGAACTACATCTTTAGATGAGAGCATGTTACTGCTGGACTCGCAAGTGATTTTCTCCTTGAATAGACTAGAGTAACCAGGCTTTGTAGGTCACTACCATTAACATGGAAGATGGGAGAATCTACCAGATGGATCCTTCACACAGCCAGAAGAAATAGGGCTGCACAGTGGCTCAGTGGTTAGCACTGCTGCCTCACAGCACCAGGGACCTGGGTTTGATTTCAGCTTCGGGTGACTGTCTATTTCAAATATGCACATTTTCTCCATGTCTGTGTGGGTTTCCTCCCACAATCCAAAGTTGTGCAGGTTCAGATAGATTGGCCATGGGAAATGCAGGGTTACAGGGATAAGGTAGGGGGGATCTCTGGGATGCTGTTCAGCAAGGTGGTGTGGACCCAATGAGACACACTGCAGGTATTCTGTGATTCTAATTCCCCATTCCCACTCTCTCCCAGTCAGTCCTATCTTGTACTACCTTGAACGTTCACCTAGGTTTCTCTATTTAAATAAACCCATGATTACTCACAGTACAAGAGCAGATACAGAAATTAGTGATGTATTAACTGATACACATTTTAATTAATTTGGTGAAGTTTGGAAGGTACCAAAGCAGTTCTGTCCGTAATGATTTACTAACTGCAGTGAGTTTCCTCAGGTGTCAATTGTAAGGAATTGCTTTGATATAATTTTGAGGGATCTCATGAATGAGCAGCAGCTGAGGCAGAGGTAGGGGAAACACAAACCAGACTGGAGAAAGGGAATCTGAGCTCACACAAACCACAGCCATATTCATCACCCAAGAGGAAGTACTGCCTCATCCGAGGTAACTTGCCGTGTGTGAAACACTTTGGGAATATTCGCTGAGATGGAGTAAAGTTGCTTCTGGTTTGTTGTGAAATCACAATTTTTCTTCACCAGATCAATGTCAGGTTGAATTAGTACAAGGAGAACAGGACCCTAACGCAGGAAAGTACCAGCACAGCTGAACACCAGCTTGAGTAAATATCAACGGGAAAGTACCCCAACATGAGTCACTCTGTTTTCAGAAAAGAAAGAGGAGTGTAGCAGAAAGCCCTGTGTACCTCACCACACAGGGTTCTCCTGGAGTCTCAGGCAGTCGGACAATGTTTTGTAAAAACCGAAAGAACTGCGGATGCTGTAAATCAGGAATAAAAACAGAAGTTGCTGGAAAAGCTCAGCAGGTCTGGCAGCATCTGTGAAGAAAAAATCCGATGACCCTCAGAACAGGACAACGTTTTGTGTAGTTTGAGCATTTATCACGGTGTCAGTTACTCTTCACTGTCATTGTATTTAAACAGTAAGTAAATATAAGACATAATAAATAAACATTAACCATTGATTCCCCAGGAATTTGAAAATAACAACAACAATATATATTTATAAAGCATCCCTGTTGTAGTAACATATGATTACATAGGAGCAAAGTGTGAAGCTGGCCCACATCAGGAAATGCTGAGTCAATGGCCAAAAGCTCAGTCAAAGTAGTGTCTTAAAGTAGGAATGTGATGTGGAGAGGCTGAGGAGTTCCGTGAAGGTATGTTGGTGGAGCGATTAAACATGGGAATACACAATTAGAATTGTACGTGTGTGTGTCCAGTTCTGGTCTCCCTGTTATAGGAGGGATATTGTTAAACTGGAGAGGGTTCAGAAGAGATTTATGCAGATGGTGCTGAATAGAGGGTTTTTGTTATAAGGAGATGCTGGATAAGCTGGGACTTCTTTCACTGGAGTGTAGGAGGTTAAGGGGTGACCTGGTAGAAGGTTATAAAATAATGAGAGGTATAGATAGAGTTGATGGCAGTTGTCTTTTCCCTAGGATGGGAAATTTCAAGACTAGGGGACACATTTTTAAGGTGAGAGGAGAAAGATTTAAAAAAGACATGAGGGGCACCTTTTTTACACAGAGAGTGGTTTGCGTGTGGGATGAACTTCCAGAGGAAGTGGTGGATGTGGGTGTAGTTACAACATTTAAAAAACATTTATATAACTATAAATAAGAAATGTTTGGAGGCATATGGAACAAACACAGGCAGGTGTGACTAATTTAATTTGGGATTATGGTCGACATGGACTGGTTGGACCAAAGGGTCTGTTTCTGTGCTGTATGACTCTATGACTCTAGAAGGCTAAGAGGGGAGTTAGGTGAATTTCTTTAACTGGGATGGGAGTGGGAGTTGGGAACTCACTGCCTGAAAGGGTGGTTCAGTTAGATTCTCTCATAACATTGAAACTGTATTTAGATATTCACATGTATTTCCATGACCTCCAGGGCAATAGGCCAAAATCTGGAAAACGGGAGTCATGCTATCAAATCTCATTTGACTGGTATGGACTTCTTCTGCCTCACATATCAAATATGGATATATTACTGAAGGGGCTTCTTACACTGCATCTATCTAAAACGTGGCTTACTACATTACCCTCCATCGGTATTGCATATAATGGTGTATTTTGACGCCTTTCATTACAATCTCCCTTCATTACTTCAATATTCTCTTTTCCATTTAATATCCTAACAGATGTTGATTTTGGTAAAATGGGATTGCCAAAACAATACTGGTTAACATTATTATATGTAATACATTTCACACCAGTGTTATATTGACAAGGGTTTATCGGAGCATGGTCCTAGTGAGATATGAATGGGCCATTAACAGATTGGTAATGTACAGAAAAATCTCTCAAGTGATGGGATCAGGAATGATGTCTGCAGCGTCTATGGATGATAGATGAGGAAAAACCTGCAATACATTCATGAGGGTGAGTTACCCCTGTACAGTTGTTCAAACTCTCACAGCACAGGCAGCATGGTCTGACCAGCTGCTAGCTCTAAGGATTAACATATGAATGTAAAACACATGAAGAGGTCTATAGATAACACAGTGTGGAGCTGGAGGAACACAACAGGCCAGACAGCATCAAAGGAGCAGGAAAGCTGACGTTTTGGGTCGGGACCCGAAACATCAGCTTTCCTGCTCCTTTGATACCTGGCCTGCTGTGTTCCTCCAGTGCCACACTGTGTTATTTCTTACTCCAGCATCGGCAGTTCTTACTATCTCCGAAGAGGTCTATAGATTCCTGATTTCCTTCTCCATCCCTTCTGGAACAGAATGTTGCATTATCAGTTTGCCAACCCACTTGAATCCTTCCAGAATCTACTGTGTTCTGAAATATTCTGACCAATGCTTCTACTATCTCTGCAGCCACTTTGTTTAAAACCCCTGGATTCAGGCCACCAGGAAATGACGACTCCTCTGCTTTTAGTCCCATTAATTTGTCAAATACATTGTTCCTCACAATAGAGATCATTTCTCCCGTTAGCACCTTGCTTATCTGTTATTTTTGGGATGTTTGTCATGTCTTCGGCTGTGAATATTTATGGAAAATATTGATTTAGAGTGTCTGCCATTGCCCTGTTTCCCATTATAAATTTCCCAGTTTTATTCTCTGAGGATCTCACACTTACTTTAATTCCTCTTTGTTTTCTCATATTCCCATGAAGCTGTTGTTATTTACTTTCATCATCAATTTTCTCCCTCTTTATTAGCTTTTTAGTCACCACAGCTAGTTCTTTAAAAAATTCCTGATCCTCTGGCCTACCACTAGTTTTTGGCACTTTGCACACCACAGTTTTTGATTGGATACTCTCCTTGACCACCTTTGTTAACCATTGGTTGTTCATCTACCTCATCAATTTCTTCTTTTTGACCAGAATAAAATTTTGCTGAGTGTTATGAAACGTATGAAACAGTTAACATACAGGCACAGTATCTAAGTCAGTTCTCCTGCTTAATCCCACTGTTGCCCAAACACTTACAAATATTTGAGATGAGACCCAGAGAATGCACAGAATATTTTACACACTGCAGCCACAGCCAGGGAATTGGTTGGCGATGTCCTGAGTCCATGCAGAAAAGGCTACAGTTGGATGAGTTGAGCCGTTTCACATTGTGGATCGTGGATCTGGAAGTGGTTACAGAGATGGGGAGGGGCGAAGTCGTGGTGAGATTTGAAACCAATGCTGAGAATTTTGGAATTGAGGCAGTGCTTGACTGGGAGGCAAGGTAGGTCAGCAAGCACGCGGCTGGTAGGAAAAAATCACTTGTGTTATGACTCAGGCAACAGAGGTTTGTATGATGTTAAGATTACACAAGGGAAAATATGGGAGAGTGTTAGGTCAGACCCAGAGGTAAAAGGATGACTGAGTGTTTCAGAGGCAAATGAGCTGAGACTGGGTGAAGTTGGATGATGTTGTGGAGGTCAATATAGCCAGGTGTATTCAGTAGCATGAGAATGAGGTCGAAAGCTCACATCCTGACACTGAAGTTGTTAATAGACTGTTTTAATCTGAATGGAGGAGTGAGGCTGGGTCATCTGGGAATCAGATTTGAAGTAGGGGTTGTGTAGGATGGGCCGAAGGGCTAAAAGTTAATGATGATATTCGACAGCTGCATGAGAAAATAGATTGTACAGGATGGGAAAATAGGCCGGGAAAGTTAATAATGATACTCGACAAGCTGCATGACCTTGAATGAGTCCTGTGAGCATTCCTTTATGGGCCGAAGATGGCACCTGCAGCCTGTTTTTCTGTAGTTGTGTTTTCTGTACTGGCCAGAAGTTGTGTCTTTTGTAGTTGTTTTTCTGTACTTTGCTGTTTGTTACGCTGTATAAGTGAGTGAGTTTCGTTCCAAGTCGCTGGACTTCACCTCGGACCAGGATCGTGAAGAATGCCAGGAACAACATCAGCCTTCAGAACGGCCGTCAATTGAGGGGCAGAAAGGCGTGAGGCTTTTCTCTTTTACATTCTTTTTATTTACTCAATAAATGTTCATACTTAAGGAAATTACTGATGTCGAGCCTTCTTATAACTACATTTGACTAAATCCAAAAAGAACCCCTCGGGTGGGCTCTGTGAACACTAAAACCTGAGAAAACTGTGGGTTGAGTAAATGATTAGTTGCAGAAATATTGTGGTGAATAGAGCATCAAGGGTTAGATAGTTATGATTTTAAAAAGTGCAGTTGTAAGTGATTTAGTGTCTAATTTCCTATGGGGATTGATACAGAAGGAAGATTGGGGCAAGAGAGATATGTGTGATGAGTGATTCAAGGAAGTATCTATAGATGGTCTTAGCTACAACTGATAAACAGTACAGCTCCGTCTCTCAACTTCATCTCTTTCAGTTATACCTCAGCAGTACCATGAGCGCTACGTCTGACCAAGAAACTATGATGACTTAGCTTTTATAAATTGTGTATGTTCTAATGACACTGTTAAATAATTTATATTAGCCTGTGAAAATCTAGGCTAACATCTCAGTCACAGCCAGTCCTGACCTTTATTTTCTTTATTCATTCGTGGATGTAAGCGTCACTGGCTGGGCTAGCATTTATTAATGATTAGTCAGTGCTGTGGAGAAGGTGGTAGTGAACTATACTCCTTGTGGTGTAGGGTCTCCACTGTCATGTAACAAAGGGAGCTCCAAGATTTTGATGCAGTAACACTGAAGAAATGGTGATATATTTCCTAGTCAGGATGGTGTGTTACTTGGAGGGGAACTAGCAAGTTATCTACAGCTCTTGTCCTTCTAGATGGTACAGGTCACAGATTTGGAAGAAGCCTTGGTGAGTCGCTGAAGTGCATCCTGTAGATAGTACTCAGGCTACTCTATGGAGCATAGATGGTGGAGGGACTAAAAGTTAACGATGGTGGATGGGCGGTCTGAAGGGGGAAAGTGTTCCCATTGAAGGAAGGATCATGAAGAAGAAGGAACAGAGCGAAGGTTATTGATAAAAGAGGCAATGGTGACATGAGGAAAATGCCAGTCACGTAACAAGACATTTGGATCTGATGGAGGCAAATTCACATGAGACATTTGAAAGAGAAATGCATCATTATTTGTAAAGGTCGGGGATTTCAAAAGGTAAAGGTGGGAGAGTGGCTGTAGGCGAATTTGTCCTACAGAGGACCAGCATGGATATGATGGTCCAAATGGCCTCCTTCTGGGCAGTAACAATTTTATGATTGAATATGAACACAATCAGATCCTGAGGTTAGAAATTTCAGAAGACACTGAATAGGCTGAGGGTCTTTTATCCAGAAAAAAGAAAGCTGAGGGGCAAACTAATAGAGGTCTTTACATTTCTGGAGGGGCTTGATAAGGTAGCTGTAGTGGCTGCTGATATGGGGTCAATCAAATTTAAGGTGCGTTAAGTATAAGATAGCTGTTAATAATTCACTAGGAATATGAGGAAGTGGAATTTACTGTCACAAGAAGTTGCAAGGGAAATAGTATGGATACATTGAAGGGGTAGCTGAACAGGTCCATGAAGGAGAAAGGAGGAGAAGCTTCGGTAAGATGAAGTCAGGACTAGGCTTATATGAAGCATAAACACTGGCCTGGAACAGGCGGGCCAAATGGCCTGTTTCTGTGTAAAATCCACTCATTTCTGTGTAGTTCCGAACAAGTAAATTTAGATTTTTAGCTATCAAACCCTGGCAGATCCACCATTATGGAGAGTCTGAGTGGAGTTCACTGTTCATCGCTTTCATGTGACAAGTTATAATTAGAGATTTGCGTCCTCCCAGCACTAGAATGCCAAGGCTCTGTTAACTCAGCCGGGGTGAAAGAGGCAGGTTTATTGACCCTGATCTGAACTCATTATTACCTTTTATTTAATCTTTTTTCAAAACAGCTTGAGAGAATGTGGCACCACTTTAGGAAGAAATGTCTTTGGAACTAAGGAGGATGAGAGAACAGAGCAAAGGTGCATGATCTAACGGTATCCTCACATTAATGATTTAATGTGAGTCATTTGTTGGGAGGAATTACTTGCAAAATAATCACAGTCACACTCTTAAAAGCAGCTTAAGAAATTAGCTCCATAGAGCAGTAATTCATTGCTGTGTGGAGCTGGAGGAACACTGCAGGTCAGGCAGCATCAGGGGAGCAGGAAAGTCAGTGTTTTGACCAGAAATGCCAACGTTCCTGCTCCTCTAATGCTGCCTAACCTGCTGTGCTCTTCTAGCTCCACACTGTAACGACACTGACTTCCAGTGTGTGCAGTTCTTGCTATCTCCTACTAATTCATTATTGCTGTTCTGTTGATTGAGAGGTCCCCAAGGCCAGTTCAGAGGTGACATCAATATTAGTGGGACCTGCACACCTTCATTGCAATTTTCCACTCGGCCTCAGAGCATACCTCACGTGATGGTTTTAGTCATGTCTTTGTGGGCTGCTCTCTTGCCTTTAAATCAGAGCTTGTGGGTTCCTGGCCTTGAATCCTCCCAGAGGCTTAAGAACAAAATCTGGCCTGATCCTCCCAGGGCAGTACTGAGGGAGTGTTGCACTGCCAGCAGGGCTGTGGTTCAGGAGCAAGTTACTGCAGATGCCAGAAACTGTACTGAAAACAAAAAAAAGTACTGGAGATCACAGCAGGTCCATGGATGCTGTCTGGCCAGCTGTGATATCCAGCATTTTTTGTTTTGCGGGCTGTGGTTTAGTACTTATATAGAACCTCCACAGTGTGGAAACAGGCCATTCAACCCAACAACTCTTCAAAGAGCATCCCACCCAGACCCATCCCCCTGCCCTATCCTGTAATTCCCATGGCTAAACCACCTAACCTATACATCCCTGAACACTATGGCCAATCCAGCTAACTTGCACTTCTTTGGAATGTGGGAGGAAACCAGAGCACCTGGCAGAAACCCATGAAGACACGTGCAAACATCACACAGTCAGTCACCAGAGTCTGGAATCAAACCCGGGTCCCTGGTGTTGTGAGGCAGCAGTGCTAACCACTGAGCCATGGATGACACTATGTCAAGTAGATGTTTAAAACAAAACACATGGCACTGTTTGAAGGTTTCTGCCCACTAACCCTCATCCCTAAACCATATCACAAAACAGATGATCTGGACAATATTACTATTTATGGGACCTTGCAGTGGGCACATTTTTTCTAGATTATAACTGTATTAGCACTTCACATATACTGGAAAAGCTTGAGATATCTTTAGGTTACAAATACAATTCTTACTTAATGGGAGTTAGCCTTTGATTTCTTGATTCAGAATATGAGAGACTGTTATGACTTTGTCCTTTATGATGGAACTTGTTCTAAATCTGTCTCAGCCGTGCACTAGTTTGTTTAATTTCGAGTGTTAGCCTTTTACCATCTACAAGGCTCCTTCGACGACACCTTCCAAACTCACCATCTCGAAGCGGATGCATGAGAACACCACCACCTGCAAGTTCCCCTCCAAGCCACTCACCATTCTGAAATGGAAATATATTGGCTGTTCCTTCAGTGTCATGGGTCAAAATCCTGGGATTCCCTCCCTAAGAGTATTGTGAGGGTCCTGACACCTCAAGGACTTTATAAGGCAGCTCATCCCCACTTTCTTCAGGGCAACTACGGATGGCCTATAAATGCTAACCTAGCCAACAATGTGAAATAATAAAACTCCTTCGACAACAATAGAGAGAAGGATACTTTTTTTTACTTGGTGGAGATTGTTGTAGAGAGTTGGGGAGCCGTTGGAAATGTCCAAACTGAGGTTGACATTTTTTTTTGTCAGGTTCAATTACAGATCACTGAAGCAAGGTGGGAAAACGGAGCCAGCAATCATCCACAATGCTTTTGTCTGAACTCAAAGGGCTGAAATATGTGTCAATATTGGAGATATTTACCTCTTTAACTCTGAAAGTGCAACTGGGGTATTGGAGCTATTCCATACGCTCTCGATAGTCTGCCTGTGAAATCTCTGATCACTGTCTCAGTGAGGTTGACTGTTGCTAGGTTGTCACAGCCACATTAATCATCATTCTCACTGTTGTGAGGAAATCTTTTCTGATTGGCCACTGGCCTCCAGAGACCTTCTGCATTAAATGGTTTGCAATAATATATTTCAGAATATGTCATCGCACGGGAGGGAGGTGACTGCATATGGATCAGAATTTATCCTCAGGGCTTTTATTTGGAATTAATTTCCACGTTCTGACATGAGAATTAGTGAAAAGTAAATCTGAACATTTATCAGCAAAAAGGTTCTACCTTGAAACGGTACCTATTGCTGTCAGGAATAAACAAGCTCATTTCAACTGGCTGCCGCTTCACACCGGAGCTCAGTGGATAGATTCTTGTCACCAAGTCAGAAGGTTGGGGATTGAAGTCCCACTCCAAAGCTTTGAGGCCTAAATCCAGGCTGACATTCCAGGACAATCCTGAGGGAGTGCTGCACTGCTGGAGACTTCAGTTGCCTGTCCTTTCACTGAACGACTAAGAGCTCATGGTGCTATTGGAGGAACAGTAAGATATTTCGTCCCAGCCTATGTTCTGGAAACCAGCCCCAGCTCCCCACTCCCTCCCGCTGCCCTACTGCTCTCCTCGCATCTTCTCTCACACCCTTTGAGATAACTCTCCTTCTGCAATCTCCATAACCCTGCCTGCCTTGTTGCAATCAAACTTGCTCACTCTCCATCCCCCATCATTCCACAGTCTTCAACCATAGGTTGGCCTGGGTATCGTCCATCCTCGTTCCCAGGATTTATGGGTTATCACATAAGCCTCCAAGATCTCTCTATTCCTCCAACCCTGCCTCTGTACACACCCCTGATTTCCATCACACCACCAATGCTGGTCGTGCATCCAGCTCCCTGGGCTACAAGCTCTGGAATACAACCCTCTGTGCCAGCAGCCCCTGCTCCCCCAAACTGTGGCTTTGGATAAATTGCTTCCGTGCAGCCCTTTGGGGTGTCTACCTATGTTAATGGTGCTGCACAAATGCAGGTGGTTTTTGTTGCAGCAATGCTGGGAGTTCTGTGAGCTGCTGATCTTGCAGGAGCCTGACAGACAAGAACATCTCTCTAGAGATGTGTGCAAAGATTACCCTGGCAGCTTTAACGCACTGTATATGTCTCTGTCGTATCCTCAGCAAGGTACACACTAAGCGAGTGACAGGTTTACTACACAGAGAAACAAGGATATCTCAAAACAGTCAGTCTGTCTCCACAAAACTGAAACTGAGGAATGTGATCATCATAGCCTGCTGCAATCATTAGACTTTCTCCTCATTTTACTAGAAACAAATACAGCCATTAGAAGTCCCAGGAGTTTGTCAATGTAGAGAGCAAAGCTCTCTCTACACTGTCCCCGTCAAACACTCCCAGGACAGGGACAGCACGGGGTTAGATACAGAACAAAGCTCCCTCTACACTGTCCCCGTCAAACACTC
>NC_063363.1:3187395-3200830 GCF_021869965.1 Rhincodon typus
CTCTACACTGTCCCCGTCAAACACTCCCAGGACAGGGACAGCACGGGGTTAGATACAGAGTAAAGTTCCCTCTACACTGTCCCCCATCAAACACTCCCAGGACAGGGACAGCACAGGGTTAGATACAGAGTAAAGCTCCCTCCACACTGTCCCCATCAAACACTCCCAGGACAGGGACAGCACAGGGTTAGATACAGAGTAAAGCTCCCTCTACACTGTCCCCCATCAAACACTCCCAGGATAGGGACAGCACGGGGTTAGATACAGAGTAAAGCTCTCTCTACACTGTGCCCATCAAACACTCCCAGGACAGGGACAGCACGGGGTTAGATACAGAGTAAAGCTCTCTCTACACTGTCCCCCTCAAACACTCCCAGGACAGGGACAGCACATGGTTAGATACAGAACATTGGGGTGCGGCATTCTTGATTGGTTAAAATTAAGATCTTTGATCCTAAAGGACTCAAATACCTAGCATAGAGACCTGCTGGATAATCTGATTGGCTTGCAGCTTTGTTGACCCAGCGGTGCCCAAAGAGTGGGAGCCGTTGTTGCGAAAATGAGCCTTCCCATGGAAGAAGTGACAATGGAGAGCTTCATTCTGCACAGACCCAGCTGCAAGACCCCAGCGCGGTGAAGGGAGGGAGACCGTGGTATTCGAGTGGGGGGGACAGTGTTCCTGAGGGGTGGCATGGAAACTCCAAAGGTGGCAGATCACCTCCCTAACGCTACACCCCCATGCAACTCACACTGTCAAAGCTGTCAGGCTGTTGCCCCCCTTCTGCCACCCCCTGGCATTAAAAATTGAGGCTGAAGTAAAATGAGCCTCTTGAGTGGCACTTCACAGCTTCAGTGGGCTTCGGTGTGTATGAGGGGGGCCGAATGCCTCAGCTACCCCCCTTAACATGAGGGAGGGGGCAGGGGGTAGGCAGGATGGCAGCAGGTTGTTCACCTGCTGTAATTCATGGACATCCCTTACCTTCAAATACACTTAATGCAGGGAGGGTAAAATTCACCTCCGAGCAGTGGTAGGAGACAACTTTCCATCCTTCTGCTTCATCTTGAAGGTTGTTCCGTGAACAACTGGCCAATTAACAACAGGAAGGATCTTATTTAACACTCAATCATAGGATCGTGTGGTACGGTGGTGTTGTCCCTGCCTGTGAGCCAGGAGGCCTGGGTTCCAGTTCCACCTGCTTCAGAGGGTATCATAACAGATTAATATGGGAAAACAGCGATGAGTGAGAGGTGGATGGAGGTAATAAGCAGCAGCCCAGCTCCATGCTAAGGGTCATAAAGTACAATGATACTACAGCTGGGTCAGAAACCCTGGCTTCAATGTCCCCTGCTCCAGCAGTACATCGAAACCTCAACTGTTTTTGACAAAAGTGAAGCACCAGTCATAGGGACACATGATAAAGTGGTTTGTGTCCCTATCTCTGAGCCTGGAGGCTTGGGTTCAAGTCTTACCTGGTCCAAAAGTGTGTGTAAGACCATCACTAAACAGTTTGGTCCAGAAAATATTGGAAACACCAGCTATGTCTCTGTTGTTTGAGGAATGTTATCATCCAAAACTCTTTCTGACCCACACCACATCTAGATTACCCATTAACTTACTGACCAACATTAGCTAATACTCTGGTGAGATCTCTATTTTAAAATTTGTATCCTTGTATTCAAACTGCTCCACAAGCCCGCATGTTACAATAGAATATAGAAGAATACACCACAATGCCTGCCTCAACAATGATGTCATTCTAAACTAATCCCGCATGCATGTGGTCTGTATCCCTCTATTCCCTGCCTGTTATAGGCGACCACATTGATCTTTAAGGGCCCCTATTCTCTCCCTTGTTACCCCTTTGTCCTTAGTGTATTTGTAGAATCCCTTTGGATTCTCCTTAACCCAATTTGCCAAAGCTATCTCATGTCCCCTACTTGCCCTCCTGATTTTGCTCTTAAGTACACTCCTACTGCTTTTATACTCTTCCAGGGATTCACTCAATCCCAGCTGTCTACACTTGATATATGCCACCTTCTTTTTCTTGAGCAGAGCCTCAATTTGTCTAGTCATCCAACATTCCCTACACCTACCAGCTTTGCCCTTCACCCTAACAGGAACATACTGGTCTCTGGACTCTCTTTTTCTTATTTCTAAAGGCGTCCCATTTTCCAGTCATCCCTTTACCTGTGAACACCCGCCCCCAGTCAACGTTTGGAAGTTCTTGCCTCCAATTTAGAGCTTTAACTTTTAGATATGTTCTAACCATTTCCATCACTATCTTGAAACTAATGGAATTATAATAACTGGCCCCAAAGTGACACCTCAGTCACCTGCCCTACCTTATTTCCCAAGAGGAGGTCAAGTTTTGCATCTTCTCTAGTAGGTACATCCACATACTGAATCAGAAAGTTTTCTTGTACACACTTAAATTCCTCTCCATCAAAGCCCTTAACACTATGACAGTCCCAGTCTATGTTTGGAAAGTTAAAATCCCTACAATAACCATCCTATTATTTTTACAGATAACTGAGATAGTCGTAGCCATAAAGCTATACAGCATGGAAACAGACCCTTCGGTCCAATTCGTCCATGCCAACCAGATATTCTATATAAATCTAGTTCCATTGCCAGCATTTGGCCCATATCTCTCTAAACCCTTCCTATTCATATACGCATCCAGATGCCTTTTAAATGTTTTAATCATACCAGCCTCCACCACTTCATCCAGTCTCCTTACAAATTTGTTTCCCAATTTCCCACCAACTACTGTGGGGCCTATAGTACAATCCTGTTATAGAATTCCCACAGAGTGAACACAGGCCATTTGGCCAAACGAGTCCATACCACTCTATGAAGAGCATCCCACCCAGATCCATATCCCTACTCTTTCCCTGTAACCTGCACTACCCATGGCTAACCCAACTAATTTACACACCCCTGGACACTACAGGCAATTTTTCATGGCCAGTCCACCTACCCTACATACCTTTGAACTGTGTGAGGAAACCGGAGCACTTGGAGGAAACCCACGCAGACACGGGGAGAATGTGTAAACTCCACACAGACAGTCGCCCGAGGGTGGAATCGAACCTGGGTCCCTGGCGCTGTGAGGCAGCACTGCTAACCACTGCGTCTGTCTAAATGTTTTTTAGACATTGCTTTCGTATCGGCTTCTACCATGTCTTCTAGCAGCATGTTCCAGGCACCTGTTTCCATCTGTACAAAAAAACTTGTATCTCACATCTCCTTTAAACTTTCCCCCTCTCACCTTCAACCTATGCCCCCTAGTATTTGACATTTCCACTCTGGAAAAGAAACTTTGGCTATCCACCCTATCCATACCTCTCATAATTTTATATACTTTTGTCAGGTCGCACCCCGCACCCCCCTACACCTCAGGCTTCAATGTTCTGGCGAAAACAATCCAAGTTTATCTAACCTCCCCTTATAGCATAATCTAATCCAGACAACATCCTGGTAAACTTCTTTTGCACTTTCTCCAAAGGCTCCACATCCTTCCTGTCGTGTGGCGACTAGAACTCCACGCAATATTTTTATCTCTGCAATCTCCTCCAGCCTCTGATAACTCCACTCCCTGAATTCTTGGCCCTTCAGCCTCCACAGTTTGCATTGCTACCTCACTGGCGACCATGCCTTCAACAGCCTGGGCCCCCAGGCTCTAAAATTCCCTCACAAACATCATGGAGAAAAAGGGTGATGAAATTAAGAATAAAGCCAAAAGACCATAAGATATAGGAGCATAATTTAGCTATATGGCCCATCGAGTCTGTTCCACCATTCAATATGTTTCTCAATCCTATTCTCCTGCCTTTTTCCTGCAACCCTTGATCCCTTTACTAATCAAAAAACTATGTGTCTCCATCTTAAATACACTCAATCACTTCTCTCCACAGCCTTTTGTGGCGATGAGTTACACAGATTCACCACCCTCTGGCTGAAGAAATTCCTCCTCATCTCAGTTCTAATGGGTCATCCCTTCACTCTGAAGCAGTGCCCACAGAGCCTAGTCTCTCCTACTATTGCAAACATCTTTTCCACATCCACTCTATCCAGACCTCCCAGTATTCATAAATTTAATTCAGATCTCCCCCCTCATTCTTCTAAACTCCATCGCGTACAGACCCAGATTCCTCAACTGCTCCTCGTATGTCAAGACCTTCATTCCCAGATCATTCTTGTAAACCTCCCTTGGGACCCCTCCAATGTCAGCACATCCTTCCTTAGATTTGAGGCCCAAAACTGCTCAGAATATTCCAAATGTGGTCTGACCAAAGTCTTATGCAGCCTCAGCAGTACATCTCTGCTCTTATATTCTCATCCTCGTGAAGTGAATGCTAGCATTGCTTAAATGCCTTAAGGGAATCCTGAACTAAGACTCCCAAGTCCCTTTTGTGCTTCAGATTTCCAAAACCTTTTCCCATTTATAAAATTGTCTACACCTTTATTCTTTCTACAAAGTGCATAGCCTCACACTATCCCACATTGTTTTCGATGTGCGACTACTTTGCCCACTCTTCTACCCTGTCCAAGTCTTTCTGCAGCCTCCCTGTCTCCTTATCACTACTTGTCCCTCCACCAAAGCCTGAGCAAAGTTTGAAACTATGGAGTAACAGCGAAAGAGGGTCAGTAACTAAGATATCCCAGGAGGATGTTAGATAGGTACAACCACAACACTTCATAAATATCAGCCTACAGTCAACACAGATTCATTTCTCAGTTGTTTTCCTGATCCAGCAGGTTTGTGGGAAGAAAATTGCCATTTATTAAAAGCTGATCTTTTTGTCAGAGATAGCAGGAACTGCAGATGCTGGAGAATCTGAGATAACAAGGTGTAGAGCTGGATGAACACAGCAGGCCAAGCAGCATCAGAGGAGCAGGAAGGCTGACGTTTCGGGCCCAGACCCTTCTTCAGAAATGGGGGAGGGGAAGGGGGTTCTGAAATAAATAGGGAGAGAGGGGCAGGCGGATAGAAGATGAATACAGGAGAAGATAAGTGGAGAGGAGACAGACAGGGATGGAGCCAGTAATGGTGAGTGTAGGTGGGGAGTTAGGGAGGAGATAGGTCAGTCCAGGGAGGACAGACAGGTCAAGGGGGTGGGATGAGGTTAGTAGGTAGGAGATGGGGGTGGGGCTTGAGGTGGGAGGAGGGGATAGGTGGGAGGTAGGACAGGTTAGGGAGGAGGGGACGAGCTGGGCTGGTTTTGGGATGCGGTAGGGAGAGGGGAGATGTTGAATCTTGTGAAATCCACATTAACACCATTGGGCTGCAGGGTTCCCAAGCGGAATATGAGTTGCTGCTCCTGCAACCTTCGGGTGGCATCATTGTGGCACTGCAGGAGGCCCAGGATGGACATGTCGTCTGAGGAATGGGAGGGGGAGTTGAAATGGTTCACGACTGGAAGGTGCAGTTGTTTAGTGCGAACTGAGTGTAGGTGTTCTGCAAAGCGGTCCCCAAGCCTCCCTTGGTTTCCCCGATGTAGAGGAGGCCACAACGGGAACAGCGGATGCAGTATACCACATTAGCGGATGTGCAGGTGAACTTCTGCTTGATGTGGAAAGTCTTCTTGGGACCTGGGATGGGGGTGAGGGGGGAGGTGTAGGGGTAGGTGTAGCACTTCCTGCGGTTGCAGGGAAAAGTGCCGGGTGTGGTGGGGCTGGAGGGGAGTGTGGAGCGGACAAGGGTGTCACGGAGAGAGTGATCCCTCCGGAAAGCAGATAAGGGTGGGGAGGGAAAAATGTCTTTGGTGGTGGGGTTGCATTGCAGATGACGGAAGTGTCGGAGGATGATGCGTTGGATCCGGAGGTTGGTGGGGTGGTACGTGAGGACGAGGGGGATTCTGTTTTGGTTGTTATTGCGGGGAGGGGGTGTGAGGGATGAGTTGCGGGAAATGCGGGAGACACGGTCGAGGGCGTTCTCGACCACTGAGGGCAGGAAGTTGCAGTCCTTGAAAAACGAGGACATCTGAGATGGGCATCCCATTCGGCGGAGGTGAAGGAATTATTCCCCTATTCCCCCATCCCCTATTCCCACTTCCTTTGCCTCCGCCACATCTGCTCCCAGGATGAGGCATTCCACTCCCGTACATCTCAGATGTCCTCATTTTTCAAGGACCGCAACTTCCTGCCCTCAGTGGTTGAGAACGCCCTCGACCGTGTCTCCCGCATTTCCCGCAACTCATCCCTCACACCCCCTCCCCGCCATAACAACCAAAACAGAATCCCCCTCGTCCTCACGTACCACCCCACCAACCTCCGGATCCAACGCATCATCCTCCGACACTTCCGCCATCTGCAATCCGACCCCACCACCAAAGACATCTTTCCCTCCCCACCTTTATCTGCTTTCCGGAGGGACAACTCTCTCCGTGACTCCCTTGTCCGCTCCACACTCCCCTCCAGCTCCACCACACCCGGCACTTTTCCCTGCAACCGCAGGAAGTGCTACACCTACCCCTACACCTCCCCCCTCACCCCCATCCCAGGTCCCAAGAAGACTTTCCACATCAAGCAGAAGTTCACCTGCACATCCGCTAATGTGGTATACTGCATCCGCTGTTCCCGTTGTGGCCTCCTCTACATCGGGGAAACCAAGGGAGGCTTGGGGACCGCTTTGCAGATCACCTACACTCAGTTCGCACTAAACAACTGCATCTCCCAGTCGCGAACCATTTCAACTCCCCCTCCCATTCCTCAGGCGACATGTCCATCCTGGGCCTCCTGCAGTGCCACAACGATGCCACCCGAAGGTTGCAGGAATAGCACCTCATATTCCGCTTGGGAACCCTGCAGCCCAATGGTGTCAATGTGGATTTCACAAGCTTCAAAATCTCCCCTCTCCCTACCGCATCCCAAAACCAGCCCAGCTCGTCCCCGCCTCCCTAACCTGTCCATCCTCCCACCTATCCCCTCCTCCCACCTCAAGCCCCACGCCCATCTCCTACCTACTAACCTCATCCCACCCCCTTGACCTGTCAGTCCTCCCTGGACTGACCTATTTCCTCCCTACCTCCCCACCTACACTCACCTTTACTGGCTCCATCCCCGCCTCTTTGACCTGTCTGTCTCCTCTACACCTATCTTCTCCTCTATCCATCTTCTATCCGCCTGCCCCTCTCTCCCTATTTATTTCAGAACCCCCTTCCCCTCCCCCATTTCTGAAGAAGGGTCTAGGCCCGAAACGTCAGCCTTCCTGCTCCTCTGATGCTGCTTGGCCTGCTGTGTTCATCCAGCTTTACACCTTGTTACTTCCGATGATCTTTTTGTCTTTGAGTTCATGTGTAATCCTCCTGTTACTATTGATCTGATAGATGGGCTGGTGGTCTGGTTTAATCACTACATCAACTATTTGTGACGCCAGATTAACCGTGACATTTTTAAGATGTGTGAGAAATGTGCGGAACAAGTGAGCAATGGTCACAGGCCACTTATTAAATTATAGCATTTGTTTCTCCAATCTTCAAACAATGAATTCTATTCAAAAAGCAATTTATAAACAGCACTCACATGTAGCCTCAAATAAATTCTTCACACAGATTACTTCCTGTACCTTGTACTGGCAGTAAGTGGAACTGTAGAGCTAACAGAGGCGTGAATGAGGATTTGAACAGCTAAAGGGCTGAAGTAGGGGCGGATACAGGCAATGCTATCCTTGAAAAGGTTGGTGACTGACTATTGACTGCAGCTAAAATGGATTGACAGCTTTATAAAGTTTAATTAACACATTCCGTCAGTACATTGACAGTCTTCAGCTGCTTTATGATGCTCAGCAGTCATTCTGTTGTAGCTATACATTTGTCTCTGTATGTTGGACTGGGACATGTTTCTACAGAAGATCAATATTCACTTTAAAGGGATAGCAATTTTCATTATAAAAGAGGTGTCAATTTATTCAGTTACACAGTATTGTTTTCACCTTAAAGTGAAATTGATTCAATCCTTTCGACTCTAAGCAGCTACCATAATAACAATTCCTGCTCAAACCTCACCTGGCATTTCTGTGCAGAATGTTCCCTGACATTTCTTCTATTCCCATCGGTTTATTTCATTGGTTGATTAACTGCAGAAGTACAAGGTTCTAGGCCCGAAACGTCAGCCTTCCTGCTCCTCTGATGCTGCTTGGCCTGCTGTGTTCATCCAGCTCTACACCATGTTATCTCTGTTCTCCTAATGCCAGCTTCCTTCTATGTTACTCATGAGCCAGACAACTCATACAAACAAGCACAGGACGGGCATTTCAACTTATATTGCCAGGGCAGCGATATCACCAAGAGGACAGCCCTGGGTATCATTGATGTGGAGGTGCTGATGTTGACCTGGGTGGACAAAATCAGAAGTCACATGACACCAGGTTAATGTCCAAAAACAGAAATTGCTGTAAAAGCTCACCAGGTCTGGCAGCATCTGTGGAGAGAAATCACAGTTAACATTCCGGGTCAAGTGACCCTTCCTCAGAATGGTCACACGACATCAGGTTATAGTCTAACAGGTTTATTTGGCCTGGCAAAGGAGCAGCACTCCAAAAGTTTGTGATTTCAGCCCAGTGTTGGACTGGGGTGGACAAGGTCAGAAGTTACACAACATCAGGTTACAGTCTAACAGGTATATTAGAAATCACAAGCTTTCGGAGCGTTGCTCCATCACTAGGTCAAATAAACCAGTTGGACTACAACCTGGTGTTGTGTGATTTCTGACTGGGTATTATTGGCATGGGACTATCTGAAGCCCATTAAAATTGAGATGAGATGTTTGTGGTTTTTTTCACACCCAGAAAATGTTACATGGGGAAGGCTGGGATGTTGGAACGCTTGAGATCGAGGTTTTGGAAATTTTGGACCAGTGCCTGTGATCTTTGGAGGAACTGTCTGGAAGCTTTAGGAAAAGAAGTCTTAGGATTTGGGAGCATTTAGTGGATGGAAGTTGGGAGCTCAAGAGCCTAGAATTAGAGGAGTACAATTTTGGGCTGAGGGAGTATTGTGAATGCAGTCAAGAAAGTTATGAACAGAGAGGAATTTCTGGGATCTGGGAATGGTAGGAGGTTTACTAATAACTGAAAAGGGAGTTTTGGGGCATTATGTACCTACTTTTGGCAACTTTGGTGCTTTGTGGTCATCTTGTGATACTGAGTGAGGGGCACATTCCAACAGACCTGAGAGAGGGAAAGTTTGGAGAGTGGGATCCTAACTGGCCTTGTGACCTTAACCCATCAATGCTCGCACCCCCATCCCAAATCCAACCCTCAGGAGCTGTCAAACGTGTCCTCCAACCCTACCCACAGCAGGGTGTGTCTCAGTTATACCACTAGCCATCACCCATTGCAACACAGAACGGGGTCAGAACGTTGCAGACATTAAAATTGAAAGCCCCCTCAAATATCTGTGTATCGGGGATGAGCTGACAGCCCCAGGGCAAAAACAGAAAATACTTAAAATAAAGGGATCAAAGACAAAGAGAGAAGAAGCTGGTGAACAGTTCAGGTGGACACTTGCAAAATTCCAATCTTTTTCCACAGTGTGGTATCATTGCAGAGTTAATGATTGCTTTGTGTGTAACTGCACAGCACGAGTAGAATATCGCACACATCTGTGATGGGAGGCAGTGACTCTTTCATTGTAAGCATTGCCCAAAATACTAAGGGCTTTACTCGGGGTATGAACCACCCATGTGGTACTTCACCTTGACAGAAATTCATAAAACCAATTGATACACTGGCCTATAATTAATTAGTTAGCTTTTGGATGATCGATTGGACGCAACAGGGAGAAAGACTGTGTCCAATCTGGTCACAGTGATGCCTTGGAGACGGTGCAGAGAAAAATTACTGGCACTATCCCAGAGATGAGGGACTTCTGTTAGCTTTTAACCCGGAGTGCATACTGAAGCTGTGATTGTTCTCCACAGAGCAGAACAGCTTCGAAAGGGAGAGTTAGCAGAGCTGTTCAAAATTCTGAGGAGTTTTGATGTTCATGTTACAGTTAATTCAATAGTTAGGGTGTTGTTTATGACTGGCACAGACATGATGGACTGAAGTGTCATTTTCTGTGCTATAGATCTCTATGACTCTATGATGATACAGCTGACTCTAAAAGCAGTAAGAGAGAGGACAGAAGCCTAGAATAAGCATGTGAAGAGAGAGATAAAATCAACACGTACTGCAGAATCTCAGCAGATCTGGCAGTGTCTGTGGAGAGAGAACCAGTTTACATTTTGAGAACGATAAGACTCTTTACTGATTTTCGCTGTCTCTCATGTTACAAAGAATGTCACATAGGACTCAAAACATTATCTCTGTATTTCTCTCTGCATGGAAGCTGCTGAGTTTCTCCAGCAATATCTGTTTTATCTCCATTTCTCTAGTATACACAGTAATTTGTTTTTTATTTAATTGTATGTAGAGAGAAGACTTTTGGAATACTGCGTTCATTTCTGCTCTCCCTGCTATATGAAGGATGTTGTAAAATTTGAAAGGGTTCAGAAAAGGTTTACAAAGTTGTTGCCAGGGTTGGAGGGTTTGAGCTATAGGGAGAAGCTGAATAGGCTGGGGCTATTTTCCCTGGAGTGTCAGAGGCTGAGGGGGTGACCTTATAGAGGTTTATAAAATCATGAGGGGCATGGATAGGGTGAATAGTCAAAGTCTTTTCCCTGGGGTAGGGGGGACCCAAAAATAGAGGGCATAGGTTTAAGGTGAGAGGGGAAAGATTTAAAAGGGACCTAAGGGGCAACTTTTTCACACAGAGGGTGGTACATGTATGGAATGAGCTGCCAGTGGAAGTGGTGGAGGCTGGTACAATTACAACATTTAAAAGGCATCTGGATGGGTAAATGGGTATGAAGGGTTTAGAAGGATATAGGCCAAATGCTGGCAAATGGGACTAGGCTAATTTAGGATATCTGGTTGGCGTGGATGAGTTGGATTGAAGGGTCTGTTTCCGTGTTGTATATGTCTATAACTCTATGACCTGGAAACTACACTAGAGAGCTGTGTTTGAGAACCTGTTATGGGCAGATGTACATAAAGCAGTGTTACAGTACATAAGAAATTGAAAATCCTTACTTAGAGTTGGCAGACTCTGGGTCAGAGTGTGTGGGAGCAGACCCTCACAACCTGAGATATTCCAGAACAGTTTGTCAATGTGTATGAAGCAGTATTGGCTTAAACCACAAGATAACATAGTTAACATCATTTTGACAGAGTAAAGAGGGAGAAACTGCTTCTACCAGCTGAAGGGTCAGTAACCAGAGGATACTGATTAACAATAATTGGGAAAAGAATCAGGGGAGAGATGAGAATAATTTCTTCTGTTCAGCAAGTTACTGTGATCTGGAAAAAGTTGCCTGAAAGGATGCTGGAAGCAAGTTCAATATTAACGTTGAAGGGGAATTGGATAAGTAGTCATTTGCAGTTATGGGGAGAGAGCAGGGGAGTGGAACTAATTCGACAGATCCTTGAAGAAGGTGTCACAACACAATTAGATGGACCTCGTCTTTGCTGAATGATTTGTGACCTTGTGCAGCAAATCCTGATCTCAGAGTCTCTGATGAATTGTGGTCAATAATTTGGAGCCATTCTGCATCAAATTGTGCTTGATCAAAGACAGAAATGCGCTGGGCAGAGACTTGATAAGCACTGTTATAACTTTTGCTGGAATTATACATTGTGCGGTCTTTAAATTTCTAATTGTCAGCTCTGAAGATTATACCTCAACACTATCTGCGCAGTTCACAGATTTCCAGGAAACATTCCCACAGTCAGACTGCAGCCTCAACTCCAATTGTATTTGTGAGGGGCTTCTCAGTACAGGGGCTGGGGGACATAAGTAAGCACCCTCTAAATTCCACAGCCTTCAGAATTCAGCTTAGAATTACTGGCTAGAAACTCCAGCACCAGATTCTGAGGTATTAGCATGATACAGACTGTGCAAAAGGCCTTTCTGAATCAGAAGAGAATCATTGAGTCAATCAAGGGCCAAGCGGATTGCTCAGTAACATGTTGTTGAGGTCATAGGTCAGTTATGGTCCACAGTAATAGGCTGAAGGGGATGAACAGTGAAACCTTTACCTTTAACTCTTAAGCCATGGACTACAAACTATGCATGACATAGATAGTGTAGTTTGCATGACATGCAGATGTTGCTACATGTGTCAGAAAAGACACTGAGGGACAAAATACATGCACATTTGGAAGAAAACAGACTAGTCAGTGACAGGCAGCATGGTTTGTGTATGGGGAAGGTCATGTTTCGCCAACCTGTAGCAACATCTGAATAGCCTCAAAGTAAGGGGGAGCAGATGTAGGACTGAGTTGAGGAGGAACTTCTTCACCCAAAGGGTTGTGAACCTGTGGAATTCCCTGCCCAGTGAAGCAGTTGAGGCTTCCTCACTGAATGTTTTTAAGGCAAAGATAGATAATTGAACAGTAAAGGAATTAAGGGTTATGGTGAGAGGGTGGTTAAGTGGAACTGAGTCCACGAAAAAATCAGCCATGATCTTACTGAATGGTGGAGCAGGCTCGATGGGCCAGATGGCCTACTCCTGCTCCTATTTCTTATGTTCTTATGTAACACCTTAGTTATAGAAAACTTTCATAAAAGTGCTACACTAAGGTAATAACAAGTGAATGAAGATGTAGTCAAAGTGGCAGACGATAAAAGAGGTGTTTTCATAGAACTTTCAAGAAGGGGCTGAAGTTTTATTTTCTTTATTCATTCAAGGGATAAGGGTGTCATTTATTGCCCATCCCTAATTGCCCAGAGGGCAGTTAAGAGTCAACCACATGGCTGTGGGTCTGGAGTCACATGTAGGCCAGACCAGGTAAAGATGGCAGTTTCCTTCCCTAAAGGGCATTAGTGAACCAGATGGGTTTTTCCAACAATTGACAATGGATTCATGGTCATCATTAGATTGTTAACTCCAGATATTTTATTGAATTCAAATTCCACCATCTGCCGTGGCGGGATTTGAACCCAGGTCCCCAGAGCATTACCTGGGTCACTGGATTAACAGTCCAGCAATAATACCACTAGGCCATCGCCTCCCTGTAGACCGTTGACAAGTTAGAGCTGAGGAAACATTCAGGGTGATTTCCCAAAGTGGGGCCAATGCTAAACACAAAGCTACAAATGGTGGGTGCCAAAGTAAGACAATACACAATGTCATTGCCAGAACAACAGTGGGACCTGAGGTACAGGGGCTAATCAAATAATTTGGAAAGATATCGAGAATGATAGAATTCAATTGATGCATTGCAGGATCAGAAACAAAGCTAAGTTGGCAACATTAGGGGGAACAGTAGAGGGATGGATAGCATTGTGAGGAATTAGACACTAACACTACCTGACCATGGGGACAGAGCCTAACCAACATCCCTCACTGTGAGGACAGGGACTGACCAACACCCCCTCACTGTGAGGACAG
>NC_063363.1:3205830-3270843 GCF_021869965.1 Rhincodon typus
CCCCCATCACCGTGAGGGCGGGGACTGATTAATACGCCCCCATCACCGTGAGGGCGGGGACTGATTAATACCCCCCCATCACCGTGAGGGCGGGAACTGATTAATACCCCCCCATCACCATGCAGATAGTGACTGACCATCACAGGCTGATGATATGACAGTTGGTTAGTTTAGATAATGATAACGAGAGAGATTGCAGGTGGTGGTGCAGCTCTGACAGGGTTGTATCAGTTAATTAGAGTTCATTTACTGTCCTTGTAGCGAATCCAGAAAGTGCCAACGTTGTGATTGTGCGCTGCTAATTAGCGCAGTGTGGGGTGAGCTGACACTCATATCATTACTGTGCTGGTCTTTCGGAGACTTGACACAAACACAGACCCTGAGCAGAGAGAATTGTGCAATTTATTGTTTGTTAGTTTTATACACAATTAGACATTTAAAAACTGTTTAATGTTAATTCTTGGCTATTAACATAAAAGCGAGGCAGTGTCTGTCAAATAGCCTGGAAATGTAACATTTGAAATTTTTAGCCTTTTTTAACGAGCTGTGATGTGAACTGAACCACCAGTCCCTGTCAAGAGAAACCCTCCTGAGGTTCAACTCTTCTCTCTAACTGATCTTCCCAACCTCCAAACTCCTTCCCTGCAACTTTGGTAGCCCAGCCTCAATCTGCTTTGGTCCCAATCTCTGGAACTGTTGTCTTCAAACACCTTTACTGTCTCCCCCGCTCCCACAATCTCCCTTTGTAACAAGACTCATTGCTACTCCTGGTGGTCACAACATTAGGTTGTGTGAGGTCTTGACAGGATGAATGCTGAGAAGGTCTTGCCCTGTAACTATGGCCCTGTAACTATGGAGCACATTTTCAGAATAAGATAACAAAAATTTTGAATGATGATGTAAAGACATCAGGGTTGTGAGTCTTTGGGATTGTCTTTCCTATGAGGTATGGATCCGAAGTCAATCAGTCATTTTTAAAGGAAACAACAGATGAGGGATGGAGTGGTAAGGGTGCTGAGGTCATGAATGAGTCATAATCTTATTGAATGGCGGAGCAGGCTTGCCTTCTTAATTCTTTTGGCTGGGCAGCATTTATTGCTCATCCCTAATTGCCCTGAGGGCTTTAAGAGTCAACCACATTGCTGTGGGTCTGGAGTCACATGTAGGCCAGACCAGGTAAGGATGGCAGTTTCCTTCCCTAAGGAACATTAGTCAACCAGATGAGTTTGTCCCCTTGTCTAGTCATCATTAGATTCATAATTCCAAAATTTTCCTTATTGAATTCAAACTCCACCATCTGCCATGGCAGGATTCAAACCCAGGTCCCCAGAACATTAGCAGGTGTCTCTGGATTCATGGTCCAGTGATTATACCATTAGGCCATCACCTCTTCTCCAGATCCAATTTCTTATATTCCAATACCTCTTTATGGGGTTCAGTGAAAAGTTTGGTTTGATAAGCACTCCTGGCAAGCACCTTGAGATGTTTAACTACTTTGTGGTGCTATACAAATGAAACAGAGGGCTGAATCTTGCCAGAAATTGGTTGCGTATCAGTTTTGGGGAGTTTGACAGAGGTTTTCTCTCCCTGCGGTGCATCTTCTCATACTACCATCCCAAACTCACGTGTTTTATCTTTACACAATGCCCCTATGATTGTCCGCTCGTTGTGTTTTTCCATTCGGTGTAGACAGACGTACTCAGCACTGCCTGGACCTCTCATGCTCCCAGGCGCTGGATCCATGTTTAAAAGGCAACTGTGCAGTTGGTCAAGTGCTGTCAGTACACAGCTGCCCAGTATGGGTCATGTTATACACTGTGGACATGGCAGACCGGGATAAATTGATGTCCTGTTTGTGGACAGGGACCTGAAGATGACGGTGGACAGAGCAGTGTGGAGGAGGGCTACCAGCTATGGCTAAGACTGCCAAAGGAGGCCACAACAGCAGACTGTGCCAGCCTGGATTCCACCTGGCTCAGTGAGGTCTCAATGATATGGAGAAACAGGGCATCAAAGCAGCAAGACAGTCACTACAGGCAGATAAGTGCCACACTCTTCTCTCCGATACCTCATTCTCTCTACATCTCTGCTTCATCACCTGCCTCCTACCAAGGCTCGGTGCTCCACCAGTCTCAGTATCACCTGCAACATCTTCCCCCCTCACCCATCTCAACCCTCTCACCCACTCTCTCTGCGTGTCCCTACGCTCACTCGTGAAGGGCACCACCTTTCGCCAACCTGCCCAAGCACTGACAGCTACATCACCCACTTTATCTCGTTTCGATTCACCTTCTTGCTCTCACTCCAGGAGAAAATGGCCCACTCCAGGGCAGAGAGAACCAGGACACGTGGTGAGGTGCCTGACATTTGACTCCTCATCATTTATGACAAGAGATTCCAGAGCTGGCTGGTGAGGACCAAGATGCTTTCTGTGGAGATGCCATTGCTACAATGCCTCAGCAACCAAGGACAAAGCATTGTCCATTGCTGTCCTCCTGCCCCATTGCCGCCACTCTTTGTATCCGACACAGCGCCTCTCTTGTCTCCTCCTGTCACCAGTGGCATCCTCACAGTCACCACCATGAAGACAGCTACCCCTCAGGAACATCATCCCCTCCTCCACCTCTGAGGAAGAAGCCACAGATCCTTCAGAGGATGCACTGGCAAGGCTGCAACCTCCTGCCCCCTCCACCAGCTCAGATCCTGACACCTTGCTGCGTGTTTTAGCTAGAATACGGTCAGCAGCACTTTCTGGTGGGTGCATCGCTGCCACATCTCCACAACTGCTCGATGAAGAGACGCCCCAATCCGTTGGCACTCGGAGGACTCTGGGAGACCAGGCACCCACTCAGCCCCAGGCAGGAGAGGGGCCCATGGCGCTGGCCGTTAATTATTTCATTCAAGTACACAAGCGGACACAGGAGCGGCGGGCTGGTTTGTCAGGAAACTGATTAGAAAGTTGGAGGAATCCACCAACTCTATCTGCCCTGTGCCCCTCTGGGAGCCAAGTGTGTGTCTGCCTCTGAGGACAGGTTGGCAGTTGCCAAGGAGACAGAGGTCCAGCAGCCTCAGTGTGTACCGGGTGTACACACAGACCCACACTCCATCACTCTGTCCTCCCCAACAGCAACAAGGGACCTTGAACCACTCCAGGTGCCCCTTCCCTAAAGGACCTTGGTGAACCAGATCTGTGAACAATGCTTATATGGTCAACAGTAAGGGAGTTTTTCTTCTTTCAGATTTATATTGAATTCAAATTTCACCTTCCGCCATAATGGCTTTCAAACCCATATCCCCAGAACATCAGCCAGAATGTTCTAGATTGTTAGTCTAGTGCCATTCCCCAGAGGTGACCAATGGAGTGTCATTGGGATTAGCAACGGGTTCACAACCTGATTAGAAAGTGCCAATAATACTAGACAATTTCCCCGCCTGGACCATGAACCCATTGGCCAGGCCAGCCTTGAGCTGTGAGCTTCTTGCTCAGGCTGTAAGCTTGCAGGCATTTCTGAGCTGGTTCTGTTATAACTGTTTTACTGACAGCTTGGTTGCGATGTCTACCTGCAGAGCTCTGTGATTGACAGTTTTGTGGTGCAGGATGGCAATTCTAGTCAGTGATTTACTGATGAGGCGATCTTATCTAAAAGCTGTTTGTCAGATCCCCTGAGGCTGTGGAAATGCATTAAGGATCAAACAGAGCATCAATGCCCCATGGATGGTTTCATATCACAGCGGATTTTTAAACTATTGACCAACTGTTCTGTGCTATGTTCATGTAAAATTTGATATCAGCTGAGGTCAAAGTATATTAAAAGGCACTTTGCCGCAGAGCTGGCTAATAGCATCGAGACTCATAATATCTGGGAACTATTCACTTGCAGCTTAGTTGATATTTCTGATGCCCTTGTAGGTGTGCCATCCCCTACCAATAAATTCTGACTCGTAAACAAAGGAAAACTGAATCTATTCCTATGTGGAACCCTGGGAGGACAGTGCATCAGTTGGATAACTGCAGTGAAAGATGGCAGCTCAACAAACAAAACAGAAATGGCAATAAATGCCATCCATGCCAGTGCACACACATCCCCTGAACAATACTATCAGTTCTGGCACAGGTTCATGCACCAGCACTGGGGGGAAAGAGTGATAGAGGGGAAGTGAGCACGAGACAGAGAGAGATAGAGAAACAGATATTGTTGATACAGCCCCTCCAGTGGAATTAAGATAACACAGTGTAGAGCTGGAGGAACACAGCAGGCCAGGCAGCATCAGAGGAGCAGGAAAGCTAATGTTTCGGGTCAGGACCCCTCTTCAGCTTTGAGCTGATGGAATGATGAAAGCGGGATCAGGGACTGAATAGCCCACAGATGCAACTGTGGGGCAGGATCTCCTCCTCACAGATGCCTGAAATGCTACTTTCCAAGTGTAATATTTCCAGCCTTAACATCATGGGCTCCTCACTCTCTCACTTTAATCTGTGGTTTCAGATGCTTCCAAATAAACTAAAGTCTAGTTGCCTCCCGTGTTTAAGCAGGAGAAGGTCCCTTATCTTGTACGCTGCCACAGAGTGGTTAGATCAATCCAGTAGAGAGGGAGGGAAAGAAAAGATAGATGCAGAGAAAAATGAGATAGAAGAGAAAATTTTAAAAATTGGCCTTTGTAAAATCTCTAAGAACAATTTACTACTTGAAGAACTGAGATTTAACAATAAATTCTTCACATTCTGGGCTCGAAGGATTAATTAGAGGCAATGGATGCATCATTAAATGGCCACTTACACACTTAACTAGCAAGTTTACCTTTCTCCAAGGGATTTAATACACAATTAGTGCACAAATCCAGCAAATCCTAAACAAAGGAAAGCTAAGGTTGAGATTTGTGTGAAGCGATGCAAATCAATTAGCAAGTTCTGGAGAGTTTCAACTTTTGCCACGTCTTCTTCATTTGAACTTGCTTTCCAATCTGTATAATAATAATTGCACTTATTTTTAGATATTTTCCTGATCAACCTGTTCAGAGACATGTTATAACATACCTTTGGAACAGGTGGGTCTTGAACTCAGACCTCCTGGTTCAGAACTAGGGACACTGCGTCACAAGGGCCATCCTGCACACATTTTTAACACAATTATAATTGCAGCCAGTTTCAGTCCATTATGGCTGAATTTAGGAAAGGCAGAAGAGCTTTGTAATCTCATTGAAAATCTGTATTAAAACCAAAAAATATAATGTTTGAGTTGAATGGTGTATGGAGACACCAGTAATGATTCACCAAGCCTCCTGGAAAAATTTCTGTAACAGTAAAGTTTCTTAAAGTTTCTTTTATACAAAAAGATATAAAAAGCGTGAGTTGTGGCTTGTGTGGGTGACTAAACTGTCTCCTGATTGTGATTCTACAACTCTCAGCTTAAAAAGAAATCCGACGCTGAATTGATCGTTTAGAAAGTTAGCTGCAAATCAACTTCCAATAATCCCTGAAAGTCACTGAGCATCCAACTCATTAAGTGCAGTCTGCGATTCCAGATCACAATCTCCTTATGTCATCATTTGTCAACTTATTGGAACTTTTTCTTTAAATAAAAAAAACTAGGTGATTGAGATGCTGCTTGTGTGAAGCAGTATAAATCGTTCAGCAAGTTATGGAGATTTGCAACTCATGCATTTGTCATCTTTGCTTGAATTTTTGGCCTGATTTGTGTGTGAATAATAGCATGCATTGTTAATGCTGTGGCTACAATCAAAACCTATCAAACATTTAAGTGTAAAATTCAACTTAAATGAAGCAGAGGGCAATAGTAAATCCAACCCGGTGCAGTTATATCTGTAGTGAGAAGGATGATAAGAAACATAGGAATAGTAGAAGGCTATTTGGCCCCTTCAGCCTGCCTCCATCTGTAGTGATTGGAACCAGGGCCAGGTGGATCTTATTGATTATGAGATCCCTGATTGGGGCTTTAAAACTGGACCAGTCAGGAGCCCCGGCTGACAAGTATAAGCAGAAGATTCAGTCTTGGGACTGGCTCTGAGCTGGCTTGTCACAGCCCATGTACTGTGCACATGTAAACAAAGGGTGACTTGGTGATGGGATATCAGCCTCTGGGCAGTTACTTCACCACCATTCAATTAAGCTGATTTGAATCTTAGCTCCATCTCCTAGTCTTGGTCTGTAATCTTTAATATTATTCCCTAACAAAAATGACCCCAGATTTAGTCAAATTTGGGGGAGAGAGGTTTAGGTTTTCACAACTCTCTGTTTTGTGGTACTATCCCCGAATGGCTGAGCATTACATTTAAGATTATGCCTCCCTGACCTAACTCCTCTGTCAGAAAATGTTTTTTGTTCATTGACCCAAGCAAATTCCTGAATAATCTTAAATGCCTCAATTTAATCAATAACACCTTGTTTTTATATAGTGCTTCTAACATATTAAACATCAGCAGGAGATATTAGGACAAATGAAGAAAGCTTGGTTGAAAAGGTCAGCTTTAAGGTGTGCCCTAAAGAACAGGATAGAGCTGGAGAGGTTTATGGAGAAACTTCCAGAGCTTAGGGCCTCAGTAATTGAAGGCATGGCCACCAATGGTAGACCCATAGACATTTACAGCACAGAAGGATGCCATCTAGCCAATCAAGTCTATGATGGTCAACAAATATCTGACTATACCAATCCAATTTCCTACTCTTGGCCCATAACCCTGGATGCTATTGCAACACAAATGAATATCTAAATACAGCTTATTAAAAATTTCCCTCAACTCTCCTCTTGGCCCTCTACCTCTCACCTCGTGCTTCCTGGTTACTGACCCCTCTACTGATGAAAAGACAGCCTTCCCATCTTTGTGTCTTACGATCTTATATGGTTCCGTCAGGACCCCCTCAGCCTTCGCTGATCAGGAAAGACTACCAGAGTCAATCCAAGCTTTCATCACAGCTCCAACCCTCCCACCTCCTGGTAAATCTCATCTGCCCTCTCTTGAGTGCACTCACAACCCTTCTATAGTGCAACTGTCCTGAAGTCTAGACCAACAGCATTGGCAAGCCTCCTCACAATGATGCTATACTGTTTCTGCTCAGATGTAATCCATCCAATTTATACAGTTCCCATCATTCCCAAAAAAGACCTTGGGCAATGTCGTAAAACAGAGAGACCTGGGCGTTCAGGTAAGTAATTCTTTGAAGTTTGCATCTCATATAGATAGGGAGATTAAGAAAGTGTTTAGCACGCTTGCTTTCATTGCTGAAACCTTCGAGTATCGAGTTGGGACGTTATGTTGAGGTTGTACAGGATGTTGATGAGGCCTGTCCTGGAGTACTGTGTCCACTTCTGATCACCTAGTTATAGGAAGGTTATTATTAAGCTGGTGAGGGTTTAGAAAAGATTGCTGGGAATGGAGGGTTTGAGTTATAGGGAGAGGCTGGATAGGCTGGGAGTTTTTTTCACTGGCATAGATAACTTGAATGACACGTGTTTTTTTCCCTAGGTTGGGAGATTTCAAGACAAGGTGGGGGCATATTTTTAAGGTGAGACGAGAAAGATTTTAAAAGACATGAGGGTCAATTGTTTTACAGAGAGTGGTTCATGTGTGGAATTAACTTCCAGAAGAAGTAGTGGATGTGAGTACATTTATAACATTTAAAAGACATTTAGATAAGTACATTAATAAGAAATATTTGGAGGGATATGGGCCAGGAGCAGGCATAAGGGACTAGTTTAGTTTGGTATCATAGTCAGCATGGATTGGCTGGACTGAAGGGCTTGTTTCCATTCTGTATGACTCTCTAAATGGCTCAGAAATCTAAAGCTCTTCTTCCTGCACTATCTCTTCAGCCACACATTCATCTGCTCTACTTTTTAGTCCCAAACTCACCACTGGGTTGAGCCTGGAGGAATCTAAAAATTGTTTCCCTTCAAGTTTTGCTTTTCAATTTTGTTTCTATTTCCCTAAATTCAGATTGGAGGACCTTTGGTAAGACAATTAAAGTTAGTGTTAGCCCAGAGCCCAGAATTGGAGGAGTGTAAATAACTTGGAAGGCTGTAGGTTTCCAGTGACAGGGAGGGATGAGATGAAGGAGGGATTTGAGATGATGCATGAGAATTTTAAAACGGAATTGTTGCTTAACCAAGACCCAAGGTAGGTTACGAGCACAGGGGTTCAGATGAATGGGACTTGATGTGAATTAGGATGCAGGCTACAATGTTTCGGGTGACCTTAGTTTTCTGGAGGACAGGACTAAGGAAGTTACCCCAGGAGAGAATTAGAAAAGTCACGTCTGGGGTAAATAGGCAAAAAAACAATTAAGATTGGGTTTCAGCAAGGATTGAATAACAAACTAGTTACTGGAATGAAATATGACCTTCTAGTTTTGATAATGTTTGAAACAAAACAGAGACTCTCCTTTATTATTTGTTGTTTGTGAATTTAATATTAGCTACAGAAATTGGAGATATTCTATCAATAAGAATAAGTAAATTGGGCATCCACGAGGCGCTGTGGGCATCAACAGCAGCAGAATTGTACTCCAGCACAATCTGTAACCCCATGGCCCGGCATATCCCCCACTCAACCATCACCATCAAGCCAGGGGATCAACCCAGGTTCAATGGAGAGTGCAGGAGGGCATGTCAGGAGCAGCATCAGGCATATCTGAAGATGAGGTGTCAACCTGGTGAAGCCACCAAACAGGACTACTTGCACACCAAACAGCAAAAGCAGCAAGTGTTAGACAGAGCTAAGCGATCCCACAACCAATGGATCAGATCTAAGCTCCGCAGTCCTGCCACATCCAGTCGTGAATGGTGGTGGACAATTAAACAACTCACTGGAGGAGGAGGCTCCACAAATATCCCCATCCTCAATGATGGAAGAGCCCAGCACATCAGTGCAAAAGGTAAGGCTGACGCATTCACAGCAATCTTCAGCCAGAAGTGCCGAATGGATGATCCATCTTGGCCTCCTCCAGTGGTCCCTGGCACCACAGACACCAGTCTTCAGTCGATTTGATTCACTTCACATGATATCAAGAAATGGTTGGAGAGACTGGATACAGCAAAGGCCAAGGGTCCTGGCAACATTCTGGCAATAGTACTGAAGACTTGTGCTCCAGAACTTGCCGCTCTCCTAGCCAAACCGTTCCAGTACAGTTACAACACTGGTATCTACCCGACAATATGTCCAAGTATGTCCTGTACACAAAAAGCAGGACAAATCCAACCCGGCCAATTACCACCCCATCAGTCTACTCTCGATCATCAGTAAGGTGATGGAAGGTGTCATCAACAGTGCTATCAAGCAGCACCTGCTCAGCAATAACCTGCTCAGTGACGCCCAGTTTGGGTTCTGCCACGGCCACTCAACTGCTGGCCTCATTACAGCCTTGGTTCACACATGGACAAAAGAGCTGAATTCCAGAGGAGAGGTGAGAGTGACAGCCCTTGATATCAAGGCTGCATTTGACCAAGTGTAGCATCATGGAGCCTGAGCAAAACTGAAATCAATGGGTATCAGGGAAGAAACACTCCAGTGGTTGGAGTCATACCTGACATATAGGAAGATGGTCGTGGTTGTTGGAGGTCAATCATCTCAGCTCCAGGACATCTCAGCAGGAGCTCCTCAGGGTAGTGTCCTCGGCCCAACCATCTTTAACTGCTTCACCAATGACCTTCCCTCCATCATAAGGTCAGAAATGGGGATGTTCGCCGATAATTGCACAATGTTCAGAACCATTCATGACTCCTCAGATACTGAAGCAGTCCATGTTCAAATGTAACAAGATCTGGACAATATCCAGGCTTGGGCTGACAAGTGGCATGTGACATTTGAGCCACACAAATGCCAGGCTATGACCATCACCAATAAGAGACAATCTAACCACCACCCCTTCACATTCAACGGTATTACCATCACTGATTCCCCCACTATTAACTCCTGGGGATTATCATTGACCAGAAACTCAACTGGACTCACCACATAAACACAGTTGCTACAAGAACAGGTCAGAAGCTAGGAATACTGTGGTGAGTAACTCACCTCCTGACTCCTCAAAGCCTGTCCACCATCTAAAAGGCACAAGTCAGGAGTGTGATGGAATACTCCCCACTTACCTGGATGAGTGCAGCCCCAACAACACTCAAGAAGCTTGACACCATCCAGGACAAAGCAGCCCCCGCTTGATTGGTACTACATCTACAAGTATTCACTCCCTCCACCACCGACGCTCAGTAACAGCAGTGTGTACTATCTATAAGATGCACTGCAGAAATTCACCAAAGATCCTCAGACAGCACCTTCCAAACCCACGACCACTTCCATCTAGAATGACAAGGGCAGTAGATACATGAGAACACCACCACCTCAAAGTTCCCTTCCAAATCACTCATCATCCTGACTTGGAAATATATCGCCGTTCCTTCACTGTCACTGGGTCAAAATCCTGGAATTCCCTCCCTAAGGTCATTGTGGGTCAACCCACAGCAGGAGGAATGCAGCGGGTCAAAACGATAGCTCACCACCATCTTCTCAAGGGCAACTACGGATGGGCAAGAAATGCTGGCCCAGCCAGTGATGCTCACATTCCACAAATGTGTAGAAAGAAAAGAATATCAGTCATTTTGACAAAATATACAAGTACTAGAATGACATTACGATGTCTGAGCATCACCAGCACTTAACCTCAGATTTAAGGAGAACTCACTGCTGGAGTTACTAGAGTTACAATTTATTCAGGATAAGAGTCACTCAATGTGAAATTGTTCAGAGTTGCTATATATTCAAAGTTAGAATTACTCACCAAGTACATGTAGAGTGTTACTACTTACTCAATTAAGAGCTATGATAATGAGGACTTAAGCAGGAAAATGAGGGAGGCTCAGTCGGATAGAGTAATTTTATGGAAGTGTAAGAGGCAGTCTTGGTGATGGAGTGAGGGTGGCAGTGAGATTGTGAACAGATCATTTCTGCCTTACTCAGCAGCCAGAGGGCTGGAGTTAACTAACACAGGGAACGCTGGAGAAACTGAACACATTCCTGGCAGCATCTGCGGAGGGTCATCATTGATGCCAAGAGTCCTGTGTGACACTGTCCAGGTGATGGGCAATATTGAAGGAGACTCTGACTAGACTCGAATGCTTATTCTGTTTCTTTGTCCACAGATGCTGCCAGACCTGCTGAGTTTCTCCAGAATTCTCTGTGTTTGTTTCAGGTTTTCCGCATCTGCAGGATTTTACCAGATGGCTGGAGCTAGTGCCACGGGAAGTGAGCATGCTGCAGAGACTAAAGATAATGGGTGAGATTTGCTCACCTCAATTCCCAGTGGCGTGGAGTGGGGGGCTTCCCAACATTAATGTGGCCAGAATTTCCAAGCAGTCATCAACATCCAAAAGCAATTTTACAACTAATAAACAGTGGAGGACTTGGGCGAGGTGAGGTCAAGATGAGTATCATTACCATACATGTGGAAAACGGCATTGTACTTTTGAACAATTTTTTTCAGAAGTAAGATATACATAAGTAGCGTTAGATGAACAAGATTGAATCCTTGGCTAAGTGTGGTGGAGAAATGGACAAAGAAGCCATAGCAGATCATTCCTGTCATGCACTGCATTCCAGGGATTAAAAGCCTAATATATAACCTGATTTTATAATTTAATCCTTTTAGCACCAATATCATGTTGTAAAATCAGACTCAATAAAATCAAGTCATCTCTAGATTTTCATGAAAAATATGATTATGGAAACTAATGGATTGTTATGAAGACTCACTGATTCACCAATGTGTTTCAGTGAAGGGAACCTGCTGCCTCCATATGATCTTGCTTACATCTAATTCAAGTCTCACACTGTATGGAGATCCTTCAATAATTTTATCATCAACCTGTTTCAACATGTTACATCATAACTTCGGGGCAGTTGGGACTTGAACCCAGACCTTCTAGCCCAGAGGTAGGGACGCTATCAAAAGATTCTTTGTTGAGATCCCTAATGCCTTCAGTGGCTGATAGGCAAGAAATACTCTCCCATGTCTCAACAACTAACAAATAAATATGAAATCAGTGTGTAGTTATACATTGTGTTACACTTATCTGGCTGAATATATAGTAACTCTGTACAGTTACACAGTGAGTAACTCTTATTCTAAATAAATAATCTCTCTGTATAGTTGCACATTGAGTAACTCTAACGCTGAATAAATAATAATTCTGTTGTTACACATTGAGTAATTCTTGCCCTGAATAAATAGTAACTCTAGTTGTGCAGTGAATTATCGTTAAATCTAAGGTTAAGTGCTGGTGATGCTAGACATCACAATGTTATTCTGGTACTTCTATTAAAATGACTGATATTCTTACAGACAGAGCGTCTCTGATTCTGGTAGCTAATATAAAATTCACCAACAACAAATAATAAAAGAGAGTTTCTATTTTGTTTCAAAAATTGTTGAAACTGGAAGATTATATTCCATTCCTGTAACTAGTCTGTTATTCAATCTTTGCTGAAACCTAACCTTAATTGTTCTGTGTAGCTCTCAGTGTGAATTTGTGCCACTTCATTGCACCTTAATAACTGTTCTTATCTTCAACATTCAAACCTGAAATAAAATTATTGAGAGAAAAAGCTCTTTTACTTTGTCACCAGTATTGAAGAGGGCAAGGAAAATCTAGGGTATGAAAGGTAAACCAGCCCTTGAACCTCTTCCTTCCAATATGCCTTAACTCGATCTGTTATTAACATTCAGAACAGACCAGGTAGGAATAGGGAGACTGGAGAGTTGTCACATTGTGCATTTAGTCCACCAAAACCCCTGGGACTTTTTCAATTTCATCCTAGCTGTCTTGACATGATTTACGAAAAACACTGAACGTAGGGCACCCTGTTCTTTTTGCAAGCTGCGTGTTACCCTGGTCTCTATTACATATCATCTGTCATTGATCTGCCTACTTAGGCATTTTGTACAACACATTTGTGGTTTTCAGAGTCAGCAACACACTTTATTTCAGTACTATCTACAATCTGATCAATTTCATTGAATCTCTGAATCCAAGTAATTTGTGCAAGTTGGAAACAATTGAGATCCCAATATAACTACTGAGGCATTGAACACTCCTGTTGATATCCCCATGCCTCATTTCTTATCCATCACAACCTTCACATGTAGTAATTGGAGGAAACCCAGAGACCGGGACTCCCATAGTGCACAGAGCAGCTTGATTGATCTGCTTTCACCTTGGAGAGTGGTGCCTTTAAAAAAACAGCCTAGTAACCTGTGATGCGGGAAGGTGTAAGATTGGATGTGTTGGGTAACAGATGGTGGGAGAGCAAGAATGGAATATTTAGAGTTTGGAAGTCATGTAGTAGCACATCCAGGAATGTGCCCAATGAGAGTGGCACCCTCCTCATTCTGTAAAGTAAGTCTGCATGAATTACAGAATCACAGAATTGTGCTAGCACAGAAGGAGACCATTCAGTCCACTGTGTCTACACTGCTTCTATCACCCAGTACCAATCTCCTGCCTTTTCCCCATATCCCCACACACCCATTGTTATTCAAATGATGTGCCAAGCACCAGTGAGACTCAAGGAAGCCAGGCACATATGTGGCCTAACAGGGATCCCAGAAGCTATCGCTACAAGCCAAACCCAGGAAGTTCAGGCTTTAGAATAGACCTTCCTCAATGTAGAGTGGGAGGGAGCATGTGTGGTCCTGTTGCTGTCCAGTTGATGGAAGTAAATATCGAAGGGGTCTTGACAGGCCTCAAACCTCACCATATGGATCCGGTGATTCTTCCAAGCTCACCTCACCCAATCCACGCTCCCTAAAGATGGGCAACGCTTGTGGTTAGTTCCTACATACACACTGTTGTAGGCAGTCATTTAATAACCTCTAACCCCTGTGTGCTCACCAAGTCAGCAATATCTCAATTTTGAACTTGGTGTTCTTCATTCTCACTTCATCCACAGTCTCACCATTCCCGATCTCAGTAATCTCCTCCAGCCCTTCAACGTTCCAAAATGACTGCATTGCTCTAATTCTAAGCATTTTGAAGGATGTCACCATTTGAATTGGAATTGGAATTAGATTTTATTGTCACGGTACTCAAGTATAGTACAGTGAAAAGTGCACAATATTGCTGTGCTCCAGGGCCATCTTGGTTACAAAACGTGAACCTCAAAAAAAAAAGCAGAAATAAAAGAAAGCCAAAAGGTGAGAAAAATGCCCAGATCTTAAAGTCTAAATTTCATCTCCAGGAAGGTGTTTGGAACCACCGATGCAAGCACCCAGACCTAGCCATGGCCCGAAGTCTTGGTCAGCCTGCGAGTCTCCAACAAGCACCGGGTGGAGTCATGTTCTTGCTGCCATTGCCACTCTGATCACTGGAGGAGCTTTACCACCGCTGCTGGCCCCGAACACCAGGAGGACATTCTTGACATTGCCTCCAATTGTCGGGAGGAGATCAGTCTGAATATTGTCCAGATCTTGTTGTATTTGAACATGGACTGCTTCAGTTTCTGATGAGCTGCGAATGGTGCTGAACATTGTACAATCTTCAGTTAACATCCCCACCTCTGGCCTTATGATGGAGGGAAGGTCATTGATGATGACCTGCAGATGACAGAACTCCAACAACCACAATTATCTTCCTATGTGCCAGGTGTGACTCTAACCAGTTCCCATTGACTCCAATTTTCCTGGGTCTCCTTGATGCCACACTTGGTCGAATGAGGCCTTGATTTCACCTCGCCTTTGGAATTTAGCTCTTTAGACTATATTTGAACCAAGGCTGTAACAAGGTCAGGAGCTGAGTGGCCCTGGCAGAACCCAAACTGGGCATCACTGAGCAGGTTATTGCTGAGCAGGTGCTGCTTGATAGCGCTGTTACTGACACCTTCCATCACTTTACTGAAAATCGAGAGTAGACTGATGGGGCGGTAATTGGCCGGATTGGATTTGTCCTGCTCTGTGTGTACAGGACATACTAGGGCAATTTTCCACATTGTCAAGTAAATACCAGTGTTGTAACCGTACTGGAACAGCTTGGCTAGGGGAGCGGCAAGTTCTGGAGCACAAGTCTTCAGTACTATTGCCAAAATGTTGTCAAGGCCCACAGCCTTTGTAGTATCCAGTGCTTTTAGCTGTTTTTTTGATATTACATGGAGTGAATCAAATTAGCTGAAGGCTGGTATCTGTGATCGTGGGGACCACTGGAGGAGGCCAGGATAGATCATCAACATGGTATTTCTGGCTGAAGTTTTTAGTGAATGCTTAAGCCTTATCTTTTGCACCAATATGCTGGGCTCTTGCATTATGAAGATGGGGATATTTGTGGATCCTCCCTATTCATGACTGGATGTGACAAGACTGCAGAGCTTAGATCTGATCTGAGGAAGGATCACTGGGCCCGAAATGTTAACTCTGATATTTTCTTCACAGATGCTGCCAGACTTGCTGAGCATTTCCAGCAATTTCTGCTTTTGTTCCTGTTTTACAGCATCTGTAGTTCTTTCGGTTTTTATTTAGATCTGCTCTGTTGGTTTTGAGATCACTTAGCTCTATCACTTGCTGTTTATACTGTTTGGCGAGCAAGTAGACTTATTTGGTGGTTTCACCATTGACACCTCATTTTAAGGTATGCCTGGTGCTGGCCCTGGCATGCCCTCCTGCACTGTCCATTGAACCAGGGTTGATCCCCTGGCTTGATGATAATGGGTGAGTGGGGGATATGCCGGGCCATGAGGTTACAGATTGTGCTGGAGTACAATTCTGCTGCTGTTGATGGCCGACAGCGCCTCATGGATGCCCAGTCTTGAGTTGCTAGATCTGAGCGAAGTCTGTCCCATTTAGAATGGTGATAGTGCTACACAACATGATGGAGGCTATTCTTCAAATGAAGAATGAACCATATCTTCTCAAGAATTATGTATGGTCACTGCTGCTAATTCAGTCATGAGTAGATTCATCTGCAGCTGGCAGATTGTTGAGTATGAGGAAGAGTATGTTCTTCCCTCTTGTTGGTTCCCTCACCACCTGCCGCAGGCCCAGTCTAATAGCTATGTCCTTTAGGACCTGACCAGCTCGATCTGTAGTACTGCTGCCGAGCAACTCTTGGTGGCAGATGTTGAAATCCCCCACCCAGAGTACATTTTGTCTCCTTGCCATCCTCAGTGCTCCCTCCAAATGGTGTTGACATAGAAGGGTACTGATTCATCAGCCGAGAGTTGTGTAGGGAGGGGGTATGTGATAAATGGTAATCATCGGGAGGTTTCCTTGCCTGGTTAAACATGAAGCCACAAGGCTTCATGAGGTCCTGAGTCAATGTTGAGGACTCCCGAGGTAACTCCCTCGCAACTGTATCCCACTGTGCCACCCCCTCTGCTGGGTCTGTCCTGCTGGTGAGACAGGACATATGCAGGGAAGGTGATGGTGGTGTCTGGAACATTGTCTGTAAGGTATGATTCTGTGAGGATGACTATGTCAGGCCATTTGTTGATTAGCCTATGAGACAGTGTTGTCACTGCTCCCCAGAATTTGGAACAAAGAGCCTTTCAGTCAACAATGCTATGTTTGCTGTTGTCGCTTCCACTGCCAGATAAACACCTGTTTCATTCCTATTTTGAGGCTTTGTGGCAGATTGATGTAACTGAGTGACTAACTCAGCCATTTCGGAGGCCAGTTAAGAGCCACATTTGGCCAGACCAGGTAAGGACAACAGATGTCCTCTCCCAAAGGATATTAGTTTACCAGGTGGGGTTTTTTTACATCAATTGAGAATAGTTATCATTGGATTTTTAATTCCAGATTTTACGCGGGATGGCAGAACATTATCTGAGTCTCTGGATTATTAGTCTCACAACAATTCTACTCTGCCAATGTCTTCCCATTTGTCCTAATCTCTCTTTATGTGTCACTGTGTCAGATTTTATTCAGGAATTTCTATGTTCAGATCTTATATTAAAGGCATTACATAAAATGGAAGTTTTTTCATTGTTAATCTGCTATTTAAAAGAAGAGAAACCCAACAAGAAACTATATGTAGCAAGTATTTAAATACAAAATCAGTTGGAATCTTTTTATAATTATCTTGGATGTTGAGTAATAGATTTTCTTAAAAATTATTGTGGATCATAATTATTCTAGCGACTCCCTGCAATTACATCATCAAGTCATGTCAAATGAAAGCAACATTATTCACAAATCAGGCATTTCATTTCAAACAGATGTGTCTGATTGGAATATTAATAGTTGTGCTCTGGCACATTTGAGCTCAGAGGCAATGAACTTGACCTAGTTTCTAAACTGCCAATGCCAAAGGATTGTATAGTCTATATCTCTAATGATATTCACAAGCCCCTGTCCTCAGCCCCAATGGTAATTCCATCCTCGTTCTCAAGTGGCAATTCCAGCCAGCTGCAGCCCCTAAATCCCTGTTTCCTGTCTCTTCATTGCAGAGAGAGACAGAGAGAGGCAGAGAGAGAATGGAAGCCTCATTGATGTGCTCAAGTACACAATCTACTCACACTCCGAGTTCCATGCTGAGGGAATATTGCAACGTCAGAGGTGCCAGCTTTTGGAGGAGGCGTTAAGTCATAGAACCAATCATAGAATACCTACAGTGGAGAAACAGGCCATTCAGCCCATTAGGACAACATTGACCCTCCGAAGAGCATCCCATTCAGACCCACACTCCGACCCTATCCCCTGCATTTCCCATGGCTAGTCCACCTAGCCTGTACATCCTTGGACACTATGGGCAATTTAGCATGGCCAATCCACCCAACCTGCACATCTTTGGACTGCAGGAGGACACCAGAGCACCTGGAGAAAACACACGCAGACACGGGGGAGAATGTGCAAACTCCACACAGACAGTCTCCCAAGAGCGGAATCAAAACCAAGGCTCTGTCTAACCTCTCACGTGGACAGCATGGTGGCACAGCGGTTAGCACTGCTGCCTCATAGCACCAGGGACCTGGATTCAATTCCAGCCTCAGGAAAATGTCTGTGTGGAGTTTGCACATTCTCCCTAGGTCAGTGTGGGTTTCTTCTGAGTCCTCCGGTTTCGTCCCATATTCCAAAGGTGTGCAGGTTAGGTGGATTGGCCATGATAAATTGCCCTGTAGTGACCAGGGGTGTGCAGGCTGTGTGGGTTAGCCATGGGAAAAATGCAGAGTTACAGGGATAGGGTAGAGGGATGGATCTAGGTGGAATGGTCTTCATAGGATCAGAGTGGACTTGATTGGCTGAATGGCCTACTTCCACACTGTAGGGATTCTATGAGGTGGATGTAAATGATCCAATGGCACAATCATGAAGGACAGTGATGAAGTTTTTTTCCAGTAAAGACACAGAGAATGCTGGAGAAACTCAGCAGGTCTGGCAGCATCAGTGGAGAAAACAATGTTCTGAGGAAGGGCCTCTGGACTTGAAACATTAACTGTTTCTCTCCCCACGGATGCTGCCAGAGCTGCTGAGTTTCTCCAGCTCCCTGTGTTTCTTTCAGATTTCTAGCATCTGCAGTATTTTGATTTTATTTGAGTTCTTCCTAGTACGCTGGCCATTGTTTATTCTTCAATCAGTATTACTAAAGGCCAATGATCTGGTCATTATCACATTGCTGTTTGTGGGAGCTTGTGATGCACAATTGTAGCTCTGTTTCCCACATCACAACAATGACTACACTTCAAAATTACTTCATTAGCTGTAATGCCCTTTGGGATGCTCACAAGTGCCATGTGAATAAATGAGCTGAGAATAATTTCTGTTCCCTTTCTTCAACCATTTTGCTGCCCCTGTTGCTACACATTTTCATACCATATTTATTAACAAGGCTCCTGGTACAGGACAGATGGATGCTCAGCAGCTAGGAAGTCTGAATTCCAACTGCCAGAGCAAATTATCTTCACCCAGCTCAAGGAAGACACTTCAACAACAGGAAGACAAAGGAAGACTTTCAAAAACTTCCTCAAAGATTCCCTTGAGAAATGCTACATAGATGTCAATATATGGGGAACCCTTATTCAGTAGAAACCATCATGGAGGAAGGTCCTGGATGAAGAGACACAATTCTTTGAGAACATCTATCAGCAAGAGGAAGTACAGAAAAGGAACTGGAGAAAGGAACGCCAATGTTCACAAGGCCAAGGACCAATTCTACCTCCTGGAAACTCCTGCCAGATGTGTGGTGGGAGATGTGGCTCTAGGATTGGGTTCATCAGCCACACACAAGGAGACACAAAACCCATGAGCAGTGACATGGAGTTTCCCTGGACGACAATCAGACTCAGTAGTGAGTGGTTGCGATAATGACAAGACAGATGAACATACAGGCAGAAAGAAGTACCTTCAAAGCAGTTTGAACAATTGGGTATAGTACTTTAATATTCATCTTACAATGTGACGCTGGGAAAGTGAGTTGTTTGATATATACTCAGTGATATTCATCACCAATGATAGGAGGGGGTAGGATTGACTTTGTTCATTTGAGTGCAGTGCACGGACAAAGAAAATAAAATGTTGGGAGAGATATAGAACAGGAAATCGGATTCACTGCTGCCCCATCTTGCACAGAATCATACAAGATCAAAATCTCCTGCTATCACTCTCCGACAAAGCTTTGTTATGAGACCAGCTCACAGACACCGCATAGGTCATTCACCTTCCCACTGATCAACATTGCTGAGAAAATCAGAGCCAGGAATCTCCGGACAGCTAGACAGAAAATTCCAACACTGATCACCTTGGACTAAAGCCTTCAGCAACTGAAGCATAGACAAGCAACAGAAAATGCTAGAACCACTCTGGGAATCTGTAGAGAGAATGACTGAGTTGCACTTTCTCAAAGATCTTTCCCCGGAACTGGAAGAAGTGGAGATGTAGCAGCTTTTAAGCAAGTGTAGGGGCGGGAAGGGAATTGAGGCAAGTAGGGTCCAGTGGGAAGGTCTGTGGTTGGGTGAAATGCAGGAGAAGTTAATGACAAAAGGGATGATGTGCAATAGGTAGATAATAAGACAAGTACAGACCAAATGATGGATTGACAAAAACAGAACCGGTACTATCAAAAAATGGGACTGCTGGTAATCAGATAATGTTCTTGCACTAAAATATTGTAATGTACTTCCTCAAAAGATAAAGATGCGGGCCATCAAGCTTGCTCTGAGCCCCAATCAAACTGGTTGGGAGATCATTGACCGGGAGGTGAGTGTGCAAATGGGTCAGTGAATTAAAAAGGTGAAGGACCACAAGCTCAGGGTTACACCAACAGACTGGACAGAGATTTATAACAAAGAGATCTCTCAGTCGGTGTTAGGTCTCCCAAATGCAGAAGGGGCCTCATTGTGATCCCTGTTGACTGAATTGGAAGTATAAATAAATCGCTCTCTCATTTGGAGAAAAACTTTGGAGATTTTGACAGTTAATCAGACCATTAGCTAAACACTAACACTGAGCAAAGTGAGACTGTGTTGTGGTCTGATGGAATTTACAACTAATGATGATGTAATTGATGAGGAGATTACTCTGATTATGAGCAGAGCAGAAGAAGAATTCAAGCAGGGAAGAGGCTTGTGAAGAGAGAGTTCTAAGATTCTGAGCTAGAGAGCTGTGTTCAGTAACCTGTGGTGTAGATATGTAAATAAAATCTGTTACAGTGAAGGGGCAAACAAGTTTTATAATAGGCCAAGATGCTGACAGCCTCCACAAATGTTTATGTAGACACCCACATCCCAGAGATATTGCAGAGAAATATCTAATTATTCTAGTGGCAGAGATTGTCTAAAACATAGAATAAAGCATCATGGTCACTAACACTCAGTGACAGCTAGAGGGTGTGATTATAAACCAGAGATATTGTAGGGAGCTGTATTGAAGTTCAGACTCTGTCTATATTCTCTCTATGACACAGCAGGGTTAGTTGGAGTGGAACAGTAGATAGATGTTGAAAGTAAATACAAGCAGGAGCATTTGTACAGATGACAAAGACTGATTGGGTTTTGTTCCAGTTGGATAACATAAACTCTGGAAACTTTACAGAAATAAACATCTGGAAGAGTACCACGGGATTTTTAATGTGGTTTGCATTCAGTTCAACAAGAGAAAAACTCATTAATGTCATATTGGAGATTTTAATATTTCAATTACTGCTCATGGAAAGTGCCGGTGAGTGGAAGAGACCTTGCTGAGTGCCAAGTGTCACACCATCTTACTTTCTCTAGATAAAAATCTGCTGATTGTTGGCATTCTGGTACTTTGATATTCGGCAATCATCGATGAAATTGTGCCTTCAAAATCTGGATTTGTTTCTCAACTCGGAGTCGATGCTTTTCCTTCAATATAAATAAAGGAATGGTGACCATATGGGAAACTAACAGACAGTAAAAGATTGGTCCTCCAATCTATCCCACTCAGTTGTGATGCTTCAAAATAAATTTGCCATAGTCGTAGAGTTAGAATTAGAATTAGATTTTATTGTCACATGTATTCAAGTCTAGGAATATATAAGTAGAGTGAAAAGTGTACAATGTTGCCATTCTCCAGGGCCATCTTGCTGACAAAACCAGAAGCTTCAAAAACTACAGCAGAAATAAAAGAAAGCCAAAAGGTAAGAAAAAGGTGCATATATTAAAGTCTAAGTTTTATCTCGATAAAGATGTTTGGAACTTGGGCATCGCCATGGTCTGGAGTCTTGGTCAGCCTGAGAGGACATGCATCAATTGCCAAGAGGAGCCATGTTCTTGCTGCCGCCACCTCTGATCACTGGGGGAGCATTGCCATAACTCCCGCCACCAGCCCCAATCACCGCAAGGAGCCACGTCCACCGCCACCCTCGCTGCCAATGCCATGCTGCTGCCACCTCCAATCACCGGGAGGACCTGAGTCTGCCACCACCAGGAAGCTGCTGCCATTCCATGTATGGCCCACTAGGGCCGCTCCCTGACCAGAGAGACAACTGGTGGTGTCTTAACCTGAGGGTCACAATACCTCAGGTGAGGGGAGAAGTTGAGAAGGAGAGTCCTGGTATGGTAACCATCATAACCTCAGCCAGTGCAGGAAATGAACCCACGCTGCTGGTGTTACTCTGCATTGCAAACCAGCCATCCAACCAACTGAGCTAACCAACCTCAATGCTTCAGAATAGAGACACTCACACCCACTCAGAGTGACAATATCCCCTGAGAGAGATTATGAAAAGTTAATTTGGAGATGATGGAAAGACTGTAAGATTCCTCTTTAAACCTGTTAGGTGCTCAAAACTATTTCTCTCACATTGTTGAAGATTACTTTATGTCTTTTGTCCAAGGCCATCTCTGTCCCAGTCAGAAACAGATCCAGATCTTCTAACTGAGACCTAACAAAGTTCTGTTTGTCTGTTTTCTGGTGAACTGGGTCTATACCCTATCACTCTTGACTGTTCACAGCACTAGCTATGGGCACTTCAAGAGATGCACTATCATGTTTTGTGCATTACTTTAATTCTCTTCCCTTGAGGTTGTTTGCATGTTTAGCATTTTGCTAGCCCACGTGCTGCATTATGTTTGGTCAACACATCCTTTAGAAGCAAATGAAGACAAACATCAGAGTGTTTTGGTGCAGAGGGATCTGGGTGTCCTAGTCCATGAATCACAGACAGCTAGTGGGTAGGTATAGCAGGTAATAAGGAAGGCAAATGGAATCTTGGTATTTATTGCTAAAGGAATAAAGTATAAAAGTAGGGGAGTGTTGCTGCACCTGTATAAGGCATTAGTGAGGCTGCACCTGGCATATTGTGTACAGGTCACCGCCACCTTCTCAAGGGCAACAAGGGCAATAAATGCTGGCCAGCCAGTGATGCCCACATCCCACAAATGAATAAAAAAATCTTGAAATTGTGACCCCGTAGTTATGGGAAGGCGATGGCCGATTGGTATTATCACTAGACTATTAATCCAGAGATCCTAATAACACCCTGCACTAGTCAGACAGCTCCATAGAGCAACGTTTTGGGTCCTTCTTCAGAACTGCATTGGTCACTGGACTTGAAATGTTAACACTGTTTTCTCTCCAAAAATGCTGCCAGACCTACTGAGTTTCTCCAGCAATTTCTGTTTCTGGGTGTTGCACATCTCCATCATCCACAGTTTATTTGTTTTATGGTATTCTGGCTGTTTTGTTTGCTATCAAAGGACGAAGGATGAGGATCAGCTGTTGCTAGCTCTCTGTTGATAATACCTTTATCCCATGGGGAGGGCCATGGAAACAAAAATTATTGTAGCATTTTAATTAACCCTTAAATTATGAATTTTTAATCACAGCTCATCACAAATGACACAGCACCATTCATAACCTTTAGCTTCTGCTGCAGTTCATTGAGGAAGGTTCCTTCAGGATTACAAGCTTTGAATTGAAATTGTCAATACAATCAAACAGTGCAAGGACAATCCAATGAAGCAAGTTTCTGAAGTTTGAGACAGCAGGACATACTGACTGCTGTTAATTCAGACAGAGATAGGTCACTGCTCTGGACTGGACATCAAATCAAATTTCAGGGGTGAACGGTAGGTTTTCTGGGATAATATTCATTAATCAGATGACGTGGACTCCTGCCACCTAGATGTTTAATTAAAAAGACAAATTCAATCTCCATTTACCACAAGAATCTTAATCCATTAACTTAAAATAATTCCTGATTACTAAGGCACTCCCCTGGGATCAGTTTGCAAAACATCTCCAAATCAGTGGTTAGCACTGCTGCCTCACAGCGTCAGGGACCCAGGTTCGATTCCAGCCTCGGGTGACTGTCTGTGTGGAGTTTGCACATTCTCCCCGAGTCTGTGGGGGCTTCCTCCGGGTGCTCCGGTTTCCTCCCACAGTCTAAAGATGTGCAGATTTGGTGGATTGGCCATGCTAAATTGCCTATAGTGTCCAGGGATGTGCAGATTACATCAATTAACAATGGTAAATGTGGGGTTACAGGGATAGGGTAGAGGGTGGGTCTGGGTAGGATGTTCTTTAGAGATACAGTGTGGACTCGATGGGCCAAATGGCCTGCTTCCACACTGTAGGGATTCTATGACTCAATGATTTTAACTCACCAGGGAACTTTCCTGGCGAGTAACTTGGGGATATTCAATCATTCACTGTTAAATTGTTTCGGACTATGAGACCTTTCAGCCCAGAAACATTTGCAGGATCTAGGGGTTCTTAGGCTGAGTGGAGATTTAATCGAGGCTTTCAAAATCATTAGTGGGCTGGATTGAGGAGTTAGGAAGAAACTGTTCCTGCTCCTGAAAGAAACAAGAATGAGAGGGCATAGATTTATCGTGATGTCCAAACAAAACAAGGGTGATGTGAAGAAAAGCTTTTCCACTCAGCTGGTAGTTAGAGTGTAGAATGCACTGCTTGTAAATGTTTTGGAGGCAGGTTCAATTCAGGCATTCAAGGGGGTGTTGGATGACTATTTGGATAGAAACAGTATGCATGGCTCTGGGGAGAAAGCAGGAAATTGGCAGTAGACAATGATGCTGTGCAGGCATGATGGGCTGAATGGCCTCTTACTGTACTGTAACATCCTATGATTCTGTGAGTGTCAAAAAGTTCAGAGATTTTATTCTGGGGTGTTCAGAGGCGAATTTATGGCAAGAAAGAACGGATTTTTAAATAGATCATCTAAAACCCCTTAAGATGTCTTAAAATATTTCACATTCAGTTTATTACTACAATACAGCAGGTGATCTGGTTGATTTATTCATAGAATGTGTGCATTTCTGGCTATGCAGTTTCCTTCCCTAAAGGACTTTAGTGAAGCAGATGGGTTTTTCCCAACAATCAACAATGGTTCTGTGGCCATTGCTAGATTCCTAATTCCAGATTTCCACTGTCTGCAATGGTGGGATTCAAAGACCCAGAACATTACCTGGGTCTTTGGATTAACAGTTTAGCAATTATATCACTAGGCCATTGCGCCCCCTTCCCCCCCACCCCCCACCCGCTTCCCCGCCCTTGCTTAGACAAATTATATTGGATGATTGCTAATTTATTCACAGCAAGGTTGGGCAAACAGCAAGTGAGCAGGAAAACAATTTGGTAGTCACAGTTAAAGGAATGAGGCTGTTGGGAGAAATTCTGGCTCTATCATTCAGCTACCTATTGATTGACAGCTCAGTGGAGTCTCAGACAATGAGCAGGATAACGTCTGTACCAGAGTAACTCTACATTTGGGGAAAAGATAAGGGTCATGCAATCAAGGATGAGGAGGGTTCTGTGACGTCAATGGTCATGAGCTATCAGTTTTATGAGATGAACCTCAGCAATATTTCCCTCGTGTCAAATAGCCTGAGCTGGACTTGGGGTGTCTCCAAGTAGGTAATGGTGCAAAATGCAAAATTTATTTAAGGACTGGGGTAGCATTGATTGTCAATCCTTAGTATCTCAGAGAAACTGACGGTGCAGTTTTTCCTTAAGTTGTTGCAGCCAGTGCACCAAAGGTGATGCTACACAGAAACAAGTGAGGATCTTCAACAAGCTGTGATTTTGGGGGGCAATTTTAACTGAATCTGCCAATCTCAAAAACAGACAGGCAAAAGCAACAAGCCTTCAGATGTTGGAAATTGAAAACAAATGCAGAAATTGCTGAGGAAACTCAGTAGGCTTGGCAGCATCTGTAGAGAGCAAAACAGAGTCAACGATTGGAGTCTCCAAATTCATTCCAGAACAGACAAGGTTACATAGAAATAGAACATAGAACAGTACAGCACAGTCCAGGCTCTTTGGCTCACGATGTTGTGCCAAGCTTTTTATCCTAATCCTAAGGTCTATCTAACTTCCACCCCTACCTTATACTATCATCCATATGCCTATCTAGTAGCCGCTTAAATGCTCCTAATGACGCCGACTCCACTACCCTCTCCGGCAATGCATTCCACGCCCTTACCACTCTCTGAGTAAAGAACCTACCTCTGACGTCTCCCCTATATCTACCTCCACTCACTTTAAAACTATGCCCCCTCGTAATAGCTACCTCCACCCTAGGAAAAGGTCTCTGGCTGTCCACTCTATCTATACTTCTGATCACTTTGTACATCTCCATCAAGTCACCTCTCATCCTTTGTCGGTTACGTTGCGACATTATTTCATAGAATTTAGAATTTCATAGAATCCCTACAGTGTGGAAACAGGCCCTTTGGCCCAACAAGTCCATACTGAACCTTACAGCATCCAGCCACACCTCGTCTGATGTTACTCACTACTGAAGTTAATATTGTATAAGCCAAGCCTGCCTGATCCTGAGGGATTTCTACCCGATTTATTAAAATCACCCCGTCTCTATTTGTCTGGGAATGTTGTCCAACAGATAAATTCCAAAATCACATGCTGGGAGAATCGACAAACCTGTGGGAATGAGGATACAGAGTGCGGGGAGGCAAAGGTAATATTTAGCACCAGGAGCTGCAGCAAGGAGCAGCTATAAATATTGACCTGTGCTGTTGCTGCGTTGATTAACTTTGTGTGATTGATGAAGACAACAGACCAATTCCTCAGAGTGTTTCCTGCAGCAGAATCTTCAGATGTGCCATACTCCTAAGGTTTAGGCCCCAGTATTAGCACCTTGCACTGGACCCTAGAGCACAGGTTTGTTTCAGTACAGTACCTGGGGGTCCAGTGCCCCAGTGAGGATGTGATTACTTAATGAAGAGCAAAGTAAGAAAAAGATTTGCCCTGACATTTTTTCATGAATATGTAAGCACCTTTTATTTTATATAGAATCCCTACAATGTGGAAACAGGCCCTTTGGCCCAACAAGTCCACACAAACTCTCGGTTGGTCCCATCCCCTGTAACCCCCTAACTACATATCCCTGAACAGTATTGGCAATTTAGCATGGCCAATCCATGTAGCCTGCACATCTTTGGACTGTGGGAGGAAACCCACGCAGACACAGGGTGAACATGCAAACTCCACCCAGACAGTCACCCAAGGGTAGAATTGAACCTGGTTCTCTAGTGCTATGAGGCCACAGTGCCACTTGTTGAAGTGTAGCCACTTTTGGAATGTTGGAAACAGGGCTATACTTTAGGTTCCACACAAGGGGGAAGGTATCCAGGCAATATAAAAGGGACAGTATAAAGATGTTGTATGGGCTGTTATAAATGATAACGGATGTGAAAAGGACTATTTTTGTTAAAATGACTTATTAGAGCCATTAGGAATTCTGGAAAGGGGACTGATGGACAAAAGAGAAATTGACGAGATTGAGGGGCCTAGAATGATCAGGTAGGGATATGAGTTTAAATATTAAAGAATCATGAGATGCAGAATGTTAGTTTGGAATAGAGAGCATGTCCACATTTAAGAATAGGTTAAACATAGAAATTGCTGGAAAAGCTCAGCAAGTCTGGCAGCATCTGTGAAGAGAAATCAGAGTTAACATTTCAGATTGAGTGACCCTTCCTCAGTTCAACCCTCACTCGACCCAAAACATTAACTAATTTATGTCTACAGATGCTGCCAGATCTATTGAGCTTTTCCAGCAATTTCTATTTTTGTCTCTGATTTACAGCATCTGCAGTTCTTTCGGTTTTTATTTAAGAATAGTTTAATTATGTGGTTGAAGGAAGGGAAGAAAGGAATGTGAGAAGAAGGTAGTAACACGGGAATGGGATGCCACTGATGTAGAGGATGACCATAGGATATATTGGGCCGAATGGCCTGTTTCTGTGCCATAGCTCTGATAGAACGTTAATCTCTCCTGCTGTGTGTGAGCTGCTCCTCTGACATTTCCCATTGATTGTTTGAAATGTGAGCTAGTTGGAGGTTCACAATATGTAAATCTTTCCTAATGAGGGTCTGATTAGTGAGAACCCTAACATGCAAATAATGAAGGCATTCTCTGCCTGTGCAGAATGTAATGCGATTTTATGGAAATGTCGGCATGTTTCCTCCAGGCACTGATCACACAGAATGCTTGGAATTTCAAAATGGTCTGTGCCATCGATATTCTGTACATGACATCATCATCATAATTCAAATGCCAATTAATTTTCACAGTACAGATTGTGTACCAAAGTGTGATATTTAACTGTCAGTTTACACTATGTGTGCTGCATTAACAAGTTTAACCCACTTGCATACAGTGCGCTTAAATTCCTGGATATTTAGCCATGATATTTGATACTTGAAGCTCATGTTTTCGCAAACTTTTGAGCATTTCTATACAGAGTGGAAAAGAGAAATGGTGCTTACTTCAAGATACCATCTATAACATTGCACTGTCAACATATGGGATGCAAAAGTGGAAACAGCTGGTTGGTTTCAGGGTGACATCACTGCGGTAGAATACATCAGTGGTCGGATTTTATTAATTCCAAGAGTGTTCCAAGTGAAGGGAGATGGTGCGTAGTGATGGTGTCTTCAAATTAATAATCTAGAGGACCAGGCTCCTGCCCATTGAAATTTAAATTCAATTAATAAATCTGAAATTTAAAGTTAGTCTCAGTATTGGTGACCATGAAACTATCGTTGATTGTTTTTAAAAAAATCTGGTTTACTACTGTCCTTTAGGGAAATAAATCTCTCATCTTTATCTTGTCTGGCTATAGAGGTTTATGAAATCATGAGGGGCATGGATAGGGTGAATAACCAAGGTCATTTCCCCAGGGTAGGAGAGTCCAAAGCTAGAGGGCATAGGTTTAAGGTGGGAGGGGAAAGATTTAAAAGGGGCCTAAGGGGCACCTTTTTCATGCAGAGGGTGGTGCGTGTATGGAGTGAGCTGTCAGAGGAAGTGGTGGAGGCTGGTACAATTACTACATTTAAAAGGCATCTGGATGGGTACATGAATAGGAAGGGTTTAGAGGGATATGGGCCAAATGCTGCGAAATAGAACTAGGTCAGATTGGGATGTCTGATCAGCATGGACGAGTTGGACCGAAAAGTCTGTGTCTGTGCTAAGTGACTCCGTGACTCTATATGTTACTTCAGACCCACAGCGAGATATTTGACTCTTAAGTACTCTCCAAAATGGTAGAGCAAACAAATGCAATCCAAGGGCTGTTATGGGTGGGCAGCTAAAGCTGGTCTTGTTAGTGATGGCCACATCCCATGAAAAAAGAAATGAAGACCCTGAATACACTAAGTGCTTGTTTAAGAAAATTCCAACAAACTGCGAGGTGGTGCAGCAATGACTAATGCTCACAAATTTTCCGGAAAGTCTGGATTTACTTTGACACAAGAAGTGATTGAGGACTTGAGTACTGCTAATGTTGTGCCATTATTAAAAAGGGAGGAAGAGATAGACCGGGAAATTACAGGTGGTCTAATCTTAGTGGTGGGGAAGTTATTAGAAATCTGAGTGGCAGAATATATCTGCACTTGAAGAGACACAGAATAATAAGGGATAGTCAGAGATTTGTTCAGGTAATGTTTGACAAATTTGATTGAATTGTTTGGGGCAAACAGAAGTGTTGATGAAGGTAATGCGTTTGATGTGGTCCACATATACTTTAGCAAGGCTTTTGATAACGTATTTCATTGGAGACTGGCCAAAAAAGTAAGAGACCATAGAATCTGAGGCAAAATGACGTGTTGGATCTAAAACTGGATGAAAGGCAGAAAGCAGAGGGTGATGCTAGAGAGATGTGTCCATGACTGTAAGTCTGTTTCCAGTGGGTTCTCAGAGAGCTCTGTGCTCGGGCCCTTGCTGTTTGTGAGGTGCGTTAATAATTTGGACTTAAACATAGGATCAAGAAATTCGCACATGACTTTAAAAAATGGTAGGGTACTAAGTAGTGAGGAGGGTGGCCATAAACTAGAGGAAAGTGCCAATGGACTGGTCACCTGGGCAGTGGTAAATAGAATTCAACCCAGAAACGTATAAGGTAATGCACTTATGGAGGGCTGACAAGGCCAGGGATTACACTGGGAATGGTAAGACCCTGGAAATCACTGAAAATAGGACAGACCTTGGTGTGCTGACTCACAGATGCCTAAAGGTAGCAAGGCAGGTGGATAAGGTGGTTAAGGAGACTTTTCTTTCCCTTAAAAACCAAGGCATAGAATACAAGAGAAGGACGTCATACAGGAAGTGTATAAAACACTGATTAGGTCATAACTGGAGTACTGTGCACAGTTCTGGTGATCACATTATTGAAAGAATATGATTGTACTAGCGAGGGTACAGAGGAGATTCCCCATGATTCAGCCCAGGCTGAAATCTGAAGAAAGGTTGGATAGGCTGTGGTTGTTTTCCATGGAGCAGTGAAGTTTCAGAGGGGACCTGAATAAGGAGAATAAAATAATGAGGGGTGTAGATTGGGTGGATAGGAAGGCACTTTTTCCATTAGTGGAGGGTTCAATAACCAGGGAGCACAGTTTAAGGTACGAAGTAGATGGCTAAGAGGAAAGTTGAGGTTTTTGTTTTCTACTCTGAAAGTGACGAGAGTCTGGAACTCACTGCCTGAAAGAATCACAGAATATCTACAGTGTGGAGAGAGGCCATTTGGCCCATCGAGTTTATACTGAATGTCCGAACAGCATTCCACTCAGACACAGATCCCCACCCTATTCCTGTAATTCCCATGGCTAATCCATCTAACCTGTACATCCCCGGACACTGCGGCCAATTTAGCATGGCAAATCCATCTAACCTGCACATCTTTGGACTATGGGAGGAAACTGGAGTCCCCAGGGGAAACCCACACAGACATGGGGAGAACATGCAGATGCTACACAGACCCAAGGCTGGAATCAAACCCAGGTCCCCAGTGCTGTGAGGCAGCAGTGCTAACCACTGAGCCACTATGCCGCACAAGTTAAGAAGGATTAAGTCAGAAACTTGGAGATAGCAAGAACTTCAGATGCTGGAGTCAGAGTCAATACTGTGTGGAGCTGGAGGAGCACAGCAGGTCAGGCAGCATCAGAGGAGCAGAAAAGTTGACAATTCGAGTCCTGATAAAGGGTCCCGACCTGAAATGTCAACTTTCCTGCTCCTCTGATGGTGGCTGACCTACTGTGTTCCTCCAGCTCCACACATTAAGTCAGAATTTAAGCAGTATTTAGATTATTGTTTGTGTTGCCATATCTTTGAGGGCTATGGGTCAAGTGCTGTAAATAGGATTAGTCACCAAGAAAGTTTTAGACACCATAGAAAATTTGTCAAGGCAGGGATGGGTATCGGATATATTGTTTACCATTGACCAGAAATTTAACTGGACCAGGCATGTGACAGCAGAGCAGCATACAGGCACAGAATTTTGAAATGAAAAGCTCACCTCCTGACTCTTCACAAGCTACAAGACACAAGTCAGAGGTTTGATGATATGCTCTTCACTTGTCTAGATGGGTGCAGCTCCAACAACACTCAAGAACCTCAACACTATCTACGACAAAGTGGCCTGCTTGATTGACACGCCATATGTCATCTTCAACATTCACTGTTCCCACTACCAACACTCAGTAGCACCAGTGTGAACCACCTACAACATGCACTTAGAAATTCACCATGACTCCTTAGATAACTACCATCTAGAAGGACAAGGGCAGCAGGTGCATAGAAATACCACCACCCGCAAAGTCCCCTTCAGGTCACTTACCATGCTGACATGGAAATATATCAGCGTTCCTTCACTATTGCTGAGCCAAAATTCTGCCCTAATGCATTATGGGACTCCCTAAATTCTAAGGACTGCAACAATTCAAGAAGGCAGCCCACCACCACCTTCTCTAGAGCAACCAGGGATGGACAATAAATGTTGATCTCACCAGCAATGCCTCACATTCGTTAATGAATAAATAATTTAGGAAAAAACCTAAAGACTCACTCACAAATTGCAATGTTCCAGGTGCTGAATACATCAAGCAAGGGAAACCAGTTCAGTAACATCTGCACAAACTTCTGTCTCGCTGTGGAAGGATTGGACAATGCCCAATAATATGTCTGTTCAAAAGGTTAAGACCCTGTGGGAGAATAAGAGTGACTGCAATGGCTGCAACAGCCATCAAAGCATCTTCAACTGTTGAAAAAATATGACTGTCTATAGAAGCTGCTCAAGATGATCCCCTCATTCCATAATGGACACGGCCGATAACAGCAGGAACAACACTAGAAACCTTTGAGATCTGCAGTGGGGTCACCACATTTGTGTTCTCTCACTGAAGTTCTTTGGCATATTCTTCTCTTTGCTACTGTCATCTGTCTTCAGTTCCTATACATCCCTGAATTAACGATAGCTGTTCAAACTTGTTCAGCTGAGATTGAAGAGAAAAGTCCATCCAGGCCTCAGTAGGGAGTTGCTTTATGCTAACGATACTGTACGAACACTGAGGAAAGGCTTCAGCAACAAATGGATGGACTCTGTCACCCCTATAAAGTCTTTGATTTGACCATCAGTATCAGGAAGATGAATGCTATGGCCCTGGACGTTGCTACATGGTAATATATCAGCATTGACAACGCGACCCTGAAGCTTGTTGATCACTGATGATTGTAGAGTGGAGATATGATGAGAAACTATCAGTCAATTGATGCTGAAACCAACACCTGCATTGCAAAAGCTGCCACTGTTATGTTCAGGCTGAGTGAGGGAGTGTGGAGTAGCAGTGAGCTGATGCTGAGCATCAAACAATGAGCCTACCAAGCCTGTGTCCTCAATGAATCCCTCGCCATGGTGACACTGAATCAACACGTGCCGAGCAAAAGAAAAGGTTGAACAGTTTCCACTTTTCTGTCTACCCTTGGAATCACCAAATTAGAAGTTCCTGCTGCCTGAAGGGAGGCAGTGACCTAGAGGAATTACCCCCGGACTGTTAATCCAAGGTCCCAGGTAATGTTGTGGAGGACCCAGGTTCAAATCCTGCCACGGCACATGGTGGAATTTGAATTTCAATACGTATCTGGTTTTAAGAGTCTAATGATAACCATGAATCAATTGCTGATTTTGGGAAAATCCCATCTGATTCACTAATGCCCTTTAGGGAGGGAACTGAATGAATTTTAAAAAACTGTATAACTTCATCACTAAGACAGCGATGGGCCATGGGAAATGCAGGATTATAGGTTTGGGGAGGGGAGGGTGGGAAGTGGGTCCAGGTGGGATGTCCTTCAGAGGGTCAGTGTGAATTCAATGGGCTGAATGGCCTGCTTCCACACTGTAGGGATTCTATGATTCTATGTTATTCACCTCAGCTACTTCTTGTGGTAGTGAGATCCACATTTCGAGCACATAGGTAACGTATGGAGTTATTAGGCAGTGAGATGGAACTCAGTAGTCTCCCTGTACCCTGCTGAATGCTTGCTCTGTTGACAAATGAGGACATCAGTTCCTTAAGTCTGCTGACGCGCCCAATGTTTGCTGTAAATTTCAGTGGAATGATCCAGAACAAACTGGAACACAGTTCTGAAATTACAAGCAATTTTGCTGTCACTGTTTCACACAGAGCAATTCTGTTGATGAGTGTCAGGCCCCTAGCCTGCTCTCTGTCATTATTTATGCCCTCACTGACATTTATCTTCTTATACCTCAAGTAGCACTTGTTGATCACCAGCAGAATCAGCAGCGCAATCAGGAAATATTTAAACTGTGCAGCGACTGCAAGAGCCTCAGTGACAGGCTGGGTGACGGGAAGTCACAGACGGAGATAGAATGAGATCAATCTCAGCCAAGTTGTGCTCAGCCTGCCTGCCGTGAAATTTGCTGCCAATTAGCAGCAACTCACAGCAGATAATAGCATGGGTGTTGCACTGTGCAATTTACAAAGAAACTTTTCTTGCCAGCTCTCATCCTTCTTGCAAGTCAAGACAATAAATGTCAGCAAGCCATTAACTGTGGGGTCCTGTATCCTATCCAATTCCGCCCAGGTTATACTTTAAAGCTAGAAGCCCCACCAAATTTGGAAATCATGTGTTTTGTCCAACCGTTTGGAAATGATGCAAATGTTCAAGGAGAGAGGTGCCCATTTGGAATCAGAGTACAGAAGGAGAGCTCTCAATCCACTGTGACTGTGCCAGGAATGTCTCAAGCCTCCTGAATCTAAATGCTCCACCCCCACACTCCAGTCATGACAGTCTATCAAGATTTCTCTCCTTGCCTTCCTACAGCTCATTGGAAAACTGAATAGACTCTTCATTCCTTGATTGATGAGATTTCATTGTCTGTCATCAGTCTTCTGCCAGCACATTGAATACGTTTATGACTGGTGGAAGTTTTCACAAAGTATTTTTGTTGAGCCTGTGAGCATTTTGCCAGGTTTAATTTCTGGAGACCTAGGGACTAACTTGGAAGATTGTCAATTCTACAATAATGAAAGAAAGCTGTTAGGCTACAATTAGAAACAAAAACAGAATTTGATGAATAGTCATCAGACTCTAAACGTTAACTCTGCTTTCTCCACAGATGCTGCCAGATCTGCTGAGTTTTGTCACAATTTCTGTTTTTATTTCACATCTCCAACAGTTCTTTGTCGTATTTTGGGCTACAAATAGAGTTAGTTTGAGAACATTTCCTAAAGCTGTTCCAAAGTTAAAATGCCCACTGAAAACTACACTCTATAACTTGAATTTCTAATTTTTAAAAATTTCAGTCATAGCATGTGGGTGTCACTGACCAAGCCAACATTTATTGCCTAACCCTAATTGCCCAAAGGGCAGTTAAGTGTCATTCATAGAGCTATGAGTCTGGAGTCACATGGAGCCAAACCAGGTAAGGATGGCAGTTTCCTTCCCCAAAGGACATTAGTGAACCAGATTGGCTTTTACCCCCAACAATCAGCAATGGTTTCATGGCCATCATTAGATTCCTAACTTCAGATATTTATTGAATTCAAACTTCACCATCTGCTATGGCGCAATTCGAACCTGAGTTCGCAAGACATTAAATAAAAACCGAAAGAACTGCAGATGCTGTAAATCAGGAACAAAAACAAGAGTTGCTGGAAAAGCTCAGCAGGTCTGTGAAGAAAAGATTACAGTTAACATTTCAGGTCCAGTTCTGAGGAAGGGTCACCGGACCCAAAACATTAACTCTGATTTTTTCTTCACAGATGCTGCCAGACCTGCTGAGCTTTTCCAGCAATTTCTGCTTCTTTCCCCCAGAATATTATCTGGGTTTCTGGATTAAAAGTCCAGCGATAATAACACTACGGCTCCCCCCATCCATAAATATTTACGTTTAGCTTTTACAAAATGATATTTTTCACAATAGGATGTTTAATGTTCTCTAAATTTTAGAAAATACATGAAGATAAGAGAAAAGATCAATATGTGATGAAGATTCATATGTTATTATTGTTTGGAAACTTGGATTGTAACATGGACAAAACCATGCAAAGTTTCATTTCATAGAATCATAGAATCCCTACAGTGTGAAAGCAGGCCATTCAGTCCATTGAGTCCACACCAACCCTCCAAAGACCATCCCACACAGACCAACACCACCCCCACTCCTATCCCTGTAACCCTGCATTTCCCATGCTTAATCCACCTAACCTGCACATCACTGGACACAATGGGCAATATAGCATGACCGAACCATCCAACCTCAACATCTTGGGACTGTGGGAGGAAACTAGAGCACCTGGAGGAAAACCACTCAGACACAGGGAGGATGTGCAAACTCCACACAGACAGCTTTCCGAGGCTGGAATCAAACCTAGGTCCCTGGTGCTGTGAGGCAGCAGTGCTAACCGCTGAGACACAGTACTCCTGAGAGTTTTTTAAAGATATATACTTCTCCATGAAGACGGCCAAAAACTAGTTATTTAGTTTCTCTGCCATTTCTTTATTCCCTATTATCAATTTACCTATCTTTGTCTGTAGTCTGTCCACATTTGTCTTTGCTAATCTTTTCCTTTTTAGAACGCATAGAAGCTTTTACAGTCCATGTTTACGTCAGTGGTGGGCAAATTATTGGAAAGGGCTCTGAGAGATAGGATTTATGATCATTTGGATAGACACAGTTTGATTTGTGATAGTCAGCATGGATTTGTGAGGGGTAGATCATGCCTCACAAACCTTACTGAATTCTTTGAAGAGGTGACCAAACACATGGATGAAGGTAGAGCAGTGGATGTAGTATACATGGATTTAAGTAAGGCATTTGATAAGATTCCCCATGGTAGGCTCATGCAGAAAGTAAGGAGGCATGGGATAGGGGGAAATGTGGCAGATTGGATTCAGAATTGGCTGACCCTTAGAAGACAAAGGGTGGTAGTGGACGGAAAATATTCAACATGGTGCTCAGTTACGAGAGGTGTACCACAAGGATCTGTTCTGCGTCCTCTTCTATTTGTGATTTTTGTAAATGATTTGGATGTAGGATTGGAAGGGTGGATTAGTAAGTTCGTGGACGATACGAAGGTGGGTCAAGCTGTGGATAGTGCGCAGGGCTGTTCTAGGTTACAAAGGGACATTGATAGGATGCAGAGCTGGGCTGAGAAGTGGCAGATGGAGGTTAACCCTGAAAAGTGTGAGGTGATTCATTTTGGAAGGACAAACTTGAAAGCAGAATACGGGGTTAATGGAAAGATTCTTGGCAGTGTGGAGGAGCAGAGGGATCTTGGGGTTCATGTTCACAGTTCCCTGAAAGCTGCCACCCAGGTGGATAGAGTTGTTAAAAAGGCGTATGGTGTGTTAGCTTTCATTAATAGAGGGATTGAGTTCAAGAGCCGTGAAGTTATGCTCCAACTATACAAAAGCCTGGTTCAGCCACATCTGGAGTATTGTGTCCAGTTCTGGTCACCTCATTACAGGAAAGATGTGGAAGCATTGGAAAAGGTGCAGAGGAGATTTACCAGGATGTTGCCTGGAATGGAGGGAAGGTCTTACGAGGAAAGGTTGAGAGAGCTAGGATTTTTCTCTTTAGAACAACAAAGGATGAGAGGTGACTTGATAGAGGTGTACAAAATGATCAGAGGTATAGATAGAGTGGACAGCCAGGGACTTTTTCCGAGGGTGGAGGTAGCTATTACAAGGGGGCATAGTTTTAAAGTGAGTGGAGGTAGATATAGGGGAGACATCAGAGGTAGGTTCTTTACTCAGAGAGTGGTAGGGGCGTGGAATGCATTGCCAGAGAGGGTAGTGGAGTCAGCCTCATTAGGGGTATTTAAGCGGCTATTAGATAGGCATATGGATGATAGTATAAGGTAGGGGTGGAGGTTAGATAGACCTTAGGATTAGGGTAAAAGTTCAGCACAACATTGTGGGCCGAAGGGCCTGTACTGTGCTGTACTGTTCTACATTCTATGTTCTATGTTTCATACCAGTTTACTTTCATATTCTATATTTTCTTTATCAGTTTCTTGGTCCACTTTGTTGATTTCTAAAATGGTCCCCATTCCCAGGCTTACAAAATTTTTAGCAACTTTATAAGCTTCTTCCTTTTATCTAATATAATCTTTGACTTCCCTTTTGCCATGATTGGATCACATTTCCTGCTTGGTTTCAATGCATCATAGGAATGTAAACCAAATACCCATTACCAATGCTTGTCTACTGTCATACCGTTCACTGTAGTTTGCCTGTCTAACAGCCAATTTTTACCTCATACTTTTGTAGTTTCCTTTGTTTAGATTGGTTTTGGATTGAGTGACATCACTTTTGAACCTAATGTCAAATTCCACATATTACAATCAGTTTCCTCTAGAGACGCCTTTGCAATTAGATTATTGATTAACCCTTTCTTATTACGCATTACAAGATCTGAAATAATCCGTTCTGTAGTTGGATCCTCAATCTAAGTGTTCCAGAAAACTATATCTTATACATTCCAGGTATTCCTCCTCAACAGCGTTAGTGCTATTTAGGTTTACCCTGTCTGTATGTAGATTGAAGTCCCCCATCATTACTTATGCTACATGCATTTGCCTGCATTAATCCATGCCCTAAATTACCACTGGCGTCTATTGAGCTGCATCCTTGTGGGAGTTGGTTCATTCAGTTGGCTGGATGGTTGATTTGCAATGCTGAGCGATGCCAACAGCATGGGTTCAATTCCTGTACCAACTGAGGTCACTTTGAAGGTCCTGGCTTCTCAGCCTCCCCCACCCACGATCCTTGCCTGAGGTGTGGTGGCTTCCAGCTTAAACCTTCAATGAGAGAGAAAGGGGCTATGGGGACTTTACTCGCCTAGTGACCTATAAACAACTCCTACCAATGATTATTTCCCCTTGATGTTTCTCAGCTCCATTCAAACTGATTCTATATCTTGACTTGTTGATCTAAGATCCTCTTGCACTAATGCACTAATGTCATCCTTTAATAATAGCACCTCTTCATCTCTGCCTTTTTGTTTTGCCTTTCTAAATGTCAAATACCTTTGAATATTTGAATCTCAGTCTTGGTCACCCTGCAGCCACATCTCTTAACGGCATTTAGATCAGACCTGTTTATTTCCATCTGTGCCAACAATTCATCTACCTTGCTGCAAATGCTCTGTCCATTCAGATGGATTGCCTTAAATTCTGTCTTTTTATTATTTTCACAACCACTCGCCTTATCTATTGATACACTCCTGAGTGCACTCCTTGTCACCACACTCTGATTATCATTTCCTTTATTGCTATCATGCTGTCTTGTCTTGTCTTCACTGTTTAATTACTGTCATATAGCACAGAAACAGACCCTTCGGTCTAACTAGTCCATACTGACCATAATCCCAAACTAAGCAAGTCCTACCTGCCTTCACTTGACCCATATCCCTCTAAACATTTCCTATTCATGTACTTATCTAAATGTCTTTTAAACGTTGTAACAGTACGTTCATCCACCACTTCCTCTGGGAGTTCATTCAAAACACGAACCACTCTCTGTGGAAAAAGATGTCCATTATGTCTTCTTTAAATCTTTCTCCTCTCACCTTAAAAATATGCCCCTAGTCTTGAAATCTGCACCCTAGGAAAAGACACCTGCCATTCACCTTATCTGTACCCCTCATGATTTTATGAATCTCTATAATGTCACCCCTCAACCTCCTATACTCCAATGGAAAAATGTCCTAGCCTATCTAGCCTCTCCTTATAACTCAAACCCTCTATTCCTGATTACATCCTGGTAAATCCTTTCTGAATCCTCTCCAGCTTAATAATATCCATTCTTAATAATATCTTTCCTTAATTAGATCTTCTATCACTTCATCCCTTGTACACAGTAATTTTTCAAAAGACTTTTCACCTACTATATTATTTGACCTGATAATACAAAGAAAAAGATGGAGAAAAAAGGATGAGATTAAGAAAAAGAAGAAGGAGGTCAGAGAGATACTGGATGGAAAAGGGGCCTGAGTGATGGTGAGGTTTGTGGCAGAATTAGATGAGAACTCCAGTGAGGCCCATCTCAACATCGGGACCACCCCCTCCTTCTATTACACTTTAGACAAATGGTTTGGCAAGTTTCTTACCAGACAGCAACAAGTTACCAATCAAGAGGGATTACAGTTCATTAAACACCTTGTTCACAGCACCATTAGTATTCAGTTTGCCATCTCACCAAATGTACCAAACAAGCTCGGGATCGAGCAATGTCAACATGGAAAACAGAGCAGATACCTGGCCACTTCAGCTCACCGCTTACTCCAAAAGACCTCCATGTTGGACACCACACGCCAACATCTCAGGGCACGCTCCATGGGCACCAGCCACACATAGACATTGATGCTCAACACACACCAGCCTCTATGAACTTTCATGGCACATCTCTGACACATTTAGAGGACATTTGTGCCCTTCAGTGCTGTCCCTTGTGCTGCCCCGGTAACTCTCATTGTAACGCTGCAGCAAGGACACTGTGTGCTCAGGGACACACTTGAGCACACAGCTAGAAAGTCCTAGCTCATATTACTGCTTCTCTGTCATGCCTTTTAGTGCAGTCACAAAGCCGGGAGGTTTGTCCTGGGTATCAGCAGAGACAAAGGGGATGCCTTTCACTCTGGGGTTCTGGCTCAGTAGGTCAGGGCAGCCTCAGATACTGGTACAGGGACTTGGAATCCATCAGTCAGCCACTCAGGTTGGTCAGAGTCAGCATCCTCACCACATGAGGGCTAAGGATGTAAATGTCTGTCAGGCCACCAGCTGTCTGGACTCTCGCTCCCCAAATGGGGGTTGCTTTCCTCCTGGAATAAAGGAGAGGCAGGTATTACAGGAGATGAAAGTGAATGGCACAGCTGGTACTGGGTGAGGGTGGAGATATGTCCCAAGTGAGTGAGTGGGCAGTGCAGAGGGCATCCTGCAGATGCCTGTGACTCCTTTCGCTTTGGTGGGCTAGGCTGGCATGGCTTGGTGTCATGGCCTCAACTGCTGGTCCTGGGGGAAGACGATGCCCCTCATTTGCACCACCCCATTCCAGCAGGACCTTCAGGATCCTGCCCACAGAGTGAGGCACTAATTTCCCCCGTCTGCCCTATCTGAAGCAAATGTCAGGAACTGTACAGGGCAGCTAGAGACTGACAGTGCCCATTTGGGCGCACAATGGGCTTTAAAGATGGCATGTGTGTATAAGAAATGCTGGTCTTTTGGGAGATATCTCCTGAGTGGTGAGCTGTTCTGGGAATGGTGCATGGTAAGATGAGGCTAGTCATGACAGACACCATAGGGGCAGGACAGGTAGCTAATAGGGCGAGTTTGGTAAGATATGACAGGAAATCTCACCGAGCCTTACAGCGAGAATACCTCCTAAAAACCCGATGCAACTTGCACTTAGCCAAAAAAAATGTAAGATTCAGCCCAAAGAGAATGATGGGAAAAAAGGAAAGACGAAGAGAAGCAGCAATTGTTTTTACTTTATCTTGGCACAACCTAACCAATCCCTCAATATATGCCTCATGTTGACGAGCTCCCAACACCTTGTGATAAATGAGTCCCTGGCTGCTTCTCATCTCAGCTTCTAAAAATTCACTTGTCTCCCTTAACTTTCCCCAAGCAACTTTGAGCTGACTATGTGTTACTCTTTCCTGGTACACTTTTCAAATTAAAGCTGACTTATTAGAAGTTAAGAATCAATTTCATGCTCCTTGCTCTTGATAAATTGCTGATGCTGTTGTTTGTGTTTCTATCAGTGCAGGGCAGCTGGTAATCTGAAAGGAATCAGTTTTACCATCACTGATATATCACCCTTCCAACAGAAAGCTGGGATAGGACTGTACCTCAGTCCTGAGGCTGCGTGTGTGTGACATTATCATTTCTGTATCCCGAGGAGAGTGACTGTAACTAAATCTCACAGAGCTGGCCAAATCCCTCCGCAGTGCGGAGATATGATTGCCTCTCTGCCTGAGACTCTCTTTCCAGTGAGGAACTGGAGGCTTTGGGAAATGATTGACTCAGGAAGGGCTTGGTTTTCTCTGGGAGCACAGCGTGATGTGAAAGGATCTGATAACAGTCATTGCTGATTGAGAATCAGTGAGCAGAGTTAACAGCTCTTCGCTCATTTCGTCAGGGTCTCACTGAGAATTTTTAGGAGCTTCGCATGATGAGCTACTGCTGTGCCTAAAATAAGTACCTTTTTATAGGAGGTCAACAGATAGAGAGAAAAATAAACACCAGAGCAGTTTCAAAGCAATTGAAAGTGAAGTGTGACTGAGGGATATAGACAAGCTGACGGAGTAGCCCAGAATATGGTGGTGTATAACACAGGGAAATGTGAAATTATCCATTTTGGTTGGACAAATAGGATAGCAGAATCCTTTCCCTAAAAGGTGAGAGGCTTTTAAATATTGGCATGTACAAAAATTTGGATATCCTTAAACAAGAATCATTTTTTAAAAATTAACATGCAGATACAGCAAACTATTGGGAAGCATATGATCTGTTCTGGAGCAGGGTCACAGAAACCGAAACGTTAACTCTGTTTTCTCCCGACAAATGCTGCCAGACCTGTTGAGTTTTTCCAGCAATTTCTGTTTTTGTATCTGATTTCCAGCATCCATCATTCTTCCATATCTTCTAGGAAGTATATGATTTTGGCCTTTAATACAGGAGAGTTATTAGGGCCTTGGTGAGGCAGCAGTAGTGTCTCTACCTTTGAAACAGGAGGTCTACATTGAAGTCCCACCTGCCCCGAGGTGTGTATAAAATGTCTGAACAAATTGATTAAAAATATCTACTGGTAAGGAGGTGCTTCTGTAACTGTACATGACATTGAGGAGACCCCATCAGGAATAGTGTGTACAGGTTACTGTATGGTCTTTGAAGCGAAGGAAGATCATCATTATCTCAAAGGTAGATAGGAAAAATAAACAGAAGACCAATCTCAAAGACATTGAAAGTGGAGTGTAACTGAGGGATATAGACAGGCTTGCTATCTAAGAGACGGCATTGTTCCTTCAAAACAAGAACAAAGAACAAAGAAAATTACAGCATAGGAACAGGCCCTTCGGTCCTCCAAGCCTGTGCCGATCCAGATCCTCTATCTAAACCTGTCACCTATTTTCCAAGGATCTGTATCCCTCTGCTCCCTGCCCATTCATGTATCCGTCTAGATACATCTTAAATGACACTATCGTGCCCGCCTCTACCACCTCCGCTCGCAACGCATTCCAGGCACCCACCACCCTCTGCGTAAAGAACTTTCCACGCATATCTCCCTTAAACTTTTCCCCTCTCACCTAGTAATTGAGTCCCCCACTCTGGGAAAAAGCTTCTTGCTAACCACCCTGTCTATACCTCTCATGATTTTGTAGACCTCAATCAGGTTCCCCCTCAACCTCCGTCTTTCTAATGTAAATAATCCTAATCTACTCAACCTCTCCTCATAGCTAGCGCCCTCCATACCAGGCAACATCCTGGTGAACCTCCTCTGCATCCTCTCCAAAGCATCCACATCCTTTTGGTAATGTGGCGACCAGAACTGTAAGCCATATTCCAAATGTGGTTGAAACCAAAGTCCTATACAACTGTAACATGACCTGCCAACTCTTGTACTCAATACCCCGTCTGATGAATGAAAGCATGCCGTATGCCATCTTGACCACTCTATCGACCTGCGTTGCCACCTTCAGGGTACAATGGACCTGAACACCCAGATCTCTCTGTGCATCAATTTTCCCCAGAGCTTTTCCATTTACCATATAGTTCGCTCTTGAATTGGATCTTCCAAAATGCATCACCTCGCATTTGCCTGGATTGAACTCCATCTGCCATTTCTCCGCCCAACTCTTCAATCTATCTATATTCTGCTGCATTCTCTGACAGTCCCCTTCACTATCTGCTACTCCAATCTTAGTGTCATCTGCAAACTTGCTAATCAGACCATCTATACTTTCCCCCAGATCATTTATGTATATCACAAACAACAGTGGTCCCAACACGGATCCCTGTGGAACACCACTGGTCACAGTTCTCCATTTTGAGAAACTCCCTTCCACTACAACCCTCTGTCTCTTGTTGCCCAGTATCAAAACAGTATGATAACTAACAAAGTACATGCTAGAAATACGCAGTAGTGTCTAGAAAGGGAAACAAAGCTAACTTTTCAGGTAAACATCTTCATCCAGTGTTTTGTTTTCTGATTTTATTTCAGATTTCTAGCATCTGTACTATTTTGGTTTTGTATTGAGGATGTTACTAAGTTTCACTTGGTGAGGAACTTGGAGGTGGTGACAGGGGAAAGAATTGGGCAATTTTCTCTTGCAAACTCACCCCTTCCTGCCACCTCTGCAATTAAATGCTAGGCAAGAAGGTCCATGGGCAACTTTCCCAACTGATCAGCAGTTAAAGTGGATAACTAATGGCCAGTTAAGGGCCTCAGTCCAGCACTTCTGTGATCACCTACCACCCCAGTGGGGAGAAAGCTGGCTAGTTTCTCAAGTGGGAGACCAGAATGGCCTGTTGGATAAACTGGGGGGCATCTCCAATGATCCCAATCTGAGGGCAATTGGAGGCAAGATAGCAGGCAAAGGGATGGTCTCTGAAAACCATTCTTCTGCCCCTGTCATTGGCACCACACGCAACCTCCCACCTCAAGAGAACAACAAAATAAACCTAAAGAAAAACAAAAAGAACTATGGATGCTGTAAATCAGAAACAAAAGCAGAAATTGCTGGAAAAGTTCACCAGGTCTGGCAGCATCCATGAAGAGAAATTGGGTTCTGAGGAAGGGTCACTGGGCCCAAAACATTACCTCTGATTTCTCTTCACAGATGCTGCCGGACCTACTAAGCTTTTCCAAGAAAATAAACTTTACCTTCTCGCTGCTAGATCCTTTAAGGAGAAGGCCTCGGCTGGCAGATTTTCGGATGCAGAAGCTGCAGACCTTTGGATTTTTTTAATAAAAGCACTGGCTCACAGGGTGTGCATGTTGCTGGCTGGGCCTGCAGTAATTACCCAATCCTTAATACTCCTTGAATTGAATGGTTTGCTAGCGCCATTTCAGAAGAGTCACATTACTGTGGGTCTGGAGTTACATGTGGGCCAGACCAGGTAAGAATGACAAATTTCCTTCTGTAATGAATATTGATGAAACAGATGGGTTTTAATGACAATTGTCAACAACCACCATCGAGACCCAGATTTTCAAAGATTCAAATTCCAACATCTGCCACGGCAGGATTTGAACCCTTGTCCTCAGGACATTCGTCTGGAAACTCATGGATTACTAGCCCAATGATGTCACCACTACAGGCAGCACAGTGGCTCAGTGGTTAGCACTTCTGTCTCACAGCGCCAGGGACCCAGATTCAATTCCACCCTTGGGTGACAATCTGTGTGGAGTTTGCACATTCTCCCCGTGCCTACATGGGTTTTTTCCGGGTGCTCCAGTTTCCTCCCACAGTCCAAAGAGGTGCAGGTTAGGTGGATTGGCCAGGGGGAAATTTCCCATAAAGTCCAAGGATGTGCAGACTAGGTGAATTAGCCATGGGAAATGCAGGGTTATGGGGATAAGGGAATGGGTCTGGGTGGGATGCTCTTCAGAGGGTTGGTGTTGACTCGATGGACTGAATGGCCTGCTTCCACACCATGGTGATTCTACGATACAGCACCACCTACACATAGTTCATTATCTGTCAGCATCTGGTGACCTTGAAGCCTGTAATAGACTCAGGTACCTGCCCATTCTCAGATAGTCAGCTCATAACAAGCTAATTGGCAGGGAATTGGGTTAGTTCTTGGTGGGTGTACTGTATTAGTCACCACCTAACACACTCATCCCCACACATATGGAGAAAAGAAGAAGTCTTGGTCATTGACTGTGTCCATACAAGCTGTTGAATACCTGATTTAATACCTCCTTAGCTGGATCGTTGTTGTATTTCGGATATTTCTTAATCAACCTGTTTAGGATCAGGTGGGACTTGAATCCGGGCCTCCTTGTAGTACATCTTTGACCGGGTTCCTGATGTGAAGCTCGTTTAGGGGAGAATATTGATCTTGCAAATTCCCCGGTGTTTAGAAGAATGAGAAGTAATCTAATTATAATGTCGCACATTCTCAGAGAGCGTGGCAGGGAGGTTGCTGAGAGGCTGTTTCTCCTGACTGTGAGTCCTGACCTAGGGTTCATCATTACATGCTAAAGGGTTGGCCATTGAAATGAGGAGAAATTTCTTCACTACTGCAAACCTTTAGAATTCTCTACCTCAGAGAACTGTGGATGCTTACTTAAGTGGAAGTGAGATCAGTTGAGCTTTTACTGAATGGCACAGCAACCTCAGAGGCTCCTGCTCCTATTTCTTGAATTCTTAAAAAGCTTTCTGAGAATTCTATATATTATTCAGCCTGACAGGTTAACAAATATTGATGCAGTGAATGAAATGAAAATTAGTTCCTTGAAAATGGTCTCACTCCCAGTGCAAGCTTCGGTTACTGCTGTCAACATTTGACTATCGAAAGTAAAACAGCCAAAATTAAATAAGTCCCTGAAGAGTCCTGGAGCACTGTGACTTTCATTATGTAATGATTGATACCTGCGGTTCACACTAAAACAGGGACAATTTCCCTCACGTTGAGACCTCTGTGAAATATTCTGATTATATTTGTTAGGGTTTTAACAACTCAACTGTATTTTGGGTGGAGGCTTGGTCAGGATTTTCAGACCAGAATTGAAGGGCACAGGAAAAGTGGGATGGGTTCTGAAGTGCCACATTTGTGGGTTATATAGTGAACTTGGTTTAAAAACCTGAAGACGAAATGTCCACAAATAACAAAGGCGGTTACTTATGAAATGTTCATAACGTTCATAAATAGGTCAGAAAAGGGAAATTCTTAAAAAAAAATTTTCAATAACAATAATTAGTAATTCATTCTTGAAACGCATTCCATTTGATGCCAAACAACATGGACTCTTCACCATGTTCAAAGATGCTGCCTCTCGCAAGTGCCTCTTGTGGGAAGTCCAGAACAGTGAAAAAAACATCCAACTGTGCATGAATTAATGCACCCATCAAGGGGAATGGTTAGTTTGGATGGCTGGTTTGTGATACAGTGTGATGCCAGCAGCGTGGATTCCATTTCCACGCTGCCTGATGTCACCATGAAAGACTCTCATTCTCAACCTCTCCCCTCATTTGAGGTGTAGTGACCCTCAGGTTAAGCCACCATCACTCGTGTCTCTGTCTAATGAGACAGCACCCTTTGCCATTTTACATCCATCATTTCCATAAAAATTAATATTCAATCTCCAGTTAACAAGTAAATTCTAAATCTTCATACGATGAGGGTTAAACTTTCCACTCTACAAGCTCTATTGTTGAAAAAGAATTGTTGCTAATATTTCTAGACAACTTCTGTGAGGTGAAAAAAAAATCTAAATCAAGGTCCCAGAAGGAATTAATTAAAGGATGAAGGTAGGAAATAGTAATAAAAAGCAACCCAAAGAGGCTTTATAGTCAATGACATACTTTTGAAAGAACACTCATTATTATAAGATGGGGTGTTACAATGGGTAAATGTTACTGTGAGAGATTTAATCAGCTATAATTTTAATTTATTTAAAACCTTATTTTGGCCATTATAAATTTCATTTAGTGAGGCAATTGCATAAAGTTCCTTTTAAAGCACATTTTAAATGATTTGCTTGGCTCAGCAACAAAGAATTTACAGATAAATTAAAGGTAAACCTTTTTCATTTATAGAAGCATTAATAACCAGGGGGCATAGATTTAAGGGAGGAGGCAAAGGGGGGAGTTCAGAAGGAATATTTTCACCCAGAGGGTGGTTAGAGGCTGGAACTCACTGTCTGAAAGGACAGGTGAGTTAGAAACTCTCATAACATTCAGGCAGTATTTAGATAATCACTTGTGTCACTATGGCCTCCACGTTATGGGCCAAAAAACTAAAGAATGAGAATATTGTAATCAGATCTTTGTTGACTGGCATGGACATGATAGACCAAATGGATTTCTTCTGTGCTGTAAATGTCTTTGAGCCTGTGAGGTTAATGTTCACATAAAAAATGTCAGCATTAAATGTTTACATAACGTTTTTAAGAAGTCATGGTAGCTCGAATTAAAACTTGTTGGCAGGAGATTAGTGTACTCACTAAATGCTCACTGACCTATCTGAATGTAGGTTACTACTTGAACCGTTTATATTAACGTCTTCCTTCTAATTACGCTTCTCACTAACCTTCTGATCTTTGACTTGTGCCTTCTGATATTTGAATTTTTCATCTGACATTGCCTGAATTAATTCTCCATTTCCCTTCACAGTACTGAAAACTGCAAATTGATCAACTCAAAGCTTCTCAATATCCCAGGGAACATAAAGAAAGATAAACTAAAAACTCACTTAACACTCTGGACAATTTTGTTTCTTTACTACAGCCATTAGTGTTCATTTTGTCTTTTGCTCATTGGAATCTCCTTCCCTGTACCCTATCCCAAAACTTCCTTTCTGTTCTTCCTTCCCAATCCCTCTTTCAGCCCATTACATTTCAACTTTCTTTCAGTTCTAAAAAAAGTCACCCAACTTGATACCTTCATTTGTTCCCTTCTCTGCAGAAGCCGCCAGATCTGCTGAGTATTTCCAGCACTTTTTTATTGTTTCAGATTTCCCGCATCCACAGTAATGTGTTTTTATTTTAGCATTTAGGTAGAGACCTGCTTCAGGAGATTAAATGAGTTCTTCAGTAAAATCATTGATAAATGAGTGGTAACTGGACTGTAGAAGGAAACTAAATGAAACAATCTACAACAAGGAGATTGCGAACTGGTGTGCAAGAAGCAGGATTGATGGACTGAATGGTTCTGTCCCTGGACTCACCTCCGTATCTTGGGCTTTGAGAAGGTATCAAGAGAGGTCAGTGGAAGTGAGCTCTTCTCACTTGGAAAGATTGAAAGGGTGACACTCGTGAAAAGTATAGATGTTGCAGCTGTTTTCTCAGACTGGGAGCATAGAACCAGGGCAATGGATTAGAAAATTGATAAACTTCAAACAAGTTGCTGGATTAGCATTGGTGTTTCCTCCTGCACTTCTCTCACTCTCCACTTCCCAATTCTGTTTTCTTTCTTCTGTCTCTCTAGAGTGAGGTAGTGGAGTTTACACATTTAAAATGAGCCCTTTTCTAAGAGTTAAAGCAGAGACTGTGCTGATCGTGTATGACATATAATATTAAATATTAGACATATTTAATTACCATTGATCAATAATAGGTATTTGGCATACAACAATTAGCAAAGAAAAGAAAACATCTCATCAACATATATCAGAGATTCCTCAATACAGATACCTATTTGAAAAGACTGATAATGTATTCAATAAACATCTCCTTATTAGCACATCAGTGAATTGCTTTTTAACATAACTTAAAGATGCATTTAATTAAAATGATAAGAGGATACAATCAACATAATTCATGTCACTTTGTTGGAAACTAGTTCATACCATGCCAGGCAAAGATTATTAAAATTCTGTACATCTCATTAACAGGGAATTAAAATAACTAGATAAAGAGAAAAAGACTCTCTCACTGCACCACGTGTGACAAAAACACTTCTTAAAATATACCTCTCTCTTCCCAACACTGTCGCTCTGTTTGTTTCAAAGGCTTATTTCTATTTCCTACACCATATGTAAATACCTGGGAAGAGAGTACTAGGCAAATAGAGACAAGATTTGGGATCATTGAGGCAAATTTGATAATCTCAGGGATGGTGGTCCCATAATTCTGGACATTGGAGGCTAGATCTGAGATCATTTTGTTACGAATGTGTAATGATACGTGATGGGAGAATGTACTGAAAACCAAGTCTCACTACTCCACCGGTCACACTGTTTCAGTAAATCCATTGATTCAATGACCGATTGTTTCTCCGCAAAAACAGAAGTTGCTGGAAAAGCTCAGCAGGTCTGGCAGCATCTGTAAGGAAAAATCAGACTTTATGTTTCGGGTCTGGTGACCCTTCCTCAGAACTCCTACAGCATTGGCAGCTATTCCAGTTTTCACCAATTGATTCTCCTTTGTACGACTTTAATGAGCTCAAAATAATCCGTTTATTATGAACAAACCTATTCTTAAAGCCTGTGGAAAACTCTGGTTAACACCTAAACTTTGAAATGAAATCAAGACTAGATCACATTAATCCCACGCACAGACACACACAACAGAAATAAGATAAATCTTCAGGTTTGATAAGTTTTTAAAAGAAAACATGAAAGAGTATAAAATAAAAAAATTACTGTAGGTCAAGAGTCCAGAAACAAGGGGTAAAATGTAGTGACTTTTTATTTTTGCTGAATTTCCTGTTGACGAAGCTGAATTTCTGAGAGTGTAGATTGATGATAAATGTCCAGTTCTGATTCCAATCAATTTTGATTTGTACTGTGAAAATTAATCACAGTCCACTACTTCTGGCTTTATCAGGCAGACAAAAATGTTTGTATTTGGAAACTCTCTTCAGGTTCTTAGGGACTTATTCTAAGGAACAGAATTTTAGGACTACTGGTTCTATAAAACAGAACTCTAACCTCAGAGAGAGATGCTAGATTAACATTGGTGATTCTAGTCCTTTCTCAAAGCCTTGTTTTCCCTGTAATTAAGGTAATAAATCACTTCTCTTATCTCCTTGAAAGTTTTGCTTAGCAAGTTCTTCAAAGCCACTTGATTTCTAGGAAAATGGAAGTAGCTTACAGCACACTGTTGACTGCATTCCCAAGAAATCTCATGAATCAAGTGCTCTCAATCCAGAGAATGTCTTAACAGTCCAAAATATTCCAGTACTTGCCAGATAGTCTTTAAACATGAGTATGGATTTCCAACAAATTAAGTTAGGTGTTTGTGGACACTGCAGAGAGCTCAGATGAGGGAAAATCCAGGGCCCAATTTGGTGTTAGGAGTGTTGATACTAGACACAATGAGGACATAAATTTGGCAAATGGAGTATATGAGGGAAAATATAAAGTTGTTTGTTTTGAAAGTGAGAACGAAAGAACAGAATATTAGTTAAATGAAGAGAAACTGCAGAAAGCTGCAGCACAAAGGGACTGGTGGGTATGTGTGTACAAAACATAGAAAGCTAGCACACAGGTACAGCAGGTAATCAAGATGGCTAATGGAATGTTGGCCCTTATTTAAGGAGGTTCAAATATAAGGGTAGGGAAGTCTTACTGCAAATGTACAAGGTGTTGGAGTGCTATGTACTCTGATTACAACTGGAGTACTGTGAGCAATTTTGGTCCCCTTATTTAAGGAAAGGTTTTATTGGATGCAGTTCAAAGAAAGTTCACTAGGATGATCCCCAGTATGGAGAGGATCAAAGCTTAAACAAGTTGGGACGCTACTCACTGGAGTTTGGAAGAATGAGAAGTGATCGCATTGAAACATATAGGATTCTTGACAAGGTAAATGCTGAGAGAATACTTCCCCTCATGGGAGAATCTAGGACCAGAGGGCATACTCTCAGAATAAAAGGGCATCAATTTAAGATGGAGATGAGGAGGAATTTCTTCTGTCAGAGGGTTGTGAGTCATTGGAACTCCTGGCCATAGAGAGCTGTAGGGGCAGAATACTTGTTTATATTTAAGGCTGAGATAGATTCTTGATCAGTCGGGAAGTCAAGGATTACAGAGAAAGAGCAGGAAAGTGGACATGTGGAATGACAGATCAGTGATGATCTTATTGAACAGCAGAGCAGGGTCAAAGTGCCTAAGAGCCACTCCTGTCCCTATTTCTTATGGTCTTATGGACTTATGGTGTAATCCCAAAAGATCAACAGCAACAACTTCAGTAGCCTGGATTTCAAACTCTAGAATTCCCTCCATTGTCCTTTTCAAAACAAAACCTTGCGTAAAATCCACCTCTACCGTACCTCATATCTCTTTATGTGGCTCAGTGCCAAATTTTGTTTCATTACTACCTCAGCAAAACGCATTAGAATGTGCTGCTATATTGATGGCACTATATAAGTGCAATTTGTTTGCTGTTATTTAATATGGCTTTTAATATAGGATAACTCATTGTGGTTGGTGCCGAACTGTATCAGTCGTGTAATAGATAAGCCGGGTAAGGACAGCAGGTTAACTTCCTCAAAGGGTATCAGTGAATCAGCTGTTCGCAACAATTCAACAGCCTCATGGTAACTTTTACTTAAATCAGTTTTTTGTTTGGAATGTGTGAATTCTGTGGTTCTGTGAATGAGTTCAAATTCCTAATATCCGAGGTGAGATGATGAATTCACATTCTCTGTATTGTTAGTTTGGTAACAAAGCCACTACATTCCAATATGTAACATGTGTTATGTATACTACAACATCAATATGGGCTTCCATCTGATAAATGTACTGCAGTTAGTGTAGTGCTTGTGTGAGCTGTATATTTTGAAGAATAAGCAGTTGCTGAAGCTGTTGATATGCAAATCTGGGTTCCAGGATTGACTGTGGAGATGGTATAACTCAAAGTTATTTTTAATCTCAGTGAATGTCAGTCTGATTATAGGAAACGTTGGGGATGTTAAAACTTCCACCGGTAAAATAGATGAAGGTTACACATGGCACAACAGCCCAGTGGCCCAGAGATAATATAAAAACTGGAACTTCGGACTGCTGGAGAAATGAAATGCATGGCATAAACACAAGAGCCATTTTTTTTGGGTGGGGGCTGCAAGCTAACAACACCAACTTTCAATTGTATAACTCAAATTAAATATCCAAGGTGCTTCCCAAAAGCTTTATGGCCAGATCACTTAGTTCAAAGGAGTATCATAAAGGAAGGGTATGCATGTTCAAGTAGGGCACTGAGATTATGAACAGCCTGGATCTATCACTGACAGCTGGGAATGAGATGGAATTGGTAGCTAAGGAATGGACTTTGGTCTTCCCAATGTTTAATTAAAGAAATGTCCTGTACAGCTAACACTGGATATTAGACTAGCAGCATTTGGGATGGAGGGCAGTGTATATTTCAGCAAAACAAGGGAGAAACTTTCCAAATTGCAGAAAACAAGTCAGTTTCAGTTTCAAGAGGGGAACGTCAGTAACAAACATCACTGCAAGTGGAGAGATTCCTGTTTGTGTGTTAATAAATGTACTTAAAGAATGAAATGGATGACAACATGGGAAATGCATCTTGAGAACAATTTAAAATTACTTTTACATTAAGTTCAGAGGCATATTGAAATCCATCAATCCCAAAATACAGCTTCCAAAACTTCACAATTGTTCAATCAGATTTTAGATATCTGTAGTGTGTGCACAAAGAATTAATGGGTACACTTTTTGATCACACTAGAAAGTCTTCCTTTAATGTAAAGATAAATCACATTCATTTCCATGTGGAACCATCAGAAAGTAATGACCTTTGAATAAAGGCAGCATTTGTGATCTTCCAGTATCACAGTCGCTTTTAGCACTGACTCAAGCATCCTTTTTTAATCTAATTCCATGATCTCTATCCCAAGTGGCCAGCAATTTATTCCTTAATTAGTCTTCCCTGAACTGACTGATGAACTGCACTCTTGTCATAATTGCCACATACCTGCCAAAGGGTGTCATTTGTCCCAGTTCCTTGACCTTAAAACATTAATATAGAAGTCTACAGTGCTCAGATACGAGGGTGTAATAAATAATACTTGGATTTTTAAAAGTCAACTTACTGCAAGCAGGATAATTTGTGCATTTACACAGCCCCTTTCTAGTGCAAAAGTGTCTCAAAGTACTTTGAGCAATGGATTAGACGTAAATTCCACAAGCTCTGAGATTGGTTATTTGTGATTCAGTTGGTAACACTCTTCTTCTGAGTAAGAAGATTATGGATTCATATGCCATTCCAGGGACTTCAGTCCAAACCTAGCTGATGCTGCAGTTTAGTTCTGAGGGTAATATGACATTAAACGGAGGTTCTGACTGCCCTCTCAGATGACTGTAAAAGATTCTGTGCTATTATTTTGAAGGATAGGAAAATTATCCCTCATGTTATAGCCAATATTTATTCTTTAATTAACATTGCTTAAAACAATAATCTGGCCATTATCCCATTGATGCTTGTGAGATCTTTCTGTGTGCAAATTAATTACTGCGTTTCCCATATAATAACAATGACTACTTCAAGAATACTACATTGGTTGTAAAGACTTTGGGATGTCCTTATAGAAATACAAGTCTTGCCTTCCTTTGAAGTCACCAGTCACGAATGCCAGCATGATTCACAAATAACTGGTAGATAATTACTTTATTATCTTTGATGGTATCAGTTGAAGAAGGATTGCTGATCTGGTGCTAAGAAAACTCCCTTCCTTGAGTAAATCTTGTGTGTAATCTAAAGTTCACCCGAAAAGCCAGATGAAGACATTGATTTAATGTCTTATTCAAAGGTCAGTGACTGCTAAGTTGCTTGGATCTTGCTTCTTAGCAGTTACTTCAAGTTGCATTTTCAGGTTTCGTGTTTAGCACTGAGTGGCTCAGGATAGGAAGGGGCGAGAGCACTGGGACAGTTTGGGATCAGTTTGTCTGATGTTGGGACCATAGAAACAGAAGGATACCATGTGGCCACATGAGCATGCTGTACAAGGGGGAGGTGATGGCCTAGTAGTATTATCATTGGACTGTTAATCCAGACACCCAGATACCATTCTGGGGACACAAGTTCAAATCCCACCATGGCAGATGGTGGAATTTGAATTCAATAAAATATCTAGAATTAAGGATCTAAAGATGTCCATGAATCCATTATCCATTATCCATTATCCATTGTTGATTGTCAGGGAAAAACCCATCGGGTTCACTAATGTCCTTTAGGGAAGGAAACTGCCATCCTCACCTGGTCTGGCCTACATGTGACTCCAGACCCACAGCAATTTGGTTGACGCTCAACTGCCCTCTGGGCAATTAGGGATGGGCAATAAATGCTGCCCTAGCCAGCGACACCCTCACCCTGTGAACAAATAAAGAAAAAAAAATCTTAAAAGGTAAAACCCTCTTGGGCCGCTCTCTCATTAGATAGTGACAACTGGTGGTGGTTTAACCTGAGGTCACCAGGCCTCAGGCAAAGGAACGGGTTGAGAAAGAGACTCCTTCAAGGTGATCTCAACTGGTGCAAGATTTGAACCTGTGCTTTGATGTCATTCACAAGCAGCGATCCAGACAACTGAACTAACTAACCCCCACATAAGCCAACAAGAAATAGCAACAGGAATAGGCTATTCAGCCCATCAAGTCTGCTGTACTATTCAACATTTATTAAGACTAAGACTGCTGTGTGCCTTAACTCTGCCATCTCACTTTGGTCTAATACTGTTAATAAAAAAAAGTCCGCCAATCTCAAGTTTTGAAATTTTCAGTTGGCCTCCAACCTTTACAGATTTTCTGGGGGGCAGAGTTTCAGGTTTTCACTACCATTTCCTGGCATTACACCCGGATGAACTAAATCTAATCTTAAGATACACAAACAGAAATTGTCAGAAAAGCTCAGCAGGTCTGGCAGCATCTGTGGAGAGAAATCAGAGTTAACATTTCGGGTTGAGTGACTATTCCACAGAACTGAGGAACTGGGGTTCTGAGGAAGGGTCACTTGACCTGAAACGTTAACTCTGATTTCTCTCCACTGATGCTGCCGGGCCTGCTAAGTTTTTCAAGCAATTTCTGTTTTTGTTTCTGCTTTACAGTATCTCGCAGTTCCTTTTGTTTTTATCTAATCTTAAGATTATGCTTCTTATTCTGGATTTCCACATCAGAGGAAGTGGTTTCTCTCTATCTGCCAATTACTCTCTTATGGTGATTCCAGAAACTTTGTTTCCAGGAATCCATTTTATTTCTGTCATCAGAAAGAAAGCATGGTGCACGGAGGCGGTTCCCTCTTATTGAAGCTCTCATTCTAGCTGTCAGTTCATGATACCCCTTATTCCAGGACTCTCGACATTGAATGGATCTGGTCTTTTGGGATAATATCAGGAGCTGTTTATAGTAATTGCGTCTCTAGGTGACTGTCCATTTGAAACCCTGCTAGGATAATAGCTATGCTGTGCTTTGACACAGTCTTTAGGCCCATGAGATAGGGTGACAGCTGAACTGTTACCTCCCGAGATTCACTAATATAATTTTAGATTCACTAAAAGGTCTGAGGCTTGAAGCTTTTCTTTCTGCAATGAATGATCAGAAGTACAAGATTTCAGAGACTCTCACAGACAGCACTGGGAGAGTACGGACACGATTTGAGTGTAGGAGCAGGGATGTCTTGATGTATTTGCACAGGGCCTTGGAGAAACCACACCTGGAGTTCTGAGGAAGGGTCACCGGACACAAAATGTTAACTCTGATTACTCTTCATAGATGCTGCCAGGTCTGATGAGCTTTTCCAGCAATTTCTGTTTTTGTTCCTGGAGAATTGCGTGCAGTTTTCATTTGCTTAACTGAGGAAGGATGTACTATTATGGAGGGAGTGCAACATGGGTTTACCAGACTGATTCCTGGGTTGGCAGGAAAAATATGTGAAGAGAGACTGGATCGGTTAAGACTATATTCACTGGAGCTCAGAAGAATGAGGGGGAATCTCATAGAAGTCTATAAAAGTCCAACAGAACTGGACAGGGCAAACACAGGAAGGATGTTCCTGATGACCGGGAAGTCCAAAACCAGGGGTCACAGTCTAAGGATTGAGATAGGCAAGCTAGGACTGAGATGAGGAGAAATTTCTTCACCCAGAGAGTGGTGAACCTATGGAATTCACTGCCACAGAAAGTGGCTGAAGCCAAAACATTGAGTGTTTTCAAGAAGGTGTTAGATATAGTTCATAGGATTAAAGGGGTCAAAGGGTACGGGGAGAAAGTGGGAACAGGAGACTGAGTTGGATGATCAGCCATGATTCTATAAATGATGGAGCAGGGTCGAAGGACCGAATAGCCTACTCCTGCTCCTAGTTTCTTTGTTTCTATAGGTGATATTAAATAGATCTGAAACTTGGGCACTCAGGAGGATGGGGATAAATGGGAGTGGACAATCCAGAGCAGCAGTGCTGTGGTTGGAATTATGGTGGAGGTGTGGCAGGGTGGGGATTTGGTGGGGGGAAGAGGTAGATGGGGGTACTGAAATTGCCAAAACTGAAAGAAAAGAATGACAATTACATGTGAAACCGAAATGTGAAAGACCCAGATAAAAAAGAAAGACTTCCATTCAGAGAACACTTTTCTTGATCTAAAGACATCTCCGAGGGCATTATAGTCAATGAAGGTCTGTTAAAGTGCTTGTTGCAACGTAGGAAGTGAGGCAGCCAATTTTCAACAGCCATGATGAAAATGATCAGGTAATTTGGTTTAGGTGTTGGGTTGAAGGATAAATACAGCTTAGATACTGGGAAGAAATCCTCACCTCTTCTTTGTAGAGTGCCATGGAATCTTTGGCATGTATAGCACCAGGTTAAGCATTTCATTTGAAAGATGGTATCTGGAGCAGTTCAGCCTTCAGTTCAGCTCAACTGTACACAGCTGGCTTAACCCCAAAGCTTTGGGCTAGCACAATTTCCAAATCTCAACATTTTTATTATATCAAATATCCTTAAGTACTTATTAGTTACATATTAAAGTTGTAAAGTTTTACATCATGAAAAGAGGCTTCTTGGCCCATCATACCTACACCTGTCATTAAGCCTAGTCTAGTTCCATTTTCCAGCACTTGACCTGTGGCTTGTAAGCACTCATCAAAATATTTCTTAAATTTTGTGATCCTGCCTCTCCCACAGTAAGTGTAATCTTGCTGCTTTAAAAGAATCTTTCTCAGTTTACAATATCTGAGACACATACACAGTGAATGGATAGGAAACATTTAAAATTATTTTTTAAAATCTGATTTCTACTTCAAATTGCAAGATTTTTTTCTTGATGCATGGACCATTAGAAACAGATTCTTCTTCATTTTTTGATGAAAAAATGATCCTTACTTTAATTCCCCTATTTTTCACACTGAGACCAGATCCCGAGATGCATCTGTATTGCATTAATCACATTCTGTTTGATGGCATCACAACTACAAGTGAATTATGGATTCTAAATCCAGCTAAAGAACAGGAGGTGAGGTTAACCATGCAGCAACTGTTCTCCTTTGTAGAGCAAATTTATAATGCTGTCTTTTAAATTTCAGGTGATCTCAGTGGTCATGAGATTCCCAACAGAGAAGTCTAATGTCAGAAATTACTCTGTAAACACCCTGAACTCAGACTGAAACAAATATTAAGATGTAACTAATAGACACCAAGATCAAAAGTAAGGAAACCATCTTGGATGAATGCAATAGTAGTTGAAACCTAAGCCTGAACAACTTTCATCAAAGCTGATAGTATGTGTGCATTAGATTGTCTATGGCTTTTCTCCAGCTTGTACAGGTTTACATTCACTTCCAGTCTCAAATAATCCACTTTCCTTTGAAGCCTCATCAAACTAAAACAATTATGTTTTCTGTTTCCCTGCTGAACCGGGGATATCAAAAGAAAGATTGATGTTCAGGCAGCACAGAACATCTGGGTATCCACCGATATGGACTGAAGCTGGAAATGCACACATAACATCTTGTGAAAGGCAAGTGCCCATCGATTAGCACAGCTAGGATCATAATAAATGTATTGATATATACACATAAGTTAAAAGTAGAAAGAGAAAGAGGAGAGAAGGCACATAGTTAAAATCAAATGATAATAATGTGTATTTTTCAATGACAAGCAGTATGTTGTAGTCTCTGTCTTAGATGTAAGTCCATGTTTTGTTTAATCTTTAGCAAACTGTGTATGTTTGATTCCATGTCCAAAAACTCAACATTGACATATAAAGAAAAATTTGCATCTTTCGCACCTTTCACAATCTCTGGATGTCTCAAAATACATTAATGCCAATTAAGTAATTTTTAAACTGCAATCACTCTTGGAGTATAGAAAACATGGCAGCTAATTTGCCCACAAACATCAATGGGGTAATAGTTAGATAATCTGCTTTAATGTAGCTGGTTAAGACCCCTAAGTAAAAAAAACCAAAAGAACTGCGGACGCTAGAAATCAGAAACAAAACAGAAATTGCTGGGAAAACTCAACAGGCCTGGCAGCATCTGTGGAGAGAAAGCAGAGTTAACATTTCAGTTCCAGTGATCCTTCTTCAGAACCAAAACAGAAAATTTTGTAAAAACTCAGCAGTTCTGAAGGAGAGTCACTGGGCCCGAAACATTAACTCTGATTTCTCTCCACAGATGCTGCCAGACCTGCTGAGTTTTTCCAGCATCTTCTGTTTTGTTTGTGGTCGAGAGCTCTGTTGCCCAGCCATTAGTGAGAATTCTCCACTGCTCTTCTTCAGAATAGTGCCATAGAATATTTGTATCCATTCAAGAGGCAGAGAAGGCCTCAGTTTAATATTTATCTCAAAGACAGCTCCTCTGACTATGCAGCATTCACTCAGCGGTAATTGAATGTCAACCCAGGCTAATGCTCAAATCTATGGTTTGGCTTGAACCTACTACATTCTTACTCAGAGGCGAGAATTTTTTTTTCTTTAATCATTCACAGGATGAGGGCGTCGCTGGCTAGGCAGCATTTATTGCCCATCCCTAATTGCCCAGAGGGCAGTTAAGAGTCAACCACATTGCTGTGGGTCTGGAGTCACATGTAGACCAGACCAGATAAGGATGGTAGCCTCCTTCTCTAAAGGACATTAGTGAACCAGATGGGTTTTTCCCAACAATCAACAATGGATTCACAGTCATCATTATACTCTTAATTCCAGATATTTATTGAATTCAAATTTCACCATCTGCCACGACAGGATTTGAACCCGGGTCCCCAGAACATTATCTGGGTCTCTGGATTAACAGTCCAGCAATAATACCACTAGGCCATCGCCTGTGAGTTGAGCCACAGTTGAAGCCTCCAAAGTGAGTTCTTACAAAAAAATTAACAATGCTCCTAAACCTAACTTTTGTAAATTTGAGGTTTTTTTACTGTAATTTCTGCTCAAATTCTCAAAAATCCCATCATTTAAAATTAGCAAAATAAACTTCAATGACCTCTTAAAGTGGCAGATGCAGTTTTTCAAGAATTGTAAAGGTTTGTGATGAGATTCAACAGTGAAACCAATACTGAGGATTATGTATTTTAGTTGGTGCTGCAACAGGACAATGATCTTCCTATTCAGGCACTCTTCCCTGGCATGAGTCCTTCACACTTCAGCAGAGTCTCCCCATAAAACCATTGCTGGGGCTCAGTTAATATCCTTCCCTCTGAGTGTCAAAATTGTGGGTTTAAGACCTACTTTAGCCTGACAATCTTCTTCTGTACCGAGGGAGTGCTACCCTGTTGGTCTTGGTGTCTTTTGGATAACATATTAAGCACAATCCCAAACTGTTACACATATACTTCCCTTATTCCACTATAAGGCTCAGATCTAGAATCATAGAATGATAATGCAGGAGGTCATTCGGCATTTGATAAAAGAGGTTACACAGCTGTTTGTGCATATGCCAGGTCTGTGGTCGAACTATCCAATTAATCTAGCTCCCCAAACTTTCTATTGTCACTGCTTGATCTGGATTCTTATAATCATTTCTCCCCCACCCACCACCCCCTTAATGTTGTTTAATTTAATCTACTCTGAATGCAGACTAATGGATTACAGATACATGAAATTCCTTGAAAGTGGGTGGACATGAGCACAACAGAGATGGGTTGGCCAGAGTCCCACGTTGCTCCATTATGAGAGAGGAGAGATGTTTGAAGTTGGAGGCAGTGAATACAATTCCTATTATCCAGCAGTCCTCACAGCCAGACAGAAGAGGGAAACTTGTTTTGTAATAAAACCCAAAAATATCTTCACATCAAACATTTGCTGCACACCATTATGTTCGGGCTTTCAGAATGAGTCAATTTAAAGAGCTTTAACAAAAACATCAGTGATAAGTGATTCATATTAAACTTGTCTTAGTCGTAAGAAACTCAGGTCTGGCAACATCTATGGAGAGTGGAATAGAGGTAGTGTTTCAAGTGAGGTATGACTCTTCTTTCAGAATTGCAAGTTTACACCTTAAGAAACTTGCCTGTGATAATGTCAGACATTTACGGTATTGAAAGCAGTTATTACATTTAATCCCCAAGTTTATGTTTTAAAGATATCGCCTCTCCACATCTCCCTGCAAATGGTTAAGTTTATGTAATGCTCATCCTCAGATAGTGGTGTTACATGTGTGACCTCCGTGTTATCACATTAGGGGAATTATAGGCCTATTAGACTAATCTTTTGCAGTCCTTGTCTTATTGTCCCACTGGGAACAATCAGAAAATGGCCCTAAGGAAACCACTGCAGTACTTGAAAACAGTGTGATTCAAGTCAAGCTGATAAATGTTACACTGTTTCGATCAATAAATGTTAAATTATTAGTACTAATTTTTAAGCTGCTTTAGTAAAATAGGCTGATTCTACCTCATGACAAGGGTTTATTTTATTAAAACACGCCCAATTGTATAGGGTTTGAGACATTGCAAATAATGAAGTAGGGATCAAAACAAAGCCAGTCTCCAGTCAAACTTTCTTAATGGCGATGGCCTAGTGGTATTATCATTGGACTGTTAACCCAGAGACCCAGGCAATATTCTGGACACCCAGGTTCGAATCCTGCCAAAGCAGATGGTGGAATTTGAAGTCAGTAAAAAAAAATCTGGAATTAAGAGTCTAATGATGACCATGCATCCATTGTCAATTGTCAGGAAAAACCCATCGTATTCATTAATGTCCTCTAGGAAAGGAAGCTGCCATCTTTACCTGGTCTGGCCTACATGTGACTCCAGACCCACAGCAATGTGATTGATTCTTAACAATTAGGAATGGGCAATAAATGCTGACTGACCTTGCCAGCGACGCCCTCCAACCTGTGAATGAAAAAAAACAGGTACCATTCTCGAACAGCTTTAAACCGTTTCTGATCCTGAGGTTGGACATAATGATAAATTACTACCACCCACCCCTGACACTGGACACAACTGTAAGCCATTCTCATGTTGCCTGGTATGGAGGGAAGGTCTTATGAGGAAAGGCTGAGGGACTTGAGGCTGTTTTCGTTAGAGAGAAGAAGGTTAAGAGGTGACTTAATAGAGACATACAAGATGATCAGAGGATTAGATAGGGTAGACAGTGGGAGCCTTTTTCCTCAGATGGTGGTGGCTAGCATGAGGGGACATAGCTTTAAATTGAGGGGTGATAGATATAGGACAGATGTCAGAGGTTGGTTCTTTACTCAGAGAGTAGTAAGGACGTGGAATACCTTGCCTGCAAAAGTAGTAGACTCGCCAACTTTAAGGGCATTTAAATGGTCATTGGATAAACATATGGATGATAATGGAATAGTTTAGGTTAGATGGGCTTCAGATTGGTTTCACAGGTCGGCGCAACATCGAGGGCCGAAGGGCCTGTACTGGCTGTAATGTTCTATGTTCTATGTTCTATGTTAGTGGACACAGCTAAATACCATCCCATCTCCTGACACTGAACACAGCTAAACATTCTAATGGATCTGTTTTCTGAATTTCATGTTGTTCTTTGTATGTCTGTGAGGCTTGGATCTGCATGACTCTCCCACCTGGTTCAATCCAGTGCCTCACTACCCCTGTCCACTATTACTGCTCAACCACTCAAGAATGACAATGATTCACATTTGATTTGATTGATTTATTATTTGTCACAGGTAGCAAGATACAGCGAAAAGTATTGTTTTGTGTGCTATCCAGACAAATCCTACCTTACATAAGTACATCAGGGTAATAGAACAGAATGCAGAATATAGTGTTACAGCTACAAAGAAGGTGCAGAGAAAGATCAACTCTAATATAAGAGAGGTTTGTTCATAAATCTGATACCAGCCAGGAAGAAGCTGTTCTTAAATCTGTTGGTACATGTTTTCAAACTTTTATATCTTTCAACCTGATGGAAGAGAGTATAACTGGGGTGGGAGGGGTCTTTGATGATGTTGGCTGCTTTCCCGAGGCAGCGGGAAGTGTAGACAGAGTCAATGGAAGGAAGCTCTACATTGGGGAAATGAAGCATAGACTAGGTGACCACTTTGCCAAACACCAACATTTCTGTCCACAAACAAGACCCTGCCACTTCAACACACCACCTTGTTCTCTGGCCAACATCTCTGTTTCAAGCTTGCTGCAGTGCACCAGTGAAGCTCAGCGCAAGCTCAAAGAGAAGAACCTCGTTTTCTGCTTCGGAACTTTACAGCCTTCTAGACTCAATATCAAGTGCAACAACTTTAGGGCTTGAGCTTCTCCCAAGTCCTTACCCCTACCCCCACACACCAGTGTTGTTATCACATAATCTGCTATAACACACAACCCATTGTTGCCACTGGCATTCCCCATTAATAGCTATTAATCCTCCTAGTCTGATCGTTATCCATTCCTTTATCTATGCAACTGTACTTCTCTCTCTTTGGGCTCCATCTTTACCTATCTTTTACTCCTTAACTCCTTTCCCCCCAACCCCTGTATCTTCTGCATAAAAACCAACATTTTAGCATCAGTTCTGAGAAAGAGTCACTGGGCCTGAAGCATTAACTCTGATTTCTCTCCACAGATGCTGCTAGGTCTGCTGAGCTTTCCAGCAATTCTTGTTTTTGTTGTCAATGGAAGGAAGGCTGGTTTTTATGATGGACTGGGCTGCATTCATAACTCTCTGTAATTTTGTGCGGTTTTGGGCAGAGCAGTTGCCATACCAAGCTGTGATGTATCTGGATAGGATGCTTTCTATGTACATCTATAAAAATTAGTAAGAGTGATGTTTACTCCAAGGAACTTGAAGCTCTCAACTACCCACACCTCAGCACCACTGATACAGACAGGGTGTGCCTTCCACTCCACTTCCTGAAGGCAATGACCAGCTGCTTTGTTTTGCTGACATACGGAGCGACTGGCAGGAATCATAGAATCCCTACAGTGTGGAAAGAGGCCATTTGGCCCATTGAGTCCGCACCGACCCTCCGAGAGCATCTCACCCCATCCCTGTAACTCTGTATTTAACTATGGCTAGCCCACCTTGCCTGCACATCCCTGGACTCTACAAGATAATTTAGCATGGCCAATCCATCTAAACAGCTCACCTTTGGACTGTGGGAGAAAACCAGAGCACCTAGCAGAAACACACTTGGACACAGGGAGAATGTGCAAACTCCACACAGAGATTCGCCCAAGGGTGGAATTGAACCCCGGTCCCTGGCTCTGTGGGGCAGCAGTGCTAACCATGCAACCTGTGCCCAGCTGATGGCAATATCACTCCGTGACTTGTTACAAGAAGGTACTAGGCTCTTATGATGCAGTGGTAGTGTCCCTACCTGTGAACCAGGAAACTGGGTTCATAATCCTAACTGCTCCGGAGCTGTGTAAAAATATGTCTGAAAAAGGTTGATTAGAAAATATCAGTCAAAAATGTTGAATTCAAGGCACAAATCAATTAGCTCTTCCTCTTAATTTGTGAAGGTGCTGTTTAAAGTCACTGCTTGTTGTAGATTCCTAGTCACAGACCTGTACTGGGACACAGAGACTTGACTTTGCCAAAGGCTTTCTTTGTTTCTGTTCCATATGTGTCAGTTTACGTGACCCTGTTTGGCACTTCTTAATGCCATAATTTTACCAAAAGCCTCCATCCTGACTAGGAATTGTAGGAATGTACTCTACCATAGGATTGATAGTTCTTTCTGGTCATAACAGTTTTGTATAAGTATATCAGTATGTGCATCTTAGAGAACAGAGGCAGAGGGTAGAAAGTAACCATTGGACATTACTGCAATGAAACTGAATCAACAAGGGACCTGCTCCTGTAACGAGACGGAGACTGCAGGACAGAAATGTGCACTGCTCTATAAATAAACAGAATCTCTTGACGTCAAGTAAAAGTGCAAAGGCAGACTCTATAAGAAGCTGGGAAAGTGTGTGCACTGGCCCCAAGAAACCACGTGAAAGAAGCACATGACCTTTGGATAAAAAAAATATCAGATCTCCTTCCAGACCTTTAGTCAAATAATTAATATTCAATGGCAAACAGAGGTGCCCTGATGTGCATGGTTTAGTATTACAGTGTGCTTTGACTTATTGAAATAAAGATTTCAATACTTACAATACAAAAACTTGCCATTTTCCTGTACCTAAGATACAATTTTAAAAAGGATTTTTTTAAAAATGATGAATCAGGCTGTTCAAATTGTCTCATACAAAAACCGAAATTGCTGGAGAAACTCAGCAGGTCTGGCAGCATCCATGGAGAAAGAAACAGAGGTAACCTTCCGAGTGCAGTATGACTCTTCTTCTGTTCTAAAGACGGGTCACTCGACTTGAACTATTAACTCTGTTCTCTCTCCAGAGATGCTGTCAGGCCAATAGAGTTTCACCAGCAATTTCTGTTTTTGTTTTTCCAGATCTCCAGCATCCGTATTTATTTGTTTTATTTTTATGTTCCATACGTTTGTTCCTCATGACTCTGAGTGCTCAGGAAGGAATCACTCAATGAGTCAATAATTTGTTTTGCGAAAATATACTTTATTCATTAACTATCTATGAATACATTACAAAACAGTTCAAGTCAGACATTACAGAAAATACAATAGAAGGAGATAGTAGGAACTGCAGATGCTGCAGAATCTGAAATAACGAGGTGTGCAGCTGGATGAACACAGCAGGCCAAGCAGCATCAGAGGAG
>NC_063363.1:3290843-3367145 GCF_021869965.1 Rhincodon typus
ATCTTACTTAGACCAAAATTAGAAGAGAGTTATTGGGCTGGGGGACGATACAGAGCGGTGTCCCATAGGGATTAGTGCTGGGACCTCAACTCTTTACAATTTATACCTATGTCTTTGATGAAGGGACTGAAGGTATGGTTGCCAAATTTGCTGACAAAGATAAATAAGTTGAGAAGAGGATAGAAAGAGATTTTAAAGAGAAATAGACAGGTTAAATGAATGGAAAATGATGTGATAGATTAAATAAATTGTCCTTTTTAGCAGGTAGAATAAAAGAGAATTGTGAAAAATTGCAGTCGTGAGAGATGCAGAGTGATCTGTGTATCCTTGTACATGAATTGCAGGATGTTAGCATGCAGATGCAGCAAGTAAATAGGAAAGCTAATAGAACACTATTACCTACCCAGAGGAACTCAATACAAAAATACGAAGGTTATGCTTCAGTTATACAGGGCATTGGTGAGACTGTATTTGGAGTGCTGTGTACAGTATTGGTCACCTTATTTAAGGAAAGTGTAAACACATTGGAGACAGTTACTATAATCAGTTGCATCACCATGATTTACATAACGGTCATTACTTTACAAGGACTGTGGGGAAGACATCCCTTGCACATCTTTAGATAGTGTCATTGGACCTATTTTCCGAATGAGTAGATCGAGTCTTGGTTTAACGTCTCATTTGAAAAACACCTCCAACAGTGCAGGATTCTATCAGTGCTGATCTGAGCATGTTGACATTAGCACAGAATGAGTCCTAATCTCATGAGCTTTGGGCTCAGAGACTGTACAGTGCTACCCACTGAGCCATGGCCAGAATATTAGCAGAGATCAGAAAAATCAACACTGATGAGGAATTACATTGCTATCTTGTTATATGTCCAAGTCCGTACCTTCATTACCACATGAGCTGGAGGAAGTAGCTATCCCTTCTTGACAGAAATCCTATCATTTAAAATCCGACGATAAGGTTGAAAATGTATATTTTGCTTTAATTATTTTAATGCTGAACTTGATGAGGTCAGTAAAAGTGAAACCAATATTTTTAGATTAAGCAATAAAATTGCTTTAGTCAGCTAATTATTAAATAGGCAAATGAACACTTAAAAATTATTTTTACCCATTCAGCATTGTAAAAGCGGTGTCATCTTTACATTTGGAATAAATTATGGGTTGTCATTCTCTGAGCAATAAAATCTCTAACACAGGCTTTGTGTAAACAGACTCAGCTGGTGACAGGAATCAAATACTCATTTTGCAAATCAGTGCAGCAAGAAGCCACATTCAAAGATGTTTTTATGTAAAATGAGGTTAGTTGTAAACACTGCTGGCAGCTGGCCTGAGACAGAGTCGACATATTTAATATAGACTGGGTCTAACCCCAGTAACTCAGGCCTTCAGTGACACAAAAGCTAAATTACAGCAGTTTCTGGATGTAATAATGGCTCACTCATCACAACAACATGCATGTAAACAGTGCCTTTAACGTAGTAAAAATATTCCAAGGCACTTTGCAGACCAAAGATCAAAACAACATTCGATATCAAGCCACCTAAGATATTAGGATAGCTAGATATAGAAAGACTATTTCCCCAGTCATGAAGTCCAGAATAGAGGGCCATAACGATAAAATTAGAGCTAAGCTGTTCAAAAGCAATATCAATTTTTTCATGCAAACAGCAATAGACATAGAAGCAGAAAATTATTGCAAAAACTTAGCAGATGGGACAGGATCTGTGGAAAGAGGAATATAGTTATTGTTTCTAGTTGAGTCCGAATTCTTTAAAACTGTAGGTAGCAGTGAAATCTGGAACTCTCTAAGAGAATTTTGGTTGGGGAGAGGGTTTATCTGAAAATTTCAAAACAGATTTACAGGCTGTTTTTGGGTAAGAGTATTGGGGTTATGCAACAAGGCAAGTAGCTGGCGTTAACATAATGATCAAGCGTAACACAGTGTGGAACTGGAGATGCACAGCGAGCCAGGCAGCATCAGAGGAGCAGGAGAGTTGATGTTTCGCTTCAGGACCCTTCTTCGGAAATGGGGAGGGGGAAGGGAGCTCAGAAATAAATAGAGAGAGGAGGCATGGCGCTGGGGAAAGTAGGTGGGATGGTGATAGATGAGTGCAGGTAGGGAGTGGTGGGGATTGGTCAGTGAGGTGGGAGGAGCGGATAGGTGGGAGAGAAGATGGACAGGTTGTGTCAGGTCAAGGAGGCGGGGATGAGAGGGAGGGATGGTCATGGGATGAGGCCGAGGATGGGAAGATTTTGAAACTGGTAAAGTCCACATTGAGACCATTGGGTTGTAGGCACCCAAGGTGGAAATATGAGGTGCTGCTCATCCAGTTTCCGGGTGGCGTCATTGTGACACTGGAGGAGGCCCAGGATGGACATGTCGCCCAGGGAGTGGAAGGGGGAATTGAAGTGGTTCGTGACTGGAAGGTGTTGTCATTTGTTGCGAATAGAGCGCAGATGCTGTACAAAGCAGTCTCCGAGCCTCGGCTTGGTCTCACCGATGCTGCTCCAGATGTGGCCTCCTCTACAGCTGTGTTCCTCTAGCTCCACACTTCGTTATCTCTGACTCCAGCATCAACAGTTCTTACTATCTTTCTTAAAGGTCAAGCATGATCTGTCTAGTAGGCCATTAGAAACAAAGGTGATCACGTTCATCATCTGGCGTGTTTAGTATGTTTCCAGTGGACAAAGTAGATGACTGTGAAGTTGATCTCTGCCTGGAAGATTCAACTGCAAATGAGATGGGGTACTGCAGAGTTTTGGATAAGTTGCTAGCTCAGGATTTCCTGTCTACCTCTAAGACACACTTGCTTTTAAATTAGACTACTGTTTTTATCTGTTTGTACCAGATGCAGAAATCCTGGGCAAGCTTCTCCCACGGCTCAAACTTGAAATTAAAAGTCCTAAGTGAAACCTTCAGAGTGTCATTGTACAGCTTCTCTAATATGTATGAAAGAGGCAATTGAGAGCTGACCACAGAATGCTGCAAAAACAAGGAATCACAAATTGTCAGTGGCACAGTGATATAATAAAGCATGGAATACCAGTCATGTGTCCTTTACAGAAATCTACTGATCTGAAACAAGCAGCAGTTTGTTTTTTTATTGTGGTGTGGGGGTAGGGCAGAGATGTAGCAAAGGGGTCTGAACATTTTTGAATGGATACACAACTGGCATCCAGCCACCAGCTATTTGTTTTAACTCCTTTAGGTTCGAACAAGGCAAAAACCCACAAAGTAAAATAAACTCTTCTGATGCCAAATTTAAAGACATTTATTCAAAAAAAGAATACTTATTGATACAGAGTTATTTGAATACCAATGCATGAGGGCTTCATACAGCCAGAACTGTATCTGTAGTGATTGTAACAAGGTCAGCCAGGTGGACCCATAGAATATGAGTTCCCTGATTGGGGCTGTTAACCTGGTCCAATCAGGGAGCCCTGGCTGACAGATAAACAGGAGTATTAGGAGTTCTACTCACACTAGGAACCGGTTCTGAGCTAACTGGGTCAGCATCATGTACTATGCACATGTAAATAAAGGGTGACTTGGTGACGAGATACCGGCCTTTATGGAGTTATTTCAGTATCCTTAACCAAATTGCATTCATGTCTGGAATGGTTTAATTCCACTGCTTCCTTTCTGAACTCGACAGTTCTAATTGTAATTAACTCCGTCAATACAAAGGTAAAAGATATACCTATTGGTTTCAAGACAGTCTTTCTCTACTTCCCAATAAGTAATCAAGCATTTGAAGTATAACTTTCTTTTTATCTTTTTGTCGAGGATATTCTTGATACAGTGTAGCAAAGAATGCCTCTTCGTACTTCCACCTTTACCCCCAAAATGACCACTACCTCATCTCAAATTGGGCTCATTGTGACTTGATATTTGGTCAATTTGAGGACTGTTATTCTGATGTGAGTTCAATTTCCTGCATATTCACTCCAGACAAGAATATAATAAGTCTTTGCAAGTTGGTTTGTTATCTGAAATTTCATTCTCTGTCATTGACTGGAGTTTGACCTAAGTTAAAGACGGTTCTAGCACATTCTAATTGCACATTCCTTCATACACACTACATTCATACTAGTACCATTAGATAAACAGGCTTTCAGACTTTCAAACATGACTCAGCCTTTTTAAACAAATACTGATTAATTATTCATTGTTTAATTTCAATTCAGTCAAGGCTAGTAATTTCAACTACCTATTTAATATTGGTTATTAATAAATACAATTCTTTGGATAATTTTTTGACTTTGTATATTTGATTTAAGTACCGAATACAAAATGGCTTTTTCAATTAAACGTTAGTCTCAAAATGGCTTGCTTGACCTCATTAGCTTGCTACAAATGCAGAGGAAAATGGCACAAAAATGGTCATGCAGTTGCAAAATTCACTGCTAAGACCAACTTACAGGCTGAAGGTAGGTAATTCCACACAGTGAGCAGGTCTTCGTGATTTAAGAATTTTTTGTCAACCAATAGGTGCAGGATCCCATTAGAAGAATGGCAACATCGGATTTACTCCTGACCACAAGAATCATAACCCAGTTTTATGTAAAGGAACATGAAGGGTTTGGCTATTATGGTGAGCTTAATCTATAAAAAAGGACATTTGTTTGACCCATTCACTTCAGTTGTTCCCAAGGATCTGAAAATGAGTGTGACTGGAATCAGTAGTAAGGTTTTAATACATTTTTCTATCCACCATTTTAATTCAAACTCAAGTTACATAAGGTAATGTCTCTACTCACAAAAAAAGACCCAGGAATGTGATACCAATGCATTGCACATTTGTTCAGTCAGCTGCGAACTCATTTCTAGGTTATTATGTTCAAATGTCTCCAGAGCACTAATGCCTATACGCACTGTCTACCAAGTGACAAGTACAGCACTTGTTCATGTTCCTGAAAGATATGCTGTGCAACTCCAGGTGAATTTTTGTTTTGTTATTCCATCCACCTTCTCAATTACATTCTAGCCTAGTGCTTCCCAGACATTTTCCATTTTAAGGTTTGAAAATTGTTGTGAATCCTCAATCCAAACAAGAGCAGGAGAGAGAAAACCTGAGGAAGTGGGGGGTGAGAGGCTGATACACCTTCATAGCCATTGTTCAGCTGGAGCTTGCAACCTCAAAGGTTTTAAGCTTTGCTATCTCACTTGAGGTCCCATCACCTACTGCAGAAGTCTGTCACCAAACTGGACATTTGTTCTACTGCAACCAGTCCAAAGTTACTTTTGGCTTCCAATGGCTTGCTTCCTTTTCTCTCTCCAAGTAACTTCTAATTTTCCAACTGACTTTCATGGTGAAGATTCCCTGGAGATTCCCAACTCACCCCAAAGATGGTATATTGAGTCCAAGCATGAGCTTTCACCTGCATTCTGCATGGTGTACAAAGAGACATTGATTACTCTTCTTTTTGGGTTCTTTTTCTCAGATTTTTGCAGGCTGACCTGTCTGACAGGTTCAGCGATATCTCAAACAAAACCACCAAGCCAAAACAAAAATGCTTCCTGCGGTCTGTTTCCCTTACAAAACCCATTTTCTGAAGAAGGGTCTAGACCCGATACATCAGCTTTCCTGCTCCTTTGATGCTGCTTGGCCTGCTGTGTTCATCCAGCTCTACACTTTGTTTTCCATAACAATATCCTTTACATATCCAGACTGAACAACTGATTAACTACAAGCTAAACCTTGAATTCCATCTTATCTTGGAATTAAACAGGTGGATTAAAATATAACCATTTATAAATTCTGACATTCCTAATACCTCCCTGTGAGGTACATCTTGCATGTTTTTCTCATAAAACAACCTGGGCCCTCCTTTAACAACCAAGTCAGCCAAGCCTATTGTTGGGCATAATTCAGGCCACATGGCTTCCTTTCATTACTCCATAATACCCCAAGTTAAAGAGATTGTCCATACATACAATCATGCGTTTCAATAGCAGGAATGGGTCAATGCCACTTCAGGCTGCTGCACTATTCCATAAGATCATGGCTGATCTGATTCCATCTATCCCCAATAACTTTTCTCTTTGTTGGTTTTCAAGAATCTATTCACCACCATCTTTTAAATATTCAGATACATTGCTTTCACAGCCTATAGAAGAAGGTAGTTCCAAAGACTCATGACCCTCTGTGAGAAAATAAATTCTCACCTTTGTCTTGGGTGACCCTTTAATTTTAAACAGTGACCCCTAGTTGAAGATTCTCCCAGAAGACGAAATACCTTTTCCATATCTACCTGGTCAGAACCACTTGGGAGCTGATAAGTTTCAATCAAGTCATCTCTTATTCTTCCAAACTCCAGCAGATACAAGACTAGCCCGTCCAATCTTTCCTCCTAAGACAACACAGCCATTTCAGGTATTAGTCACATAAACAGTCTCTGAACTGCTGCTTCCAACACATTTATACCCTTAAAAACCAAAAGAACTGTGGATGCTGTAAATCAGGAACACAAACAAAGTTGCTGGAAAAGTTCAGCAGGTCTGGCAGCATCTGTGAAGAAAAAAACAGAGTTAACATTTCGGGTCTGGTGGCCCCTCCTGAGTTCTGAGGAAGGAGCTCAATAAGCAGGGAGTTTTCTCCCAATTCCCATTGATTCCAGTTTTACTAGGGCTCCTCAATGCTACACTCTGTCGAATGCAGGCTTGACATCAACGGATACCAGTCTCACCTCACCATTGGAATTCAGCTCTTTTGACTGTGTTTGAACCAAGGCTGTATTGAGGGCAGGAGCTGAGTGGCCCTGGCGGAACCAAAACTGGATGTCACTGAGTGGGTTATTGCTGAGCATGTGCTACAGATAGCACTGTTGATGACACCAGGATGTTGCTGGGTATGGAAGGTTTGAGTTATAGGGAAAGGCTGGGACTTTTTTTTTCCTCCACTGGCACAGGGAGAATGTGCAAACTCCACATAGACAGTCACCCCAGGCTGGAATCAAACCTAGGTCCTTGGTGCTGTGAGGCAGCAGTGCTAACCACTGAGCCACCATGCCACCATAATGTTTTGTACTTCAAGCACTGTGATACCCAAATTCCTTTGCATCTCTGAACTCTACAATCTCTCACTATTGAGATGATATGCTTATTTTTATTCTACTAAAATGGACAATACCACATTTTAATCCATCATATGCAATTTGCTCTATCTTTGCCCATTCATTTAATCTAACCGTATCACTTCTTCATTTCTTATGCCCTCTTACAACTTGCTTTCCTACCTATCTTTATGTCATTAGCAAATTTAACAACCATTTTTAGCCCCTTCATCCAAGTACTGCATTTAAATTGTAAAAGGTTGAAACCTCAGCACTGATCCCATTACATAACCTTATAAACTTGTATTTGTAACAGTGGTCATGGCTACAAATGGGCCAAGGATGCTACATTCAGGCAAAATCGAGTTTCGCTGATCTGGATTGCATACCTGAGAGAATGGTGGGAGCAGAGTAAATAATCGTGTTTAAAAGAGAATAGATAAATACTTGAAGAAAACTGCAAGACAATGGAGGAAGATCAGGGGAATGGGACTATTAGCTCTTTCAAAGATGCAAATGACCACTTTTTGAACTGTATGATTCTATGATTGAACCCTTCAATGCTGCTGGGTGTTATGACGCTGTATATGTTGTTAATATAGTTAGACGCATGGTAAAGACTGAGACAGTATAATATGGGACTCTGACTGGGATCTCTCACATAATGAAGGCTTGGAATAGTCACATTGGGCAGTTACTGTAATCATTAATGGATCAAACAGTGAGACTGACTTAGAATCCCTGCACTTGTTGACATACTGCCCCTGAAATGAGGGATCACCCGATATAAAAAAGGTTTGAAGTTAGAAAAGCTGTTCAACCAATCAGAAACATGCCTCCTACGCTCTCCCAATTACAATCTGTACAATGCCTATCCAATCGTACGTCCATCCATACATATTTAAAGTACTTTAACTTCTGAATTAGCTAGTCCTTAACTTGGACATGACCCTCAGAAATGTCATTCGCAGGGACAGAGAGGAGGTAAATGGCACCTTTCCAGATCCAACATTACCATATAATGCAAGTGACATCCTGGTTACAGTGGATTTGTCCTTTCAGTACAAAAAAGGAAATTTTATAAATGTAGAAAATAGGAGCAGTGGCAAGCCATTCAGTCCATCTTGCTAAATGTGCTATTCAATATGATCATAGCTAATTCTCTATCCCAGCACCATATTCCCACTCCCTTCAATAACCTTTGATGCCTTTAGCTTCAAGAAATCTCCCTTTCTGAAATGTATTCAGTGACTTGATTCTTCAGCCTCCTCAGACAGAGAATTCCACAGATTTACCACCATCTGAATGAAGAAATTTCCACCCACCTAAGTCCTCAATATCCTGAGACTGTGAAGCTTTGTTATGGAAAGCCCCCAAAGCCAGGACAAACATCATCTCTAAGTCCAGTCTGTTTCAATGAGATGCTCTTTCACTTTTCTAAACTCTAGTGAACTCCAGGCCTAGTCACCCAATTCCTCCTTATACGATAAAACTGCCATTTTATTGAAGCTGATCAGATGCGTTATCCAAATTTGAACACTTCCTCATGAAAATTTTATTAAGGTGTGATCTTGTCAGCAGATAGTGCAATTGTTGTAAGCAAGTTTCCCTGTCCTCAAGGTCTGAGTAGGATTAGAGTAGGAGATTGTATTTTAGAAGCAGCTACAACCACAGTGACATCTGCAGGAATATTCTACTCATTATTTTATATGAGGCGTTAAATCACTGGCAAAGGGAACTGTAGAAAATGAGATATTAATCACCTGGATTTACTCCCATAATTGGTAGTCAGTATAACAATAAACAGATAAAGATCTTGAAGTCAAATAGGTGACCATGATCTTATTGAATGGCAGATCAGGATGAAGAGTCGATTGGCCTTTCCCTGTTCCTATCTTTGTTCTTGTAAAAAAACTCATTTGATTCATTTTGTAAAACAGCAAATGGTTTCTGGAAATCTGCCTTAAATTTGCTAAATTTTTATTTGGCCATTTCAGTGAAACATTGCGCATTTTGCAGTTGGAATAACAAAGGCCTGAGCTGATACAGCACTGGAGAGCTAAGTCGTTAATTGCATGTGCAATTTCAAAGGTTCATGAATACAAAGACAAAATACTGTAGTCCTGGAAATCTGACATGAGACAAAACACTGCTAACAAATCAGCAGATCTACACAGGGTCTGTAACAGTGAGCAACAGAATTAATGTTTTGTGTTGATACATTTTCATCCGAACTGGAACAGGTCAGAAATTAGCAGTGTTTTTAAAACAGGTACTGTGCAGGGAAATGGGAAGAAGAGCAGGAAAAACAAAAAGGAAGATTATATATGGTGGAAGGCAGGAGTAATTCAACTAAAAATAGAATTTGCAATGCAAGAAAGGGTAGCAATTGGACAAGTAAAGAAAGAAAAGATCTGTCTCTAGAAGAGGTATAAAATGGCAACAGCACAACCATTACAACCACCTATCTTCCCTGGAAGGATGCAGCTCCAACACTCATGAAGTTCAATACCATCCAGGACAAAGTTTCCCACGTAATTGGCAATCCTCACAACACTTTTGATATTCACTCCCTTCACCACCGAAACACAGCACCGTCAATGTGCATAATCCACAAGATGCGCAGCAATAATTCATAGCACCTTCAGAACCAACAAACACTACCACCTGGAAAAACAAGGGCAGCACATACACAGAAACACCACCACCTGCAAGTTCCACTCTGAGCCACACACCATCCTAAACTTGAATTATATCGCAATCCTTCCCTGTTATTGGGTCAAAATCATGAATCTCCCTTCCAAATAGCACTGTGGATGTCCATGCATTCATGGACTGCAACAGTTCAAGAAGGCAATTCACTTTCTCCAGAGCAAATAGAGATGGGCATAAAATGCCAGTGGCACCCAAGCATCAATGAACAAATGAGAAAAAAAGCACTCGCTGTCCCAAAAATGGATTGGTGGTTAAGATCTGACATGTTGAACTCAACAATGCAAGTTTTATAATATTGGTATATCAACACTGACAACCTCTTCAGCACTACCTTGACTTTATATAGAGGTTTGAATTTAATTAATAACCTGAAGGCACTTTACTGGAATGTTAAAGAACAAATTTTGACTCTGAGCCATGTAGCGGGGTAGATGTCCAAAATCTTAGTCAAAGAGGTTTGTTTTAAGGAGCACTATAAAGAAGGGAAGAGGGAGAGAGAGAGAGAGAGATTGTAAAGGGGTTTAAAGAGTGAAGTCTGGAGCTTAGACCTAGACAGCAGAAGGCAAGACCATCAAGGGTGAATCAATGAAAACTGGGAATGTTCACAAGGTCAGAAATGAGATAGCACAAGTATTTCACAAAGATAAAAGAACAAGCAAGGTCATACAACTATTTGAAAACAAGGATGAGAATTTTAAAACTAAGGGGTTGTTAACCAGGAGCTAGTATAAGTTAGCAAGCACATAAGTGACGGTTAAATGAAATTTGTTACAAGTAAGAAAATGAACAGCTGCGTTTTGAATCACTTCAAGTGAGATTGAAAAGGGAGGTTATAATGAGGAGGGTGGTGGGAGTACATTGGAATAGTCTCATCTGAAAAATGCCTTACAATGCCTTATACAATGCCTCAAAACAAAATTCAACGCCAAAATACCTAAGATGTTAGATCAGATGACAAAAAGCTCTCTTTCTCTTCCATGAAGGACCATCTTAAAGGAGAAAAGCAAGGTACAGAGACAGAGAGGTGTTGGGAGAGTAGTCCAAACTTGAGGCCTATGTAGTTGAAACACAATCCACCAGTGCTGGCGAGTAATTAGAATTGGTTGAGACAAGAGAATAGAACTGGAGAAGCTCAAATAACTTGAAGGTTTGTGGGCTGGAAGAGATTACGGTGATTGTCTAGAGGCATGGAGGAGGGTTTTAGCATGAACTGAGACAGGGGTACCATCAGGCGATGTTACATGCAGCCTTAGTAATGGTCTGATAATGAGATCAGGAGCTCATCTATGGGTCAGTTATGACATCAAGTTTACAAGCAGCCTGGTTGAGCTTCTATCATTTGCCAGGGAGAAGGGATGGAGCTGGTGACTAGGGAATGAAATCTGCAGTGGGGATCAAAGATAATTGTTTTGGCATTCCCAATATCTAATTAGAGAAAATTTCTGCTCACCCAGTGCTGGATATCAGACTGCCAGAGTGGACGAATCATGAGAGATAGTGCTGAGACAGAGCTGGGTGTCACCAGCAACCATGTAGAAACTGACATTGGGGTATATCTACCAATGAACTTTCAAAATGTTCACATTTCAAATCCTTGCATTCCTACGATTTCATTGAGTATAAATGAAAAGCCTTTTCCTGGAAAGGGAAAACACAATCCAATCTTTCTCTATTTCACTACGTGACACACACTTCATCTTTTTCCCACCACAGTAAAACAGAAACGCGTTTAAAAGTCTAGGGATTCTGTAAAATGCAACCTGTTCTTCCACTGCCCAGCCCTAGTGCACGGACGTAGTTGAATTGAAACGTTTACATACCTTAGGGACAAGCAAAAATGTGTGTGCTTTATAAAAACAAGAAACTATTTTAATTGATTTATGAAGCAAACACATTTATTAACTTGACACACAGCCCCTCTGAACCACTCAGAGAAACTGAAGCAACCACAATGACACTCTGTTTATGTGCAACAAGATCATAGTGCAGCTGTTTCTTTATGCACTTGTGCTCAAACAATAGTTTCAGGATTTAATTAAAACATCATTAACAACAAACTGTTGGACAGGGGCAAGCTTTCGGCTAGCTGTCAGGATGATATGAGAGATTTCTGTTCTTAATTTGTCTGGTGAACTGATGCTTTCTGTTAAACAGATGCAATAGGTTACACAATATTCCAGAAACCTCATTGATCATACTGACAGCAGCTGTTCGAGGAGAATGCCAACCATCACTTTCTCAGGGTAACTAAGAATGGGCAAGAAATACCTACTTTACCACCAATGCCTATATCCCGATCAAAAACACCTTCAGATTAACAAGCTCATGAGGGGGAATCACTGAAAAGCAGCAACACTCATTAAGCTAAACTTTTACAAATTTTTTTCTTAAGCTTAAGTTAAAGTGTGATGTCCAATTTTGGGTACTAGACTTTAGGAAAGGTATCAAAACCTTAGCGACAGTGTATATTTACTATAATGGTTCCAAGAATGAGTAACTAAATTTAGTTCAAAGTCAGAAATCACACGACAGCAGGTTATAGTCCAGCAGGTTTATCTGAAATCACACAAGCTTTCGGACCACAGCCCCTTTATCAGGTGTAGTGAGAGAGGAGAGCACACATACACAGAGTTTATAGGCAAAGAGATCAAGGGAAGAGAGATCATACAACTGTTGCGAGTGAAGTGTCAGATAATAAGTCTCTGCAGGTGACCAAGAGTGTTAGATGGTGAGTAAAGTGTTTATAAAGTCAATGTCAGTGCTGTGATGTCATGACAATCAGGCGGAGCAATAGGAAAATACAAAACGTGACATCTCAGGTCAGATACTGAATTGTAGGTGTGAGGCCTTGTTCAGAATCTGTCTCAGAGTTTCAATCTGGAATCAGGCTGGTTTTATTCTGAAAGCAGGAATTTATAAGATACCACACTGTGACTACCAGTTGTGTGTTTTTTGAACAAAATAGAATGTATCTGCAAATAAACAAACATCTTGGATGAAATGATTCACCCCATAGATTTGTGAGTGTATTTGTGTGACAGAGAGAGAGACTGTGTGCGTCTATGTGTGTGTCTGTGTGTCTGTGAGAGTGTGTTTGTGAGAGATCATCGACATGGATACTACCATCACATGTGGTAATACAACCCACCACGTACATGGCAGATACTCATGTGAACTAGCCAATGTTATCTACCTCATACGCTGCAGGCAAGGATGCCCCGAGGCATGGTATATTGGCGAGACCATGCAGACGCTATGACAATGGGTGGACACTGCGCAACAATCGCCAGACAGGAAAATTTCCTTCCCAGTCAGGGAACACTTCAGCGGTCAAGGGCATTCAGCCTCCGATCATCAGGTAAATGTCCTCCAAGGTGGACTCCGAGATACACAACAACGCAGAATCACCGAGCAGAGACAGATAGCCAAGTCCTGTACCACGAAGACGGCATCAACTGTGATCTTGGGTTCATGTCGTGCTACAGGTGACCCCACCACACTGTCCTGTATCTGGAAAATCTTCCTTACTGGTCTGTTTTGACAGCATCACCTTGATAAATTGCGATGATTTCTCTACCTTAATTAGTTGGTGCAGTTTCAAATTACTGATGACACTCACACGCACACTCACACAAACAGACTCACTCAGACCCTCTCTCTCTCTCACACACACACACACACCCTCTCTCTCTCTCACACACACACACACAGACACACACAAATCTATGGGGTGAATCATTTCATCCAAGATGTTTGTTTATTTGCAGATACATTCTATTTTGTTCAAAACACACACAATTTGTAGTCACAGTCAGTCAGTGTGGTATCTTATAAATTCCTGCTTTCGGAATAAAACCAGCCTGATTCCAGGTTGAAACTCTGAGACGGATTCTGAACAAAGTTTCACACCTACAATTCAGTATCTGACCTGAGATGTCACCTTTTGTATTTTCCTATCGCTCCGCCTGATTGTCATGACATCACAGCACTGACATTAACACTTTACTCACCATCTAACACTCTTGGTCACCTGCAGAGACTTATTATCTGACACTCCACTCACACCAGTTGTATGATCTTTTGATCTGTCTGCCCTTGATCTCTCTGCCTATTGACTCTGTGTCTATGTGCTTGTCTCTCACTGCACATGACAAAGGGGCTGTGGTCCGAAAGCTTGAGTGATTTCAAATAAACATGTTGGACCATAACCTGGTGTCGTGTGGCTTCTGATTTTGTGCACTCCACTCCAACGCAATTAATTTAATTCAGAATTGGTCTCACCCTCCATATAACCTAGGTGATCAAAAGAAAAGTAAATAGACATGCTCAAAGCTGTGAGAGGCTTTACTGCAGTATATAAAGAGAAATAGTTTTGTGTACTTGGTAATCAGAGATTACAGACTTAAAGTAAGTAGTAAAAGAAAAATCTAGGGAGAAGAAAAAGCATTTATTTTTACAAAAATACAGCAAGTTATTGTGATGTAGGATGCACAGTCTGAGAGGGTGCTGGAAGCAAATTCAACAATAAAAAGGAATTGGATAAATACTGAAATAATAAAACTGTATAGATCTGAAGGAAAGGGCATGGGCCTAATTAGATAGCTCTTTCAGAGAGCTGGTACAAGCACAATAGGTTGAAAGACTTCTATTTGCGCTGCAAGGTGCAATGAAAACTTTGAATGATGAGCCTGCAGTCATTACTGTACCAGTCATCACTCTTCTCCTTTCCCAAACTATCAGAGCATGTGAGGAAGCAAGCCCTACACATGTCTGCTTCACAGGCAGACTGGCACACATCTGTACATCTGCTTTGTTCAAGTACAATTCGAAGGTGCATTTCCTTAGGAAGGCCTCCAAAGCTTCATTGTTTTGCAATCAATTTCTGCTATTTCTATTTTTCTGTCACTATAGCACCTTGAACATAACATACATTGATATCGTTACCTCAAGGCATCCCAAAACAAATGAAGCTATTTGAAGTGTAGTCATTATTGCAAAGTATAACAGCCAAATTACACAGTAATGTGTCAACATGATCATGAGCAATATATGTATTTTTAATTATGGTCAAGACAATGAAGATAATTCCTCTGCTATTCTTCCAAAAAGTGCAGTGGGGTCCCTTAGATAAATGCTTCCTTAACATCTCCCCATTATGACCGTTTCAAGGCTTGAAAATCATCATAGAGGAAGGCAATGGCCTAGTGGCATTATCGCTGGACTGTCAATCCAGAGATCCCAGGTAATATTCTGGGGACCCGGGTTTGAATCAAATTTGAATTCAATAAATATCTGGAAATAAGGAGTCTCATGATGACCATGAAATAGTCGATTGTGGGAAAAACCCACCTAGTTCACTGATGTCCTTTAGGGAAGGAAGCTGTCATCCTTACCTGATCTGCTCTACATGTGACTCCAGACTGACAGCAATGTAGTTGGGCATTTGGGGATGGGCAATAAGTGTTGGCCTACCTGGCAACACCTAGCTGGCAGTACAGTGGCTCAGTGGTTAGCACTGTTGCCTTGCAGCACCAGGAACCCAGGCTCGATACCACCCTCGGGCAACTGTCTGCGTGGAGTTTGCACATTTTCCCCATGTCTGCATGGGTTTCCTCTGGGTGCTCCGGTTTCCTCCCACAGTCCAAAGATGCACAGGCTAGGTTGAATCGGCTATGCCAATGCCAATGTAGATTAGTTAGGCTACAGGGGATGGGTTTGGGTGGGATGCTCTGAGGGTCAGTGTGGACTTGTTGGGCCAAATGGTTTGTTTCCACGCTGTAGCGATTCTATGATGACCTTTAATCTGGAATGAATAAAGAAAAAGACTCTTCACTGAGAACTGAGAGAATTGGGTGAGTTGGGGGGAAAGCTGAAAGAGCCAGGATCTATTAGACAGAGAGTATAGCTGTTGTAATTTGGTCATAGTTCTGCTTGGGATTCCAGCCACCCTGCACGTCCACCCCAACCTGCACACCCCCCCCCGCCCTGCCCCCTGCACCCAACCCACTAGCCACCTCCAATTTTGAGAAGCCCTGCCCAGATCCTATCTTTGAGATATCAGATTTATCATCCAAAAGATGGCACCTTCAATGGTGCAGAACTCTTTGACTACAGCAGTGCTCGGCCTACACTTCTGCACTCAAATCTCTGGAGTGGAACTTGAATCCCTAACCTTCTCACTCAGAAACAAGAAAAAGTCTGCCACATGATTACACTTCACAAGACAAAGTCTGACACTGAGCCATATAAGGTAATATTGGGACACGTTGCCAAAAGCTTAGTCAAGAAATTAGATTTTACTGAGAATCTTGAAGGATGAGAGACAGAGTCGAGTCAAAGGGGTTTAGTGAAGGAATTCCAGAACTCACGGCCTTGGCTGTCAAAGACATGTGTGCCAAGGTGGAATAATTAAAATAGGGATGCACAAGAAGCCAAAATTGGAGTACAAGCAGTTCTGCTATAATGCGTGTTTCGTTAATGTGAATTGACTGTAACGTGATTGAGGAATAATGAACACTGTTTGAATAACATGAACTTTCTGTTGTACATGTAAAGCGATTTCCTTATAATGCGATTTTCTATACGCGAGGTCACACATGAACACAACTATTGTATTATAGGAGAACTACCTGTACAGCAGAGATCTCAAAGGCTTACAGGGCTGGAGGACATATTTTTAAACTTTATTTGCCCACAGGTTGTGGGTGTCATTGGCTAGGTCAGCATTTGCTGTCCATGATAAGTTGGTCATGATCCACTTTTACTTTATTAAATCTCCCCAGTCCATGCGGGCTAGAAACACCCACAGTGCTGTTAGGAAGAGAATTCTAATACTTTCACTCAATGAACATGAAAGAACAGTGACATAGTTCCATGTCAAGGTGATGTGTGGCCTAGAGGGGAGCTTGCAGGTGGGGCTCCTTCCCCTCATCAGCTGTCTTCATCCTTCGAGATAATATAGGCCATAAGGGAATTAGGGTGCATTGTGCAGGAATATCATCTATTTTGCATTCCACGGCCCCATCTCTTCCATGTGCAACAGTGACTTTACACGTTTGCTGTTGCTTGATAAAGGGAGATGCTTTTGTCAGTTTGTAGGTTTGGAAGTTGGTGTCAAAGGAGGATTAGTGAGTTGCTGAAGTGCATCTTGTGGATGGTACACATTGCTGCCACTGTGTGTTGGCGGTGAAGGGAGTGAACATTGAAGGTGGTAGATGGGTTATCAATTAAGTTGTCTGTTTTGTCTGGAATGACATTGAGCATTGACAGTATTGTTGGAGTTGCATCCATTGGAAAGTGCGGAGTATTCCGTCACACTCCTGACTTGTGCTTTATACATGGGGTAAACAGGCATTTGCAAGATAAAAGGTGAGTCATTCACTACAAAATTCTGAGCTGCTTTTGTAGCCACAATATTTCCATGTTTGGTTCAATTCAGATTCTGGTCAATAGTAACCACCAGAATATTGACAGTGGGGGTTCATAGAACGTAAGAACCAGGGCCATCTGGCCCTTCGAGCCTGCTCCGCCATTCAATAAGATCAAGGCTGATCTTTTCATGGCCTCAGTTCCACTTACCCACCCTCTCACCATAACCCTTAATTCCTTTACTATTCAAAAAAATTATCATCTTAGCTTTAAAAACATTCAATGGGGTAGCCTCAACTGCGTCACTGGGCAGGGAATTCCACAGGTTCACAACCTTTGGGTGAAGAAGTTCCTCCACAATTCAGTCCTAAATCTGGTCCCCATAATCTTGAGGCTACTTTCAACTTATCAAACCAAGCCTGGATGTTGCAAGGTACAGCTGCATATAGACAGGGATCGCTTCAGTATCTACAGCTGGCTGATATTCTTTAAAAGGTGGTCTTTACCAGATGTTTTCTTCAGCAGCTATGTGCTACAGGAAAGCTTTTTCTGTACTAATGCTGCATACAAATTCAACAACCAAGTGCAGTGCATCAGCTCCAGTCTGCTGAGCTCCATTACTAGAAAATCTAAGCTTAAATTATTTCCTAACCCTTACTGGAATAATAATCAGAATACAAGCAGATTTTCACCCAAACTTGACTGTTGTCCACAGTCTAGAGGTCTGCAAGGATCTAACTGAATGAATGAATGAATAATTTTATTGGCACATATATCTTGAAGATACAGTGAAAAGTGTTTTGTTGCCACAATCCAGCACCATTTTGAACTACAAAAAGAATAAAAGGAAATTATTTAAATAAGAGTTCATCTTCTGTTCAAATTGGGTCTCAAGCACAAATCCAGGGCTTCTGCAGGGTATTCCAGGCCTCAGGGAGTCCCGCTCCGGGAACTGCAACAATGATGCTGATGTCCCAGGAGACCCTGCTCTGCTGCCATCCAACACCACCAAGAGTCCAGGCTCCAGGCCTACCGCCACCAGGATTCCCTGCTCCGGGTACCGCTGCCGCCAAGAATCCAGGCTCCAGGCCTACCACCATGAGTCCTGATCCACGCCGCTGACGTTGCGCCACTGTCCTGCCGATACCACTCCAGCCTCGAAGATGAAGGAAGAGAACAAAAAAAAAAGAAGACGAAAAGTACACAGAGAAAAGGATGTTGCTGGCCTAGAGTGGGTGGGCTCCGACAGGCCTGAACACTACCTACCATGCTAGTTCTGCTATCTTGAAATTGATGGTGTAGATAAGTGACTCAAGATGCTGTTGATTTCCAGCTACCCCTTTGTCCACACTTCAAATCTGAACTGCCCCATATCAGCCTGTATGATGAACTAAATGAGGGTGCAGTGTGCAGGAATAAAACCATTTGACCTATCCAATCTGCTCCACCAGTTGATTATGGCTGATATGTTTCTCAATCCCATTCTCCTGCTTTCTCTCTGTAACCTTTGATTCTCTTACTAATCAAGAACGTTTTTCTGTGAGGTTGTTGACTTGCTCGCCGAGCTGGCTTGTTTTTGTTCAGACGAAGGCTTCATTGGAGGCTCCACTGATGATGTCACCTAGCATGGTGACGAAACGTCTCAACGAGAACAAGCCAGCTTGGCGAGCAAGTCAACAACCCCATCCACAACCCAAGCTACAGATCTTTGTCAAAACTTTAAACCCATCTCTGTCTTAAAGACACTCAATGACTTCACAGCCCTCTGTAGACATGGATTGCACAGATTCACCACTCTCTGGCTAAAGAAATTCCTCTTCATCTCAGTTCTAAAGGGTCGTTCCTTCATTCTAAGACGGTGTCCTTTGGTCCTAGTCTCTCTCTTGGCTGCCTGGCATGGTGATCTCCTGTGGCTCGGTGTGGCAGTTTTTGGTGGCCTGGCATGGCGGTCTCTCAACCACAAGGTGAAGCCCGGCGTGGACTGGGTTGGAAGGACCGTTATTCTGGACTTTTTATCTCTTTATTTTTCTAATTTTTTCTCTAAGAATTTGTACTTAAGCATCTGTACCTAGGTGCCTTTGTACCTAAGATGGCACCATAAGTGTCGACTTGTATACTTTTCATGTACTCATTTGAGTATTTGTCAATAAAGCTAATTCTAATTCTAGCAGAACCATTTTTTCCATGTATACTCTGTCCAGACCTCCCAGTATTCTGTCAGTTTCAATCAGATCCTTCCTCATCCTTCTAAACTCCATTTAATGCAGACCCAAAGTCCTCAACCACTTGTCATGTCACAAGCCTTTCAGCCCCAGGATCATTTTTGTAAGTCTCTTCTGGTCCCCCTTCAAGGCCAGCAGATCCTCCCTTAGATACAGGGCCCAAAACTGCTCACAATATTCCAAATCCATCTGTTTTACATGCCACACCCCAGTCCTTCCATGTGCAGTGACTTTACACATTTGCTGTTGAATAATAAAGAGAGATGCCTTTGTCAGTTGCTAACATTACTCAGGACACCTCTTCTAATTGAACATACAAGGTCTATGGTCCTGAAAATCCCAGAATCATTCATCATAAGGACAATCTCAAATACTGTGAGCATGTGTCTGCATGACAAATTAAATTGCACCTCATTGGCAAATAATTAAGCTGCAACTCTGAAGCTGTATAGAAACAAATCTCAAAGAACCAGGAAAGAATTTGCGTGCAATGTAACCTTTATTTCTGGTCAAATTAAGTTCTGTATTAAAGGAACCACAGTGGCTGAAAAGAAGAACAAAGATCTACAGTATTTCAGATCATTAGCATTGCCGAAACTCCTCAGATGCAAGTGCAACAGTGTGATATTGAACAATGTTGCCTAACATCAACAAGAGACAGAACCTATTTACTGGAGAGCAGTGCTAGAGGCAGAGAGAGAAAGACAGGAACCATTGAGGATGACAGTATTACCCATACCTAGTCCAGTTAGTATTGTGTGGCGTTAACTATAGGATACAGTGGAGGGTAATTATTGCAATCCTTTAGAGCAGAGACAGAGGTTATTCATGGAAGTGAAAATAGCAGGAGCTATATATAGATTGCCTGCTGAACAAAGAACCGTAGAGCACAGGAACTTTCATTGATCTTGTGATCACAAAGCAATATAATGAGTTGGTTGGTATAGGAGATCAATGTGACCCAGTTTCCGCAATATCTTGGAGTACCTGGTCCACATTTCTCAAAGTCATATAGCTTTGAAGTCAGACCACAATTCCTGCATTAATATATTTAAATAAACAGTATCACATCAAATTCAATTCACAAATTTCGCCTTTTACCATCTTGAGGATCTATTCCAAAAGGATATCATTAAAAGAAATATCCTTCTAGGCTTCAATCTAGCACTTTATAATCAGAAAATGAGGAACACTGAAAAATATGGACACTCATGGCAGCATTTAAATTTTCTTTCCTTTGTCGATGCCAGGTGATTGTTGAATCATGTGGATTATAGCTGAGAACTGACGAGCACAATCATTCAGGAAAGTATTGCAGAAACATCAAGTACTGCGATTCTAATTAAGTACAGAAGCAACACTCCATCAGGATGTTACTTTCACCTGAACTAAACAAACATTTTCAAAAAGCAAAACTGCATGAATTTTAAATGGCCAAGTGCATCATGGTGTCCACAAATCAGATTTACATATTCAGGCTCAGTGCAAAACAGAACAGATTCGGACAGATCAGTTTTCACAGTAAATGCAAACAACTGCCACACCAGAGAGGCATCATTGGGAGTTACAAGTTTGGTGAGAGTTTGCATATGTGTTCACACATCCCTCTTGTTGGTCTCTACCCCAGTTTCAAGGGTACCCCTTGCAGCTCTTTGTTGGAAGTACTTTCTCTGCTCTTGTACAGCACGCTCCAGTAAAGGCAAGTTCACTCCATCTGCATCCATTAGTAGCCGAGCTTGGGTCACAGGAATATTGCCTGAAAATGCAGCACTGAGTTAATATCTAGTCAGTCAATCAGAACAAATTCAGCCTGTACATAGAAGACAGGTTGATGCAAATGAATGGTTAATTTGAGGCCTTGTGATAAAATGGCTCATCTCAGTTAGCGCAATAATTGGCCTTTTTACCCCTTGGAAAAGAAAATAGCCAGAGCTAGGGAGTCTAGCAGTAGGAGGACAAGCATAAAAACATCAGGAATGAAGTTGAGAAACACTTCTAGACACCATTTGTATCTCAGCTGGTGTTTTCAATCCAATTCTGCATATGACACTTTTGGGAGGACTTCAAGGCTTTGGATAATGACACCGGGGATAAGGTCCAACCATCTCTGCTTCTTCAACAACGAATATCCCTCCATCATAAAGTTACAGCTACCATTTGCTGATGATTTTGCTGTTTTGGTGCAAATGGTGGTCCGTTTGTAACTCCTTAGATAAATAAGCAGTCTATGTCCACATACAACAAAATCTTGACAACATTCTGGGTTGAGTTGATAACCCATATTCATGTCACATTAGTATCAGACAATGATGTCACAAAAATGAGACATTATCACTGTCTCTCCTTTGCATTCAAATGGCATAACCAACACATTTCCCCAGCCATATCCTTCAGTAATGTCATATTTGACCACAACCTAGACACACCATGGAAATGCCATGGTTATAAAAAGTAGGCCAGATGCTGGGTATTCTCAGGTGAGTGGCTCACCTACCTTTTCCCAAACCATCTCTACCATCATCAAGGCAGTCATCAAGATTCTGGTGGAATACACTTGGATGGGGACAGGTCCACATCAAATTACCCCTGTTTGCTCATCTCTCTAAACAGCCAAGGCTTTTTCAGTCCTATTCACTGTCCTCCTCACCTGCAACTTGTGGTGTCAACAGATTTCAGGACTATGCTCTCTAAACAAAAATGCAAATCATTTCTAGAGGCAGAAAAAAGATCAAGCACTGACCTCTGCTGGCCCTGAGTCTACAGTACGATCAGCTTACTTTTCCATTTTTTCTGGACTGTAACATTAAAATTATTGAACTTTATAACAAATGAGGATTTTTCCCACTGTGCTTATGATGGTTCTCTGAAGAAACTATCTTTATTGTCCTATTTTTCACATAGTATTTCAAACTTTTTCTCTCTTACTTCCATTTTAACAACAAATACATATTCTGTGATCACACTGCCCTAATAATCCAATGTGCGAAATAACGGTTTTGTAACCTCTTACTTCATGCTACGTGATCTTAAAACCAATTACTTAAAAATGGAGGAACAAAGCTTTTCCTTATTTATCTCACCAAATTCCTTCATAATTGCCAACACCTGTACCACACCATCATTAAGCTTCTGTTTAGTAAAAGGTATGCTCATTTCTGTAATCTTTCCTCACAACTTATGCTTCTTATTCTAGGTTCTGTCTTGGTGAATCTTTTGTGCACCCACTCTGCTGCCCTATCATCCTATCCATGCTTTCTCTCTTCCTTTGCTAATACCCTCAACACATTTAATCAAGATGCTTATTTCTGTTGGAGATAGCATTTGGATTGATGGTTTTTGAAAAATGAGCCTTAAGACAACACAACATAAAACTGTGTGATAGCAAGAACTGCAGATCCTGGAGTCAGAGACAACACAGTACGGAGCTGGAGGAACATAGCAGGCCAGGCAGCATCAGAGGAGCAGGAAAGTTGACATTTCCGGTCAGGGCCCTTCTTCAGAAATGGGGAGGGGGAAGGGAGCTTGGAAATAAAGAGAGAGGAGTCGTGGGGCTGGGGAAGGTAGGTGGGATGGTGATAGGTGGGTCAGGTAGGGAGTGGTGGGGATCGGTCAGTGGGATGGGTGAGGCGGATAGATGAGAGAGAAGATGGACAGGTTGTGTCAGGTCAAGGAGGCAGGGATGAGAGGGAGGCTTGGACATGGGATGAGGCTAGGGGTGGGGAGATTTTAAAACTGGTGAATTCCATTTTTAGGCCAGCAGGCTGTAGGCTCCTGATGCGGAGAAAAAGTATTGCTCCTCCAGTTTGGGGTGGTGTCATTGTGACACTGGAGGAGGCCCAGGATGGACATGTCGCCCAGGGAGTTGGAGGGGGAGTTGAAATGGTTCGTGACTGGGAGGTGTTGTTGTTTGTCACGTACAGAGCACAGGTACTCTACAAAGCGGTCTCCGAGCATCAGCTTGGTCTCACTGATGTAGAGGAGGCCACACTGGGAGCAGCTGTTACAGTAGACCAAGTTGATGGAGCTGCAGGTGAATCCCTGTCTGATATGAAAGGTTTGTTTGGTGCCTTGAATGGAGGGGAGGGGGGAGGTGTAGGGCTAGGTGTAGCCCTTCCCGTGATTGCAGGGGAAGGTGCCGGGGGTGGTGGGGTCAGTCGGGAGTGTGGAGCTGACGAGGGAGTTGCGGAGAAAGCGGTCCGTACAAAAGGCAGATAGGGATGGGGAAGGGAATACATCTTTGGTTGTGGGGTTGGAGAGTGGGGGAGAATGATACATTGGATACGGAGGTTGGGGGGGTGATATGTGAGGACATGGCGGATTCTGTCTTTATTTTTGTTGGGGGGAGGGGTATGAGGGCAGAAATGCGGGAAAGGCAAGGGATGCAGTTGAGGGTATTTTTGGAGGAGGGAAGTTATGGTCCTTGAAATACGAGGACATCTGGGATGTTTGAGAGTGGAATGCCCCAATTTGGGAGCAGCACAGTAGAGGCAGAGGAATTGGGAGTAGGGGATCGCATTCTTGCAGGAAGGTGGGTGAAAGGAGGTGTAGTCCATATAGCTGTGGGAGTCAGTGGGCTTGAAATAGACGTTAGTTTCGAGGCGGTCACCAGAGATGGAGACAGAGAGGTCCAGGAAGGAGAGGGAGGTATCGGAGATGGTCCAGGTGAATTTGAGGTTGGGGTGAAAGGTGTTAGTAAAGTTTTATGAACTGTTCAAGCTCCTCGTGGGAGCATGAGGCAGTACCGATATAGTCATTGTGTACCAGAGGAAGAGGTGGGAGATAGTGCCAGCGTAGCTGCGGAAAAATAGCAGAACATAAGACTATGTTGGGACTACAAGGAGGTGTTATCAGATTTCTCAGTGTGTAACCAGAGAATGTCAAGAACATCCAAGTGAATATCAGATAAGCAAAGATAATTCAAGATGTGAAGAAGTTGAGAATAATGTTGGAGGGGTAGAGTTAGCTGGCACTGACACACATAGAAGATGATATTAGCTACAATAACAACTTGTACTTACATAGCACCTCCAAAATAACCACCCCAAGGTGCTTCACAGGTGTAAGTGTCAAACAAAATTTGATAATGAGCCACATAGTAGATTTTACAAAAAGGTAGCTTTCCGAAAGCATCTTAAAGGTTGCGGTAATATTGACACTGTGGAAGGTGTGCAAAGCAGATTAGAGGGATTCAAACAGGAATCTGCACAAGAGATGAAGTTGTGTCACATGCTACATATACCTGCACTGGTTTCAATTTCTCCAAGTACCATATACTCAGACCCAATGCGAGCTTCAAATGGTTCTACCAGTGAAGTACGGACCCGAAGCTGGTAATCAATCGAGTTGCGATGTACAGAAAGAATTGCCTCTGAGATCCTGGCATCATAAGCAGTTAACCTATAAAAGAAAATATTTAAATTGTGGTGGTCATGTCAAAGGAAAACGTAATATTCTAGAGAGGTAGGACTGAATTCTGGTCTACTCTCCTATGTTCGATTTGAAGAATTTGCCAATGTGGAGAGGTTTACTCTTGTCCAGAGTTTTACATCAGGTTTCAGGCAAGCAGTTTATCATAGAAAAAGCAGGACCTCCTGTCAGCTTGTCTTTCTTGCACTGCAAAATGTTATATTTGCAGAGTGGCCAATGGGCAACTCAGCTAAATGAACACATGAAAGATAGAGATACTGAAAGTGAACTTTCAACACAAAATACATGAAATCTATAGCATAGAAACTACCAATAGTTCCATGGCCACGTTTATGTCCCAAACAAGCATAAAGGCCTCCTCCGATCCAATTCATACACCCCACTATTCCTGTTCTCCTCAGGTGTGTACCAAGTTGTCCCCAAAACACATCAGTTTACAAGGTGCTAAACAGGTTCAAAATTGTTAGGCCCAGCATTTAAATATTTCAGGTTGCAGCATGATGGCTGGACAAGGAGCCAGAGAAATCAAGTATAATACAGTGTGAAGCTAGAGGAACCAAGCAGTCCAGGCAGCATTCGAGGAACAGGAAAGTTGATGTTTCGAGTAACATTTTTGCAGTGAGTGATCGATTCATGAAATGACTTCTGGGTTGGGTAGGTCAAACGTGACAGTAGTCAGCGGTCAGTATGGTAATGTGATTAGACTGTTGTGGTTGGGATAGGGAGAGGTGCAGGATCATAGATTCCTACAGAAAGATGAACTGGAAGGACTACATGATTTAGCTTTATAGCTATTACTTTTTATTTGACACCTCCTATTAAACAAAATCAATCAGGCACCAATGATTCATGCACTGGGGGTAAAGCCCTCAACTAGAACTAGCAACCATTAATGAGAAGATCCACATTATTAAACTACTTAGAAGTCAATACTAAAACCACTTAAATAAGCTAATATCCACTTCCCTCATGGATTAATCAATAAGTAACGAGCAGATTTGTATTTATATTTTTCCAACGAGTATCCTACGAATTCCTATTCATAAAAGGGTTGTACAAGAACGTTTTATTACTGGTGCACTTCAAATGGAATATAAAATGGTTGATAGTTGATCAAATCCACCTTGACAGGGAAAATCAATAAGGTGACAATAGCCTGCTTCAAGGTGTCAGATGTCAGTCCACTTTCATCTAGATCAGAAGTCACATGATACCAGGTTATAGTCCAACAGGTTTGTTTGAAATCATAAGCTTTGTGAGAGCTGCTCCTTCGTCAGGTGAACTTCAGTGTTTAGATTTCAAATAAACCTGTTGGACTATAACCTGGTGTCATGTGACTTCTGACCTTGTCTACCCCAGTCCAACACCGGCACCTCCACATCAGTTTCATCTACACTATAGCTAGGGCCCTGCACAAGCAGATCCATACCCACAATGGCCTGCCATCACAACTACAAGCTATTCACGTATCACCATAGGGCCATCGCTCATCAGCTGGCCATTTATCCCACCCTATACCAGCAGTCAGCATCAGATTCCATTTTAAGCCTGTTCTCCAATTATAGATGGATATCTGTTCTGACCAGAGTCTAATTGGTGCACAGGTGCAGACAGACTTGAATGTATATATACATAAGCAATTAATGGTCACAAGAAAGACAGAGAGAGTTGTTAAAGTATACAGTATTTCAGGATTTATTAATACAGCCATGTTTACCTTATATGATACTGGTTAGATCGCAGCTTGAGAATTGAGTACAGTTTTGGATACCACACTCCATGACAGATATAAATACATTGGAGAGACTTCAGAAGAGGTTTACGAAAATGGTTCCAGGATGAGACTTTTCAGTAATGAGGATAGATTGGAGAAATTTATACAATTTTCCTTGGAAAGCAAAAAGTTAACAGGAGATTTGAGAGATATTTGCAAAATCATTAAGACTCTGGACACAGTGGATTAGGAGATGGCATAGTTGTAAAGCATTTTGCAAAAGAAGCAAATATGAGGTGAGAAAAATCTTTTTCACAGAACGGGTAGTTACGGTCTGGAATGTACTGCCTGGAGATTGGTGAAGGCAGGTTCACTGAAGCATTCAAGAGGGCATTGGATGATTATTTAAATCAAAACAATGTGCTGCATTACAGGAAAAGGAAGGAGACCAGCTCTAAATTAATGTTCAGAAAGCTGAGCAGACATGGTGGATCAAATACTTCCTCCTGCATTGTAACATTTCTGGGATATACAAAACAGGAGGCAAACAAAGAAAGATAAACAAATGAGGCAGAGGGACCATGACAGATTTTGTGTGTATATAAAAGTTATGTCATATTGATGGAAAATATAGAGCTGAGTCCTCCTTCTATCTTTGCTCCAAGTAAAATCTTTTTCCATTAGACCATAAGACATTGGAGCAGAAGGTGGCCATTCAGCCCATCAAATATACTCCATTATTTCTTTAATCTTTCCAGAATTCTGCATTCACCACAGGAAAACACTATTGATACAAGCTTCCATCCACATGATCTCCAACCCAAGAAGAAAAGGTAAAGACAAGAAGAAACAGCAACCAGAAATGCCAATAATTACATGGATGAGTGAAGTGAACGTACTATTATGAAGTCTGTGGATGACACAAAGATTGGTGGGAAGGTGAGTAGTGAGGATGACGCAATGACTCTAGAAAGGGATATAGACAAGTTAAGTGTCTGGGCAAAAACTTGGCAAATGGAATTAATGTGGGAAAATATGAAGTTATGTACTTCAACAAGAAGAATAGGAGAGGTGAAGGAATTTCTTCACCCAGAGGGTTGTTAATCTATGGAATTCCTTGCCCAGTGAAGTAGTTGACGCTACTTCAGTAAACGCTTTTAAAAAAAAGGTAGATTTTTTTTGAACAATAAAGGAATTAAGGGATACGGTGAGAACGTGGGTAAGTGGATCTGAGTCCACGAAAGGATCAGCCATGATCTTATTGAATGGCGGAGCAGGCTTGAAGGGCCAGACGGCCTACTCCTGCTCCTAGTTCTTGTGTTCTTTGTGTTCTTGTGAATATTACTTAAATGGGGAAAGACTGCAGAAAGCTGTAACACAGAGGGACTGGGGGATCCTCATGCATAAATGCAAAACTAGCACCCAAGTTCAGTGGACAAAGTCAGAAGTCACATGACACCAGATTATAGTCCAACAGGTTTATTTGAAATCACAAGCTTTTGGACCGTAGCACCTTTGTCAGATGAAGTGAGAGTGAAGCACACAGACACAGAACTTATAGGCAGAGAGATCAAGATCAGAGGGATCAAAAGATCATACAAATGGTGTGAGTGGAGTGTCGAATAATAAGTGTCTGCAGGTGATAAAAAGTGTCAGACGGTGTGAGTAAAGTGTCAACAGCTGAAAAACAAGGGAAGGGATGTCCTATGATCCAATGATCCAATTAAATGAGGCAGAGAAATATTTACAAAAAATTAAAAATAAGCTGGTGCTGGAAACAAACCAAATGACTGGAATAACATGATAGGTAAAAGGGTCACACGTTGAGGGAGTAATTCAAAACTGTACAACCTAATTAAGGTAGAGAGATCATAGGAATTTATCAAGAAAAGGCAAATCGAATGCTGGCCTTTATATCAAAGGGAATGGGGATAAAACTACACAATTCAGTACTCAGACCACAGCAAGTGTCTATTGTCAGGAAAACCCATCTGGTTCACTGATGTCCTTCAGGGAAGGAAATCGGCCACCCTTACCTGGTCTGGCTTCCATGTGACTCCTACATGTGGTTGACTCTTAATGGTCCCTTGAGTAATTATGGATTGGTAATAAATACTGGCCTAGCCAGAGATACCTATATCCTATGAATGAATGAATGAAAAAAAAAGCCAGAATACTGTGAACAGTTTTGGTCCCCTTATCTAAAGAAAGACATGCAGGCATTAGAGGAAGTCCAGAAAAGATTCACCAGGTTGATTATAGGCAGGCAGGGATTTTCATCTGAGGAGTAGATTGGGCTTACACCCAGTGGAGTTCAGCAGAATGACAGGAGACTTAATTGAAACACATGATTCTTAGGCAGCTTGACAAGGTAGATACTGAGAAGAAGATACTGAGGGAAATCTTTGTATCCTCACTGGCTGCAGGGGAGGTCCCAGAGGATTGGAGAATAGCCAATGGTGTTCCTTTGTTTAAGAAGAGTGTCAAGGATAATCCAGCTAATTACAGGCCAGTGAGCCTTACGTCATTGGTAGGGAAATTATTGGAAAGGGTTCTTCGAGACAGGATTTACTCCCACCTGGAAATCAGTGGGCGTATTAGCGAGAGGCAACATGGTTTTGTGAAGGGGAGGTCATGTCTCACTAACTTGGTTGAGTCTTTTGAGGAAGTGACGAAGATGATCGATGAGGGTAGGGCAGTGGATGTTGTCTACATGGACTTCGGTAAGGCCTTTGACAAGGTCCCTCATGGCGGGCTGATACAGAAGGTAAAGTCGCACAGGGTCAGAGGTGAGCTTGCAAGATAGATAAAAAAACTGGCTCGGTCACAGAAGACAGAGGGTAGCAGTGGAAGGGTGTATTTCTGAATGGAGCACTGTGACTAGTGGCATTCCTCAGGGATCAGTGTTGTGACCTTTGCTGTTTGTAATATATATAAATGATTTGGAGGAGAATGTAACTGGTCTGATTAGTGAGTTTGCCGATGACACAAAGGTTGGTGGAATTGCGGATAGTGATGAGGACCGTCAAAGGATACAGCTGGATATAGATCGGTTGGTGACTTGGGCAGAGAGATGGCAGATGGAGTTTAATCTGGAAAAATGTGAAGTAATGCATTTTGGAAGGTTTAATCCAGATGGAAAATATACAGGAAATGGCAGAACTCTGAAGAGTACTGATAGACAGAGGGATCTGGGTGTACAGGTACACAGGTCACTGAAAGTGGCAATGCAGGTGGAAAAGGTAGTCAACAAGGCACATAGCATACTTGCCTTCATCAGCCGGGGAACTGAGTTTAAAAATTGGCAGGTAATGTTGCAGCTTTATAGAACCTTAGTTAGGCCGCATTTGGAATATTGTGTTCAATTCTGGTCACCACACTACCAGAAGGATCTGGTGGCTTTGGAGAGGGTACAGAAAAGATTTACCAGGATGTAACCTGGTATGGTGGGGATTAGCTATGAGGAGAGGTTGGAGAAACTTGGGTTGTTCTCACTGGAACAACGGAGGTTGAGGGGTGACCTGATAGAGGTCTACCTGATTATGAAGGGCATGGACAGACTGGACAGTCAGAAGAATTTTCCCAAGGTGGAAGAGTCAGTTACCAGGGGCCAGGGGTTTAACGTGCGAGGGGCAAGATTTAAAGGTGATGTACGAGGCAAATTTTTTACACAGAGGGTGGTGGGTGCCTGGAACTCGCTACTAGGGGAGGTAGTGGAAGCAGATACTATAGTGACTTTTAAAGGGCATCTTGACAATTATATGAATAGGATGGGAATAGAGGGATATGGTCCCTCGAAGGGTAGGGGTTTTAGTTATGACGGGCAGCATGTCGACGCAGGCTTGGAGGGCCGAAGGGCCTGTTCCTGTACTGTAATTTTCTTTGTTCTTTCTTTGTTCTAAGTTGTTTTACCTTGTGAGAGAGTGTAGAATCAAAGGGTAGCGTCTCAGAGGGTCACCCACTTAAGAAAGAGATGAAGGCGAATATTTTTCTCTCAGAGGGTAGTCAATCCGGGGAATTCTTTACCACCAAGTGCTGTTGGGGACTAGTGACGTATATTCAAGGCTGAGACAGACAGATTTTTAATCTGTAAGAGAATCAAGGATTATGGAGAAAAAGCAGAAAAGTAGACTCAAGGATTATCGGAACAGCCACGATCTCATCGAATGGCTGAGCAGATTCAATGAGTCAATTCTACCCTCAGGCGACTGTCTATGTGGAGTTTGCACATTCTCCCCTTGTCTGCGTAGGTTTGCTCTGGGTCCTCTAGTTTTCTCCCACAGTCCAAAGATGTGTAGATTAGGTGGATTGGCCATGGGGGAAATGCAGGGTTACAGGGATAGGGTGGAGGACTGGGTTTGGGTTGGATGGTCTTTGGAGAGGTGATGTGGACTTAATGGGCTGAATGGCCTGCTTCCACACTGTGTAGCGATTCTATGATTCTATGAAATGGACTATTCCTATTCCTACATCTTATAGACTAAAAACAAAGGTAGCTGCAAGACAGCCAATGCTCTCTGGCATCATTGGTACATAACACAAACAGTCCAAAAGTGTTGATCTTGGCAAAAGTAATCTGAAAGTCAGCTCTGCCTGGTGCATACCTGCCAAATGTTCTCACTGCATTTCCTTCTTCCACTCCACCTGAACAAATCTCCCACAAAAAATGAAATTCTCCAGCCTGCGGTAGCATTCCTCTCTGTCCTCAGTCCCTAGCAGTAAAATAAAACAAAATTAATTTTAGTTCCACTATTTAACAGCAATTAGGCCATCGATTATATACCAGATGCAAACAGCCAAGGCCACCACACACAGAGATCAGCGGCTTTGAAAGATCTTGTACAAGTCACCAGTTGGCTATTACTGTTCACGTGATGACAGCATGTGTGTTAGCATTAATCCTTTCTACACAGAGGAGCAAACAGCTGCTATGCAGTAATGTTTTCAAGTTCACTGACAGGAATTCCAAGAAGGAAACAGTTTAAATGCAGTTCAAGAAGAAGATACTGCCATAATAAATAGCAAAAAAAAGCTGTTGCAATATATCAACAGAGCAAGAACAGGCCATATGGCTAGCATTCATGCTTCACACAAACCTTCACTCTCTCTTCCAATTCTCTCCATAAAATATTCTCTCTCCTTTTTCCCTTGGATTATTTAGCTTTTCCTAAAAAGCACCTATGATATTAACCTCAACTTCTCCCTGTGGTAGTGAGATCCACATTCCTACTAATCTCTGGGTAAAGACAAATCCCTAGATTTCTCTTTTGAATTTGTTTGTGTCCATCTTATATTTTTTCAGCATTAGCAATTTTAGTGATCTTTGTACCTATACCCACAACTTCTTTCCTCTTTTTCTTTTAGACATCTGCTTTTCAAGGTGCATGTGAGCTCCTTATTTTTCCCACCAGAAATGTTTTACCTCACCTTTATTTTTATTGAAGTTCATTTTTTGCTCCAATTACTGGGTGGACCACAGACTTATACCAATAATTACAGTTTGTTCACACACCTTAAAAATACTCACTCTCTTGAGTGTTTGCACAACTGGATGTAAGAAGATAGTTTTTTGCACAATATTTGGGCACTGAATCCATTGCAGATAAACAAAGCTGGTGATGAGTTTTCTTTCAATGAACAAATATTCCTAAGTCCGGGGTATGGGAAGAAGCTTCAAGTTGCTCAACACCCATCCTGTTCACATCATCCACTGCTTATTGGCCTTCACTGGCCACCAAAGCACAAATTTAAAATTCCTTTCCCTTTTCGCAAATCCCTTCAGGGCCTCATCTACTTCTTCCTACTTGCTGGGTTGCTGGGTTACTGTTCTGAAGATGCTAAATATATTCTGGGACTTTGTCTAAACCTATTCTTCCTGTGTGAATCTGAAAAGGGGTGCACAAGTGTTCAATCATAGGGTACGTAATAGGCAAACACAGTGCTTGCAGAAAATAATCATACTGTATTAATTCTTAGGTTTTTTTTCCATGTTCCTGCCAAAATAGGAAGACTGGTGCAATTGTCTGCATAATAGACCAGAATAATTCCCTGTGCGAAGCACCTGGAAACATTTCAATACAGTGATATATATCGCATCAGAAGGCCAAAAGGAAACAAAGGGCAAGGTTTACAATTATTGCCAGTTTGGACAAATTTCAAATGTCCTACCCACTTAGAGGGTAAGGACTGAGTCCACTTATCTTCTAGGTTCGCAGAAATAACTTGAGCAAATTCTTGGCAAAATTAGCTGACAATACAAGAGGGATTTGCAAACAGCAAGAGATGCAAGAATTCATGAGGACATTGACAGATCAATGAAATTGGAAGAGAGACAGATGCAAATGAACATGAAGAAGCATGAGGCAACATGTTTTGCAAGGAAAAATAAAGCAACGGTCAAATGTGAAGAGTACAGATGAACAAAGAACTAGATGGTTAAATTCATCATTCCCTGAAAGTGCTGGCAGATAACGCAACGAAAAAGCCACTAATTTGTTTTTGCTATGAATAGGGTACACAGTACATGGCAAGTACTCTTCAGTCATAATTAGAGGACTGTTTCCAGTTTTAGCTGTCCTTATCAATTAAAGAGATTTAAATGCATGGAGAGATACAATAGAGATTCATCAGAATGATTTAGATACCAGCATTTATGATGAAGAGATTTCAAATATTAAGAAAGACTGAGAAAAATTAAATGAAAGTATATAGAATAATGAAGGAATTTGATAGTTGATAAAGATTACAGCCTCTGGTTGGACAGTTAACGGACAATGAGTCAATTTAAAACAAAAAGGGAGAGATTAAGGGAAACCATTCCACAGATGGTTAAGAAAGTGTAGAATTCCATGTCACAGAGAATGATTGCAGCAGAATCACTACATCTTTGAAGTGTTGAGATGTAAAGGCTGAGAAAAGAGGTCACAGGATTAGTTCCAGCAAAGAGTCAGCATTCAACCCAGTTCTCCAAAACTTGAATATTAACATCTGGTAAGACTCAGATTTCTAGAAGGATACAAGGATAAATTCTTGCTCCTAGACTGCAACAGTCACAAAATATACCAAATTTATAATGACATTCCAAAGGAAAGAAATATCAGACTTGAAACGTTAAGGAGATAGCAAGGACTGCAGATTCTGGAAGATAGTGTTGACAAAATGTGGAGCTGGAGGAGCACAGCAGGTCAGAGAGCATCTGAGGAGCAGGAAAGTCGACATTTCAGTTTGGGACCCTTCATCAGGACTAATGGTCTGAACGTTGTTTGGAGTTCATGGAAGATAAGCCGGCTGTGTAGGCAGGTACTGAGGAAGGAGATATGGCTGTAGTAGCGGGTTTGCTTGAGTATGTGGTCAGAGAGTTTCAGGGCAGATAGACACACTGAGATCTCTTCGGAGGGAGAAGAGAAACTTCTTCAAGGTAGGCATCCTTGGAAGATGCTTTGCAGTATGGTTTTCAACGACTAGGAGATAGCAAGGACCGCAGATGCTGGAAGTCGGAGTCGATAAAATGTGGAACTAGAGGAGCACAGCAGGGCAGACAGCAGCTGAGGAGCAGAAAAGTCAACGTTTAGGGTTGGGACCTTTCACCAGGAACGTTGTTAACTCTGTTTCTCTTCCCACAGATGCTGCCAGAGCTGTTGAGTTTCTCTAGATTTCCAGCATCCACTGTATTTTGCTTTTGCCTACACGTATTTTATTATCACTGGTCAGCTGTGTTGCAGATGGGGGTAAGAAGATGCGGTTTCAAGTTCCACTCCATGTCTTAAACATTCGAATCAGGGCACAATCTCCAGAGGTTCCATATTTTAAACCATGACAGAGCATGCCTCTCAAACCTCACAGCACTATCATGAAAGGCAGCAAATGGAATTCTCCACTGTGTCCTGGTCAATACTCAAACATCACTAGAATAGGAGCACTGAAGAATGCTAAAGAAAAGAAAACAAAGACCTGCAGATGCTGAAAACCAGAAACACAAACAAAAACTGGGGGAGAAACTCAGCAGGTCTGGCAGCATCTGTAGGTGGAAAGCAGAGTCCACACTCTTGTCCAGTGACCCTTTCTGAGAACTGTAGCCCTTCAGAAATCAGAATGGTTCACAGATCTAAAACAATAACTCCAGTGCTCTCTCCACAGAGACTACCAGAGTTCATCACCAGTATTTTGGGAACTCATTTCAAGGAATGAGTTTCTGTTCCAATTTACCTCAGACTCCACCTCCTTCCTAGACCCCGCCCCTAACTCCCAGGCACCGCCTCTCAATGCCAACCAAGACCAAGCCCCTACATCGCAGACCACGCCCCTTAATTCCAGTCATCGTCTCTCATTCCCAGATCCCGCCCCTAAATGAAGACCTCGCCCCTTACAACACTGGCCCCGCCCCTAACCCCCAGACTCCGCCTCCCAATCCCAACACCGACACGCCCCTAACTTCCAGACCCCGCCCCTTGCCCTCGGCCCCTGCCCAAACAGCGCTCTCCATCCCAGACCCCACCCCCTACCCTAGCTCCGCCCTCCCAGACCCCGCCCTATTTAACACAAGCTCCGTCCTCATTCGAAAGATTGTAATAAAAATACACCCACCGCTGAATACTCAGAGAACCGGGTGGGAGGTTTGGAGGAATCCCCTGGAGCTGCGAGCATTCCCGCCGGATAGTGACAGCGAGAGGGAGGGGGCATCAAGCCCCACGCGCCTTTTCCGTTTCGATTCAAACGGACGGGGCGGTGCGCTACCGGGTCAGGTGACTGGGTCACCGGGGCGACCGTTACCATGACAACCATTTCCATGACAACTGTCACCAGGGTCATTGTGGCCTACATCTCCTTTACAGCGTTCACTCATAGTTATCACACACAGCCGGGTGTACTCGATAGGATTGGGGAAGAATCCTTCAGGTTTGACCGTAATCTCTGTCAATATTATGTGAAACAGTCGCCTGAAGTGACAGCAGCGTTGGCAACAGTGATTTCTAAAATTAACTCCTAACCTTGGCGGGTGGGACATTAAATCAAGACCCCTGTCTCTGGGCTCAATATATTTTCAAGGAGAGTGGAACTTTCCGAAACGCCCCGGGGCAAATATCCACTTCTGCCAATCAACTTCGCCAAAACTGTTGTGGGATCTTGCTGTTCACAGATTGGCGTCTGCAGTAATTTTCCTTTTTTTTAAGAAAAGCACACAATTCGGAACTTACTGAGGTTGTGAAAAAAGGCACCAAAGAAGATGCAAATCCACATCCGATACTGCAGAGCGACAGTCGAGGAGAGGTGAAGATCTATCAACAACGAAGGCCTACCGTATTGTCAGCGTTACAAGTCTTTTAATTTTGTCCCAGGGTAGAAACGCAAAGAATAGGAGTACTGTAAATGTAGGCCATCCGGCCTTTCAAGCCTGCTCCGCCATTCAATATGATCATCCAATTCAGTACCTTATTCTAGCTTTCTCCTCTGGACCCTTTAGCCTTAAGAACTATATAAGTTTTGATGGTACCATCAAAGCTGCATCCCTGCTCACAGTGAGGATTGAATGTGACCACCTTGAACCACCAAGGAGCCCATGCTAGAAATTCTTGTATATTGACCTAGAATTTTACCATTTTTTCTCACTGTAAAATACATGTGACAATAAAATAATTCATTAACGTTTTGGCAAAGATCTGTAGCTCGGGTTGTGGGTGAGGTTGTTGACTTGCTCGCTGAGCTGGCTTGTTTTCGTCATCATGCTAGGTGACATCATCAGTGGAGCCTCCGATGAAGCAATGTTATTCTACTTCGTATACGGACCAGACAGTATAAATTCGAAGCGGAGTAGAATAACATCGCTTCATCGGAGGCTTCACTGATGATGTCACCTAACGTGGTGACGAAATGTCTGAACAAGAACAAGCCAGCTCGGCAAGCGAGTCAACAACCTCAAAATCATTTATTCATTCGTAAAACCATGAAGGAATGGGAATGTATGTCCAAGGCTGCATGGGTTTGATGGCAGTTTCCAAGTTTTAGTCTTTCTCCATATTCATCATGTTAGTGTCTTTCCCAATGTTCCCTCCACATATACACTCAAAATACAGATCTGTCAACATGCATATGTACATTTTCTGTATCTCGTGTTCCAGTAACATCTGGATATCAAAGATACCTACATCAGGCTCTTACTTGTTGACTACAGTTTTTTACATAATTCCAAACAAATTCATCTGTAAATCTGAGACCCAGGTTTTGGCACCTCCCTCTGTAACTGGATCCTTGACTTCCTGACCCATAGACCACAATCAGTAAGAATGGGCGACAACACCTCCTCCACCATAATAGTCAACACCAGTGCTCTGCAAGGCTGCATACTCAGACCTCTACTATACTCCTTATACACTCACAACTGTGGCCAGATTCCAACCCAACTCCATTTACAAGTTTGCTGATGACACCACTGCTGTAGGATCTCAAACAAAGACACGACAAAATACATAAAAGAGATCAAGTGCTTAGGGGCATGGTTAAAGATAACAGTCTCTCCACCAACATCAGCAAAATAAAGGAGCTGGTCATTGACTTCAGGAAGTAGAATGGAGGGCATGCTGAGGTGGAGATCATCAAAAGTGTCAAGTTCCTGGGAGTAATGATCACCAGCAATCTGTCCTGGTCCACCCACATCGACACGACGGTTAAGAAAGCATAGCAATGTTTCTACTTTTTCAGGAGGCTAAGGAAATTCGGCATGTCCACAAGGACTCTTAACCATTTTTATAGATGCTCAATAGAAAGCATCCAATCTGGATGCATCACAGCATGGTATGGCAACAGCTCTTCCCAATACCACAAGAAGCTACAGAGAGTCATGAACACAACCCAATCCATCACGTAAACCAGCCTTCTATCCATTGATTCCAGCTATACTTCCTGCTGCCTCGGAAAGCAACTAACATATTCAAAGACCCCTGCCACCCCAGTTATACTGTCTTCCATGCTCCTCCGTCAGGCAGAAGATATATAAGTTTGAATGCACGTACAAATGGATTCTTTCCTGCTGTTATCAGTCTTTTGAACGGACCTCTCAAATGTTAATGTTGATCTCTGCACCTTATCTGCACTGTATTCTGCACTCTGTTCTGCTACCCTAATGAGCTTTGTATGGTACAATTTACCTGTATAGCACACAAAACAACACTTTTCACTGTATATTGGTACATGTGACAACAATAAATCAAATTCAATAGGGGGAGATGGTTATATGGTGGACATGTCACTGGAGTAGTATTCAGGAGCTCAAGGTCTTAGGGCACAGGTTCAAATACTACACGGCAGCTGGTGGAATCCGAATTCAATAAATTAATAAATCCATGTGTTGACTACTGTAAAAATTCAGCTGGTTCACTAATTTCCATTAGGGAAGGAAATCTGACATCCTTATCCAGTCTGGCCTACATATGGTTCCAGATCCACATAAATGTGATTGACTCTTAGCTGCCCTCTGAAATGGGCCAGAAATATTCAGGTAATTAGGGATGGGCAACAAATGCAAGCCTTGCTGATGATGCCAATGTTCTAAAGAATGAACCAGTACACAACTTTCACCCAGTAAACCAGAATTTTGCTCATAATCTTGATAGCCATTTTTTTTCCTCATTATGGTCATTCACGTAGCTCTGCCCCATTAACTCAGTAGAAACAGCCCATGGAGTTATTACAACAACAAAAACAGAGTTACTGGAAAAGCTCAGCAGGTCTGGCAGCATCTGTGAAGGAAAAAACAGTTAACGTTTTGGGCCCGGTGACCCTTCCTCAGAACTGGTTCTGAGGAAGGGTCACCGGACCCGAAACGTTAACTCTGTTTTTTCCTTCGCAGATGCTGCCAGACCTGCTGAGCTTTTCTAGCAACTATGTTTTCGTTTCTGATTTACAGCATCCCAGTTCTTTTGGTTTTTAATCGATGGAGTTATTAATTTTGTTCAATTGGTTCTATCCAATTATGTCTCGGAATAAAAGAAAGACTTGCATTTTCACACAGCATCTTTCACAATCTCAAGATGACACAAAGTGCTTTGTGACCATAGAAGTGCTTTAGAAGTGTAGTGGCTGTTGTAACGTAGGAAAAGCAGTGACCAGTTTTCTTTCATTGAGATCTGATAAACAATGAGGTAAATCATCACTTTTTTTTGTTGTTGTCGAATAATGGATATTTGACCAAGTGCATTCCATTCGAACGAGTTACATTTCAATATCTCATTCGAAAGTGCAGCATCTCCAAGAGTTCAATAATTTCCATTACTTCATTGGCACGTATAGATTCCCTAGACTGTGGAAAGAGCCTATCGGATCTGCACTGACCACCCGAAGAGCATCCCAACCAAACTCAGCCCCCAACCCAAAATCCGTATTTACCATGACTAATTCACCTAGCCTACACATCCCTGGACACTACAGACAAGTTAGCATGGCCAATCCACCTAACTGCACATTTTGGACAGTGGGAGGAAACCGAAGCACCCAGTGGAAACCCAATCAGATGGAGGGAGAACATGCAAACTCCACACAGACAGTCAACCGAGGCTGGAAGCAAACCCAGGTTCCTGGCACTATGAGGCAGCAGTGCTAACCACTGAGCCACCATGCCACCCACTGTGTAGGCCTAGATTATGCACTCAAGTTGCTGGAGTCAGACTTGAGACTAATTTAGAGGTGAGAGTCCTTTCACTGAGTCAAAATGGACATGTCACAGAGCCATCCATTCACCATTAGTTTTGTTTTTTAGATAGGTTTGTTTCTTGAAGGTGGGAGTTGAACTATTTAGTTCCTATTCCTTGTTGTGCCAGAGTATTAAGAGTGAACTGAGTACTTAATGTGAGATTGCAGTCACATGTAGACCAAATCAGGTAGAGATGGAAGGTTCTTTTAAATTGATGATATTAATGAAGCAGTTATATTTTTACAAAAATCCAGAAATTTTTGTAGTAATACTTTTTGGTGCCAGTCCCTAAATTATCAGATTTTTTATGAATTTTGGTTCATAATTTGCCCTTGTGAGTTCTGAACTCATGACACCAGTGTTGCTATTTCATTGTCATAACTCATTTCAAATCCAGCTATTGTATCATTAATCCCAGTAAAGATTCCTTTTTCCCATTCATCCCACTGAGATGTCCATGTCCATTAATTCTAACAGAAGTAACCCTATTCCACTCTTCCTATTAGTTAATCTTTTGTGGTCTATTCAACCCAGTACCATTAATTTGGGTAGAGACAGTTTCCTTAATTACATTAATCCAGCTATTCCCTATTATCTCAGTAGATACAGTCCCATCACATTAACCTGACTACGTTCCTATTAGTTTCCTAATTTTACTTTGAAGACACAAGCGCATGAGAAATCTATGGCTTGTATAGAACAGATGCAACCACAGGGTGGTGGATGAGGAAAATTTGATTTTCATTATGTTCCCTCTCTGGAACCTGAAATCACTTAATATTGCCTTCTGACTAATCTTTTTTTAATTGTGTGTTCATTCTAGGGATGTGAGTCTTTCTGGTAGGCGAGGCATTTATTACTCATGATTAGTATTGATAGATTCTGCCACATCAGTGTGAAATAAGACTCATAAGCTAGACTGGCTAAGCATGGCAAATTTTCTTAACTGCTGGAGATTAAGGAACTTGTTTTCTTTATTTAAAGAAACAATCCACCATCTTCCTCATCACTTGCTAATGCCAGTTTCCTATTTCCAGGTTTTAAAAAATTGAGTTCAAATGATAACATTACCTTGGTACATTTGAACTCCCTGGGTTGTTAATCAGATCTCTGGAACACAAACATACAAATATGAAGCAGGAGCAGGCCACTCAGCCACTTGAGCCTGCTCTGCAATTCAACAAGATCATGGCTGATTGGATTACTCCACACTCCCACCTAACCTATGATAACCTTTCATTCCCTTGCTTATTAAGAATCTATCCATCACTGTTTTACAATGTTTAAGTACTCCGATTCTTCCCCTTTTGAGGAAGAGAGTTCCAAAGACATTCAACCCTCAATTTTTTCTTTCTCACCTCTGTCTTAAGTGGTGACCCCTTATTTTTAAATCAATGACCCCTAGTCATAGATTTTCCCATAAGAGGAAACATCCTTTCCATATCTTCTCTGTCAAGACCTCTTAGGATCTTATATGTTTCAACTAAGTCACCTCCTACTCTTCTAAACTCCAGCAGATACAAGCCTAGTCTGTGCAAAACTTGCTCATAACACAACCTGTCCCATTCCAGTTTTAGTCTGGTAATCCTTCTCTGAATTCCTAACATTTTCCCTATTACCTATGTTAAGCTAACGAGTCTGTTGTTTCCTGCTTTCTATCTCCCTCCTTTAGAATAAAAAAGTTATATTTGCTATTTTCCAATCTAATAGAATTCCTCCCTGACTCTAAGACTTTTGAAAAATTAAAACCAACACATCAACTATCTCACAAGCTACTTCTTTTAAATCCCTAGGATGAAGTCCATGAGGACCTGTGAACTTGTCAGCCCACAAGTTCAACAATTTCCTCAGTACTACCCTGGTGATGGTAATTTTCATGAATTCCTGTCTTCCATTTTCTGATTTGCCAGCTATTTTTGGAATGTTTCTTGTAATATAGCCTACTCTAAGATTGGTTCCAGAATGTGCTTTTCTAAGAAACTATCCCAAAAACATTCTACGAACTCCTCAACTAAGATACCTTTTGCCATCGGATTAGCAATGGTAGCTTGGAAGAAGAGTTGATAAAATCTTTGAGCAGCAGGTCTGGAACCAAACAGAGAGCTGTTTATTTTAGACTTGGTGTTGTGTAAGGAGGCAGAATTAATTAATGACTTCACAGTAAAAGGCACCTCTAGGCAGCAGTGACTATACAATGTTTTAATTTCCATTTGGAATGGAACAAAAGTGGGTCTAAGACTAGTATTTTATAAATAAGGACAACTATGTAAGTGTGGAAACTGAGGTAAATTGTGATACCAGGCCAGGAGATAGAACAACAGAAATGCAATGGCAGCTATTTAAGGAGATATTTCAGAATACTCAGGATAAGTATATTCTTATTGTAAAGAAAAATTCTGAAGGAGGAATCCAACATCTTTGGTTCATCAAAGAAGTTAAGGACAGCATCAGACTTAAGGAAAAAAGAATATAATTGCAGAAAGATGGCTGTGAAATACTAGTTCAGTAACCTGTCCATGCTGTCATACACGAGACTCAGCATACCCAGTAATGATAGAACAACACCGCACATCAGTGCAAAAAGATTTGTGCTCAGAACTTGCTGTGCTGTAGCCAAGCTTTTCCAGTACAACACTGGTGTCTAATGGCAATATGAAGACAAATCCAACCCAATCAGTTACCACCGCAAGAGCCTATTGTCATTCATCAGTAAAATGATGGAAGGTCTCATCAACAGTGCCATTAAGCAGCACTTATTTAGCAATAATCTGTTCGCTAATGGGCAGCATGGTAGTTCAGTGGTTAGCACTGCTGCCTCAGCACCAGGGACCCATTTTTGATTTCAACTTTGGGTGACTGTCTGTATGGATTTTGCATATTCTCCCCATATCTGCAGGAGTTTCCTCCGGGTGCTCCAGTTTCCTCCCACAATCCAAAGATATGCAGGTTAGATGGATGGGCCATGCTAAATTGACCATAGTGTCCAGGGATGTGCAGGTTAGTTTGATTAGCCCTGGGAAGTGCAGGGTTACAGGGATAGGGTGGGGGAGGCTGGGGGCGGGGGGGGTGGGGTTGGTCTGGGTAGGCTGTTCTTCAGAGGGTCAGTGTAGATTTGATGGGCTAAATGGCCTGCTTCCACACTGTAGGAAATTTATGATTCTAATGCTCAGTTTGAGTTCCTGAGCCACCCGGTTCCTGAACTTGGAACTAGACATGAACAAAAGAGCTGAATTCCAGAGATGAGGTACAAGTGACTGCACTTGACATCAAGGCTGCATTTGACCAAGTGTGGTATCAAGGAGACCCAGCAAAACTAATGTCAATTGGAATCAGGGGAAAATTCTCCACTGATTGTTGTCAAAAGCAGTACAAAGTACGATAGTGTGGTTGCTCAAAGTCAATCATCTTAGCTGTAGGATATCTCTGCAGGAGTTCCTCAGGGTAGACATTTTCTAGTCAACCTCTTCAGAGATGCTATAACACACTCTGGAACAGGAGAGACTTTAACAGGGCACTACCACTTCACCACAAGAATCCCATGAGTTTCTCAGGGTAGATATTTTAATCAACCTGTTCCAACACATTTCTAGGGCATGTAGAACTTGAATCTGGGTCTCCTGGCTCAGACGTAGAGAGACTAAAACTGTGCCACAAAAGCCCCAGTTTCTCAAGGTAATGTCCTGGGCCTGATAGTCTTCAGAAGATTTGTCAATTATCTTTGCTCCATCAAAGCCAGAACCGGTGATATTCCTTGGTGTTTGTATGATGTTCAGCACCGTTCATGACTTCGCTGCTGAAGCGGTTTATGTCACAATTCAGCAAGACAGTGCCAATAATCGAGGTTTAGGGTGACAGGTGGCAAGTAATATTACCATTACATGTGTGCCAGGCAATGGCCATCTCTAACAAGAGAGAATCTAGCCATCATCCTTTGACATTCAATGGGATTACCATGACTGAATCCCCTACTATCAACTTTCTAGGAGTTAACATTGACCAGAAACTGGATTAGCCATATAAATGCTGTGGTTACAACAGCAGGTCAGAAAACTGCACCAAGTAACTCACCTCCTGACTCCTCAACTGCCAAGTATAAGGCAAGTTAGGAGTGTGATGGAATATTCCCCACATACCTGGATAAGTGTGGCTCAACAATATTGCAGAAGCTTGGTACCATCCAGGAAAATACAGCCCATACTCAATTGGTACCACATCCACAAACATTCAGTCATTCACCAGCAACGCTCATTAGCAGCAGTGTGCAACATCTACAAGACGCACTGCAGAAATTCCCCAAGGCTCCTATTTAGCACTTTCCAGACCCACAACCCCTAGCATCTAGAAATACAAGGATAACAGATACATGGGGACACAATCACCTACAAGCTCCTCTCCAAGCCAGTCAGCATCCTGACTGAGAAATATATCAGCATTCCATTAGCATAGCTGGGTAAAAATCCTGGAACTCCTTCTCTAAGTGTGTGTATATACACCAAATGGACTGCAGTAGTTTAAGACCATAGCTCAATACCAACTTCTCAAGGGCAACTAGGGATGGGCAATAAATGTTTGCTCAGACAACAACTTCCACATCCCATGAATGAATAAAGAAAAGGTAGAGTCACTGAAAGATATAGCAAGAACTGCAGATGCTGGAGTCAGAGACAACACAGTGTGGAGCTGGAGGAACACAGCAGGCCAGGCAGCACCAGAGGAGTAGGAAAGTTGATGTTTCAGATCAGGACCCTTCTTCAGAAATGGGGAGGGGGAAGGGAGCTGGGAAATAAATAGAGAGGAGGGGTGGGGCTACGAAAGGTACATGGGATGGTGATAGGTGAGTGCAAACAGGCAGTGGTGGGGATTGGTCAGTGGGATGGGAGAAGTGGATAGGTGGGAGAGAAGATGGACAGGTTGGGTCAGGTCATGAGGGGATGAGAGGGAGGCTTGGACATGGGATGAGGCCCAGGATGGACATGCCATCCAGGGAGTGGGAGGGGGAGTTAAAATGGTTGGCAACTGGAAAATGTTGGCATTTGTCGCATATAGAGCGCAGATGCTCTACAAAATGGTCTCCGATTCTACGCTTGGTCTCACCAATGTAGAGGAGGCAACATTGGGACCAGTGGATACAGTAGACTGTCCATCATAGGACTCCTCCAATGTCTCAATGACACTACCCGCAAACTGGAGGAGCAACACCTCATAATCTGTCTTGGAAGCCTATAACCCGATGGCCTAAATATGGAATTCACCACTTTTAAAATCTCCCCAACCCCGGCCTCATCCCATGTCCAAGCCTCCCTCTCATCCCTGCTTCCTTGACTTTGAACTGTCCATCTTCTTTCCCACCTATCCGCCCCACCCACCTCACTGACCAATCTCCACCACTCCCTACCTGCACTCACCTATCACCATCCCATCTATCTTCCCCCACCCCACTTCCCCTCTCTATTTATTTCTGAGCTCCCTTCCCCCTCCCCTATTCTGAATATCTTTTAAGGCAGAGTTAGATACTTGTTAGGCAGGGCAATCAAACATTATCAGGGTTAAATGAGAATGTGAAATTTGAAACACAAACATACATTTCATGATCTTAATGAATGGCCGAGCAGGCATGAGGGGCCAAATGGACTAGTTCTACTACAAATTTGTACGTTCATCTCTAGTTTTTCCAATTTATATGTGAATTAAAATTTCTTATGATTATTGCAGTACTTTTATGTCAGGCTCCAATTACTTCCTTCTTTAGGCCACATCCCACCATGTGGTTTTTCCATACTAACACAAATGGCATATATTCTCTTATAATTTCTTATCTCTATACGAAATGCTTCTATATCCTGGTTTCCTGAACTTAAGTCATCCCTCTCCATTGTATCAAATACCATCATTGATTTACAGAGTTACCCCTCCACGTTTTCCGAGCTTCTTGTCCTTCCTAAAAGATATGATCCGTTTAATATTCAGGTCCTAATCTATGTCATTCTGCAGCATATCTCTGTATTACTAGTCCACTAACCTGTCTCTGCTATCATATCCTAGACTTAACACCCTTTCATCTTTGCCGTGCACTCATAGACTTTTATGGTAATTATTAGGATAATCTAAGTGGGCTGTCATCTGAAGTGGAAACAGATTTTACAACACTATTGTTCTTTTTACTGGAGTACGCAGTGCAGACTGCATGACATGAGGTAGCAAGAGAAAGGAAAGTGAATCAATGGAGATAAACCAACAGTGTCTATTGTACAAAGGCTTTGCGGCTTTGCAGAAATTGTTCAGTTTCATTAAATGGCTTTCTGCGTGTTTATCAGCCACGGTGAGGTTGGTAATCTTCGCCTGGTGCGAATTAGAGGATTTCTGTGAGAGCAAATGATTTATCGAGTCCAGTATCCAGTCAAGATAAAATTACTGAACCATGAGCTTATTGCTCACAGCAAGTCAGAGTAGAGTGAAATTGGACAGCTTCTTGCAGAGGCTGAGATTAATGAAGGAAGGCATTGCAAGTTATTATGTGTAAAAGCTTTATCTTAGAGTAGCACTGATGTAAGTTGAATATAGTACAAAAAAAACACAGAAAAAACAAGGCATTGTCACAGCAAAGTCAAGAATCTGATAATATCTGACACTGAAGGGTCATAGACCCAAGGTGAAAATTAATAATGTTTTTGTTATCCTTCAGTCTCTTATTGACCTCTCATCTTCTATCTTATCCAAGACCTGCACCAAGTCTTGTTCTCCCTCATCTCTGTGTTTGCTGATGCATGTTGGTTTGCAATCTGACAACATGTCAATAATCCTCCTTTTCATAAACCTCCCTAGCTCTGTAACCTTCCAGCTTGATCATGCCCTCCAAGATGGTACTTCACCAATGCTGACCTCTTGTACATCCCTAATTTTAATTGTTTCACCATTTGTTGATTGCTAGCTGCTTAGGCCACCAGCTCTGGAATACACTTCCAAAATCACACATCTTCGCCTTTAAGACATTCCTTGTTTTCTACCCCTTTGATCAAGACTTTACTCAGTTGTCCATCTCCATACATAGCTTGGTGTCAAATTGTAGTTGATAATGCTCCCATGAAGCACCTTTAGCATTTCTATGTTAAAGGCGTATTGATGTTATAAAGATCAGCTCTCATCTAATTAAATGGCAGTATAGGTTCAAAGGTCTGAATGGCTCTTTCCCAGTCCTATGTAACTAATTGCTACCCAGAGGACATGATACCCAACGTTCTTTAGTGCTGTTCCCTTTGTCATCAAGTTGAGCTAAACTTTTATGTATGTGTGGACATGGAGACTGGATACAGTGCCTTTTGGAACGAAAAACAGATGTGGGCCATTTTATTACAGCACCAACTTGGCACTCCTCAATTTTCAGGCAAACCCTCATGTGAACTGAAAGTTGTGTCATTATTCTTTGCTGCACCGAGTCAATGTAACTCCATTTTAACAATTTGCTTTGATCTGCATTATTAGAAGTGCCACTTTTCAGTTTGATACTGAAATAACACCATGGAGACCAGTATCCCGTCACCAAGTCACCCCTTATTCTCACATGCACAGTCCATGGAGTCTGAAAAGCTAGCTCGGAGCCAGACCCTAGAGTGAGGAGAATCCCTGTGACTCCTATTTATATCTGTCAGCCAGAAGATGATCCACCTGTTCAACCTCATTCCAATCACTACAGATACTTAGGTCACATTTGCTCTTTAAGTTGGTGTAAATCCCTAATACAATTTCAAAGAAGAGCATGGGAGTTTTTCTCTAGTGTCTTGACCAATATTTATTTCTCAAACAACATCCTAAAAATACAGATAAATAGACATCATCACATTGCTGTTGGCTGTGCACAAATTGCTTGTTGCATTTTCTACTTTACAACAGCAACCACACCAAAAAATTCCAGGATTCAGCTTCCTTAATTGGAATGAAAATAGAACTGTTTCTTCAGATGAATCAGATGAGACTATTCAATCATTGATAAACAGAACTTAGTCTCAAAGTGTCATTAAAGTGAAATATTCTAGCTGGATTACCAGAGGTTGCTGTGTCCTTCATCATCATCATCATCATCATCATAGAATACCTATAATGTGGAAACGGGCCCTTCGGCCCAACAAGTCCACACTGACCCTCAGAGCATCCCATCCAGACCCATCCCTCGTAACCCACCTAATCTACACATCCCTGAACAGAACAACTTTCCATCAAAAATTCAATTCTTAAACATTCTGCTTCTATAAAACTGGTGATATGAATAAATTGTCATTAAAAAGAACTATCATGAACACAATATTATAAAGTCAATGACTGGAGATGCTTATAAGTCTTTAAACATATATCATAAGAGACTCAAGCACCCAACACCTCCTCTAACCTTTGCAAATACAGTTAAACAGCACCTCCTCTCACCTTTGCAATCAATATAAAGTTAAACTCACAATTAAGTATTCATGGATAATGTGCCAGCTTTGAACTCCAAACCTTGACCAACAATAAAATTATGAGTATAACTTTCAGGGACCTAAGTGATTGTCCTCTACAGGTTTTATTTGAAGGTCTATTAAGTTAATCAAACATTCCAAGGTGAAAAAAATTATTATTTTATCATGCACATATAAATTATATACAGTAACTGCACAGAAGGAGGTCATTCAGCCTATCGTGTCTCTGCTGGTTCTTTAACAGAGAAAATCAATTAGTTCCACTCCCCTACGAGGCAGGCCGAGTGAGTTTTCTTGCCATATCTTACCAAATTCGCCGCACTAACTACCTATCCTGCCATATGATGTCGTTCATGTACAATTCTGGTCCCATCTTATTACATGTCATTTCCAGAACAACTGGCCACTTGGTGAATATCCATCAAAAGACTGGTATCCCTTGTGTCCGTGCCATCGTTGGGAGCCTGCTGTACACTTAGAGAAATGTTGGCAATCCGGCTTTGCCCCTCACTGCAACATTGTGGCAGTTCAGTCATGTAGTCATGCTGCCCACAGCACATAGCCCATATGGCTGATAATCCATTGCGCATACCTCATTCTCTCACCCTATTGGTTATGTAACCACCACACCTCTCACTTTACCCGTCAGTAGCTACATTTCATCTGAACATCCTCTAAGTCAGCATTACCATGTCCCCAGTGCCTCCTGTAGACTACCATCTTATCATTGTCCAGCAGGGAAACATCACAAACATCTGTCAAAGAATTGAAGCTACCTTGCTGAATGTGTTTAAGGCAAGGCTAGATAAATTTTTGAACAGTAAAGGAATTAAGAGTTATGGTGTGCGGGCGGGTAAGTGGAGCTGAATCTCAAAAAGATCAGCCTTGATCTTATTGAATGATGGGGCAGGCTTGAGGGACCGGATGGCCTACTCCTGCTCCTAGTTCTTATGTTCTTATGTACTTATGTAAATCCAAACATGAGGTTTTATTTGCAGACAGAAAAAGTACATGCAAACAAAACCAATAGAAGGAGAGGTTTAGCCCCACAAAGCAGACCAGATTTCGACATCATGACCAATGCATACTTTACAGTCCACATGGATCCTGCACCAAGCTCTCATCTATTGCAGTCAGGTGTCAGTGAGATTCTGTCTGGCTTGTAGTGCCTGACACAGCTGAGGTCTGTCATGAACAATGGAGCTTCCTCCTTTCCCTCCTTTTTGCAGCCTGCTGCCATTCCTCCAGTTCCTCAGCATCTAGCATATTGCCTCATTGCATGCTCCAATTGAGCAGAGCATGCCATGCAATGTTGATGTGGCACACTCTGTACAGACTATACTGGAGGGCTGCCACATATCAATCCAAGCAGTGGAACTGCATCTTCAACAGCCCTGTACCGTGTTCCACCATGGCCCTGGTCGGGGCATGTGCAGCATCAACACCAGTCTGGAGGTTCTTCAATAACCTCATGAGCCATGGTCACAGTGGGTAGCTCTTGTCCACCTGGATTCTCAAATGCAGCAGAGTGCTCCAGGATTTAGGCTTTGTGGCAGCTGCCAGGGTATTGGACACACACTTACAGCAAGTGTTAACAGTGAACACAGTTCATCTGAACATTAATGGATTGGAATCGCGTCCTGTAGATGAATTCTGCAGTGTGGTGAAATGGTTCTTAATGTCATGTGGGTGCAAACATTGGCACCCTGCACCTGGGGTAATCAAGCTCTATTCCCAAATCCTACTGGAATGAAATGAACCAGTGAGACCTTACAGAGATGGCATTGATCACTCTCCTGATATTTTTGTGGGTGCATAACAGATCTCACACAGGTCTCCCTTCGCTGTCTTGAAGGAGCCAGATGTGGAGAAGTTCAAAATGGTTGTCACCTTCACCGTCACTTAGAGAGGACAGCCTCTCACACCTGCAGCTTTTGGTCCCACTCCAATAAACCAGCATAATTCTGTCACAGAAGTAGAGCACTTACAGAGCTTGCATCGACACTGCACCTTGCTAATTCCCAGGAAATGAGTCAAAAGCTGAGTAACCCTGGGCCTCCTGCGACCACCACACATCCTGAGGCGTCCTGTGGCAATGAACTCTCCCTGTGCTCCTTATCCTCTGCTCCACCCTGCTGCTTCTCCTGGGGTTCTAATTGGCCCTGCATCCACCTTTGTTTTAGGCAGAAAACCACAGCAACCAACATCCCATCAGTGGCAGAGTATTGTGATCTCAGTGGAAATGACCTATGTTCAGAACAGAAGATGCGAAAGAGGCAAAAACAGAAGTTGCTGGAAAAGCTCAGTTCTGAGGAAGGCTCACCAGACCCAAAGCACTAACTCTGATTTCTCTTCATAGATGCTGCCAGACCTGCTGAGCTTTTCCGGCAACTTCTCTTTTGGTTTCTGATTTATAGCATCCACAGTTCTTTTGGTTTTTATTTATGCCAAAAAGGCTATTGGATTTCAGAAGAGTCATTGTTGACATACCCTGCAGATGAGAAATGAGCACGCTTCACCGCACAGTGAGACCTACTGACTGCACCATGAAAAAGATGGACATGTCTCCATCATCTCTCCACCTTCAAACTCAGTCTGTGCAGCAACTTGGTGAAGGGATTGCGCTGACGGAGTGACTACCAAATGTATTTGTGAAGAGAGTGTCTAACCCAGACCCACATTAACTGTTCAAAATCTAAATGTATTCAGTACAGACCATCATTACACACTCATAACAAGTGAAGAAGAGATGGTGCGAAGGTCACACAGGACCCTTGGTGGTTGCACAAATAATGGTTCATCTTTAACCAATGTTGGCTTTTTGTAGCATCATTGCTGCTAACTTCAACATCGTTGAGATCCCAAGTTCAATTTGCAAGCACCATGGTGCAAATCACCTTTGACCAGTATCTGACCCTTAACACCATCACTGCATGCAGAGCAAATGGGCAGTGAAATGCAGGGAATGCAGTTCATGGTGAACAGTCAGCACCAGACGCCACGTCGTCAGAAGTAATGTCCCCACTACCCAAGTCTTCATGTTTCTTTTCACCTTGCATTATCCTGCCAGCCCATTTCCGTCTATGCTGCACAACTGGAAACTGACTACAATGAATTTTGCTTACAACTGTCCTCCCTGCTTACAAGCCCCAACATTATACCTTCATGATGTCTACCTTGCACCACTATGATCCCCTTATAAAAGCCATAGTGGGAACCCCTGCCACTAACTCCACCACGTTCCCCCACGCTGCCCAGAGCCTGCCATGCCCTCTAATGTTGTTGTTCATATCCTCTATAAACCTCCAGTTTTCCTGAGTCATCTTTCCTGTCCTCACCTCTCCAAATGCCTCTGCTACCTCCTGCCCAACATAAAGATCCTGAGAGTAATGGACAAACTGAATCCACCAGGTACCTGTAATGATTTCCATGTTGCGTTTTCTCAATGTTCTAACTTCTCAGGGGCAACTAATGACAGGTAATAAATGCTAGACAGCCAGCGATGCCCACATCCAATGATTGAATAAAAAAAAGCTTGTTTGGCATATTTAGTAAGACAGAAAACTGAATGTTAATTAGGTAAGTCAATAAAGCAATTATCAAACAATAAGTCCCCCCTTAATTGGCACCTTGCCAATTCCTAGCGAGAAACTTACCATGCTGCTTGTCAAAAACAGAAAATGTAGGAGAAAATGCTCCCAACATCAGTATGGGCCTCACACGAGACTTTTTGTCCCATGCTGCCATGCATCTTGCCATAGCCCACAACGTTCGCACCCTTATTAAATTCTACCCATCATTTTGTTCCACTTTAAGTATGTATCATGTTTCTTTGTAAAAGTTATTATTGAATCTTCTTCCATAACCCTTTCATGCGCATGTTCTAGATCACACCAACTTAAAACACAAGTTTCCTCATGTCACATCTGGTTATTTTGTCAATTATGTTGAATCTGTGTCTTGTGGTTAGCAATCCTCTGCCACTGGAAACAGTTTCTCCTTCTTGACTTGATTAAAACCATTCATGATTTTAAACACCTCTGTCAAATCTTCCACTTTCTCTCTTTCAATCGTGCTGTCTGGAAGCCAACCCAACTTTTCCAATCTCTCCAATTTCACTGAAGTCTCTCATCTATGGTGAATCTCCTCCAAAAGGTGGGAACCACAATGGATAGAGTACCTTACCTCCTCCTCCAACTCCATTCTGATTTATCCTTCTCCTTTCTCTCCCTATCTCTCTCTCACTTTTGGTGTTATTGAATTGTTCTTGATAGGCTTTGCACTTAAATTAAACAATTGGAAATATAGGTGGTTTAATTGTGGCAGTTAATTGGTGAAAATTGCCACAGATGACTTGGTGGTGGAAAAAGCTGCCAGATTGTGTGTGATATCACTTCTGGATATAAAAATGAGAGAAATAAAATAACTGTCCTCTGCATCCTGCCCCTGGCCATCACAATCTTCCTGAAACCCAGAATCGAACACAGTGCACCAACTGAGGCCTAACTAGCTGAAATAACTTTACAGAGGCTGGTATCCTGTCACCAAGTCACCCTTTACTTACATGTGCATAGTACACTGGCTGTGGCCAGTCAGCTCAGAGTCAGTGCCTGCAATCAGGAGACTCTGAATCCCCTGTTATATCTGTAAGCCAGGGCTCCCTGATTGGAGCTGTTAACTTGAGCCAATCAAGGATCTCAGTCAATAAGGTCCACCTGGTTCTATTCATGACCCTAGTGTTTTAAAAGGTTTGTCATAACTTCATTGCTTTTGCGTGCTATTCATCTATAAGTGGAGAATGGGTTTGAGAAACGTATCAGCCCATGATTTAATAGCAGAGCAGACTCAATGGGCTAAATGGCCTAATTTTGCTCCTATATTTATGATTGTAATAAAGCAAGGATTCCATATGGCCTTTTTTTTAGTAGCCTCTTTAACTTGTTCTGCCAAATTTTAAAGATTTAGGTATATACATTCCCAGGTGCCTCTTCCTGCCCAATGCCTTTTAAAATTGTAGTTTATATTGTCACTCAGTCTTCTCACTAAAATGTATCACCTCACATTTCTCAGTGTAAAATTTAATTTGCCATGTTTGCCCATTTCATCAAGCCGTCTCAGTCCTCTTGAAGTCTGAGACTATCTACTTCATTGTTTACTTCATATTTGAGTTTCGAATCCACTACGGACTTTGTTATTATGCCCTCAGTATCAAATCCAGTTATTAATTTAGATTAAAGGGAGAAGCATAATGCAATACAGTGAGTGTAACAGTTTTATGAGGATTTGTTTGTTTGGATTTTTTTATGGCTGTGCTGTCCTTTAAGCAACATGACTTCTTAATCTAAATACATTTCATAAAAATTCTTTGTGAATAGAGAGAGAACTTTGGACTTAGGAGCAGACCAAGGCCATTTGCACCTGACATTTAATCAGCTCATGGTAACTCCACTTTCCTGTCTGCTCTTGCCCCCCACATAGTTTTGACTCCCTGCTCTGTCAAAAATCTATTTAATTCAGCTTTGAAGATTTAAAGAACCAGCCTCTATTATCTATGTGGAATAGAATTCCACAGACTAACAGCACTCAGGAGAAGAAAATTTCTCCTCATCTCCTTCAAAGCAAGTCCTCTTATTCTTGAAATTTGTGCCCTCTCTTACAAGGGAGTCTGTTGTGTGCAGTCTGTTGTACAAGATAATCATTCTGAAGGGATTATTATTCATGTTACATTGGCTCCATCCATTCCACTGATGCCACACACAGTCTGTGAGTTGAGTCATAAAGTCATGGAGTCATACAGCACGGAAACAGACACTTCGGTCCAACTTGTCCATGCCAACCAGATTTCCCAAGCTAAACAAGTCCCATTTGTTTGGCCCATTTCCCTCTAAACCTTCGAAGAGTCTATATGTAGTTATTTTTTTTTCCATCATGTGGGAAACCTTTATGTTATGTAAGATCAGTGCATCTTCTGTAGATATTCTATGGTAGTATATCCTCCTAAAGTTTACACACTTCTTTCTCACTAATTCTCCATGTAATTCACATCACCACTTTCTCTTACTACTGCCCAATATGGTTCTTTATCCACATCCGGCCAAATTGAGGTATTGGAAATCTCAAAATAAAGAACATCTGTTGAATGAAAAATAATATTGATATAAAAGGGCGTAATGTCAGTTTACAGTGGTGTGGTGAACAATTCCTAAATGTAGTCCATTCTGAATTGTCTGCAGTCCCTTAATCTGATTCACTGCACAGTCCTGAGTACAGATCAACCACTGGCTGGATTATAAAACCCCTTCACTCACACCAGGACCTGCCAGTTACCGTCGATAGAAACGTTTCAGCTGATAAAAGTCTGTGAAATAAATGCTGTTAGAATTTGACTGAACATTAGCTGTCATTAACTGTAGGCAGAATATTCACACCCAACCAGCTCCCATCTTGCTACTGAATCAGCCAATCAGAAAATATCTCTGAATGCTAACAAAATGGGAATCATATTTTACTGATTTACCTTTTCTAGTTATTTACATTGGGTCTAAAATGAAGAAAAAGACCATTCACCCCATTGGTCTAATTCAATGTTTGCGTTCATCATGTTTCCCCCTCACTTTAATTAATCTCACTGTTCCACAGCCTTCAATTCCTTTCTCCCTCAGATGTTCATCCACCTTCCTCCTTAAATCTATACTGGAAAGATGTTTCCTCTTGTGGGAGACTAAAACAAAGCGGTTATAGTTGCCTCTGTTTCAAGACAGAGACGAGGGGAAATGTTTTCCCTCAAAAAAGGGACATTAGGCTGCAGAATTCTCTTACCTAGGTGGTAGTGGAGACTGAGTCCTAAAATGTATTCAAGGCTGAGTTAAATAGATTTCTGATAGATAAAGGGAGTTAAGAGGATGGGGACAGACAAGGAAGAGAAGCTGAGACCACCAACTGGATCAATCATAAACTTGTTGAATGGTGGAGTCATCTCAAAGGGGCCAATGACCAAATCCTATTTCTAAATATATCTGTTATTTGTCTCAACCATGCTGTATGGCATTGAGTTCCAAGTTCACTCCCTATTGTCTAGGAAAAGAGGTTTCTCCCAAATTCCCATGTTTCCCAATTGAAGAATTTACATTGTTAAGGCCTATACAGGCCACGAAAGGTGAGGGAGACAAGGAGGGGGCTAAATAAAAATGGAGCTGGAAGTGGAGACTCCTAGTTTTTTTTTATTGATTTATTTTCCTAATCAATCTGTTCGGACATGTTATTACACACTTCTGAAGCAGGTGGGACTTGAACCCAGGCCCCCTGGTCCAGGCGTTGGGATGATACCACTGCATCACAAGAAGGCTCATGGGGACCCTCATTTTTTTCTTAAATTTAACCTATTTTTCTAATCAATCTGTTCAGACATATTATTACACACCTCTGGAGCAGGTGCATCTTGAACCCAGGCCCCCTGGTCCAGGGGTTGGGACTCTCTCTCTGTACCACAGGAAGGCCCTAGTTTAGTTTTATAAACACCCATGCATACAATTGAATATTTACATACGATTTCCTAATTTTGGCTTCAACTAGATTTGTTAATTTTTTTTGAAATTTTAACCTATTTTTCTAATCGATCTGTTCAGAGATGTTATTATACTCCTCTGGAACAGGTAGGACTTGAACCGAAGCCTCCTGGTCCAGTGGTAGGGACACTATATCTGTACCACCTGAGGGCCCATGGGGCCCTAGTTTTGGTCTCACCACTTGAGTGAAAACATCTGGTCTAAGTCTACCTTATTAAACCCATTCATAATTTTAATGATTTCTTTTAGGCCACACTTTATCTTCCCTTTACTGGAGAATAATCCCAAACAGTTCTGTCATTGCTGCTTGTTAGAAATCTTTTAGTCTTGGTACCATCTTTGATTTTTTTTTGCACTATCTCTAGTGTCTTTTGTATTTTTTTTATAATTTGGAGATCAGAACTGTTCACAATGCTCCAAGTGCAGTCCAACCACAATTCTGTGCAAGTTATTTCTCTGCTTTTCATTTCTATCCCTCAGGAAATAAACCTCAATGCTTTTGTTACTTTTTCTAAGCCAACATGTTTGTGGTTCAAGGGGATATTGCTGTGTATCAACTGTCACTTCTGATTTGTAACTTACACTTCTTTAAGATATTTCATTGTATTTTAAGTAACTGTTGAAAGATGCGTATCACTCCAAGTCATTTACTTTTTCCAGCAATCACTCTTCAACACCTGATCTCACGTGACGCTGCCAGTACTAGTCAGACAACTTGTCATTCTTCATAGATCAACTGTATTCATTTGACATTAGAGGTACTGTCTGTGTAATTAGACCTGACGCTCTGAATAATATAGGTGGAATTCTAAACACAACAGATGACTTTCACACGGACAAGCTCTGGGTTATTCATTTTGCCTCTGCTGTTCTAGCACAGATTTAGAGAAAGATTCATACCTTACAGGGTTAACCTGTGGTGCTCATAAAACATTCATTTAAACAAGAGGATTGAAAGATTTCTGAAGAAGGGCTAGGCCCGAAATGTCAGCTATCCTGCTCCTCTGATGCTGCTTGGCCTGCTGTGTTCATCCAGCTCTGCACCTGGTTATCTAGGATTGAACAAGTAGCAGGTTGCTAACAGATGGAGAGATTAACCAACTCTTGAAGCAGCGGTAAGATTTAATGAGCGAAATTTGGGGAAGGGGAGCCTGATTTTGTTTAACCTGTTCTGATGAAAATAATTGATCTGAAATATTAACAGTATTTTTCATCTCTCTATAGATTCTGCTTCCTGTGCTGAATATTTCCAGCATTCCCTGTTCATGTTTCAGGTTTGTGGTCCCACAAGTGAATATAAAAAGAATCCATGCTGTTTTGTTCTTGATTAACCAGCCGTGGTGTGCACTAGGGAAGGATGTTTGTTCAGAAGTAGGGGTGTCATCAGATCAGTGATGGGAAGCTAATCCCAATCGAATACCAGCACTCATCTGCAGTGGACAACAACCAGAGAATCGCAGTGTGCACAGAAAAACCTACAAGAGAAACAATAGACTAGGGGTAAGGGAATATTTCAAGTGGATTTTTAAAAAAAATCTTCATTTTATTTCAACTGTTGATTATGTTGTGACAGTTTGCAGCATTATGTGGGGCACAAACCTACCACAGTGACAACTGCACCCTGTACAAGTAATGGTCACAAACACAGAAAAACAGAAAGTGCTAGAGAAACTCAGCAGGTCTGTCAGCACTGGTGGAGAGAAAACAGCATTAACATTTTGAGTCCTGTGCCCTTCTTCAAATGAACTAAAAATGTAACTGTGTTTTCTCTCTGCAGACCTACTGAGTTTCTCCAGCACTTTGTTTTTCTGCATTTCAGATCTCCAGTTTTTAAGTAACTGTTGAAAGATGTGTATCACTCCAAGTCATTTGCTTTTTCCAGCTATCACTCTATAATTTCTAATCACATATGACACTGTCAGTACCAGTCAGACAAATCAGATCTGCAGTTCTTTGTTTTATTTAAGTCATGTCAGTCCCATGCTGGTCAGCTACAGGGCACTTAATTAACTCCGCAACATGCTGATTCAGAGAACTTTACATCATCCCACTCATTATTGTTATCTGGTATTGTTGTATCTCCATCTGGACATGTTTGTGTCCCTGCCCTTAATCCAATTCTATTAACATGTGCATCTACCACTTCAGGTTTGGAGTAGTCTATAACCAAAGGAAATAACATTCCTCTCACAGATGCTGACTAACATGTTTTCAGCATCTTCAGTCTCTTTCATAGACTTTTAGCATCTGTCGCATTTTGCTTTTAATACCACGCCGATGGTTTGTTTTGGGAATTCAGGGTCCTTCTTGAAATGGTTCAGCAGGAGAGCAGCAAGCTGCTGTACTGTCAGTACCCACCTGAGGGCAGCTGTGAGCACATTGGCAGCTGATGGCACGGTGTAGGGTAGAAGGAGGAGTCATCTCCATGAAGATAAATTATTGTGGATTAGAAACTTCACCTCACTGAAACTGGAAACAGCACCAGCAATGTACAATTCTGAGCAATTGTGTGATTGCAGTAGAAATAGTCTCAGCTTCCTTTTTTACCAGCATCCACCTTTTGTCCCAGTGTACTGCAGATTGATCTAGTTTTCAATGATGCTCCTGACTAAACGATGCTATTTCTCTTTCTGACCTGTTTCCATTTTTTGTCAAACATTGGTTGTGCAAGGGTCGAGTCAACATGAAGTGTTTGGCTTCACAGCTCCTAATTTGGGGGTGGGGAGGAGGATCAGTTTTTAAATTAGTTGTTCACTGGATCTGGGTGTCACAGACTGGACCAATATTCATTGCCCATCCCAAACTGCCCCTTGGATTGTGTGGCATGATACGGACAGTTAAGAGTCAACCACATTGTTGTGTGCTTGGAGTCATGGGTAGGCCAAATAAGGTAAGGGTGGCAGATTTCCTTCCCTAAAAGGACAACAGTGAACAAGATGGGCTTCTACAAAAACAATGACACTGGTCACCGTTAGCCTAGCGTTTTAAAAAAAAAAGTCCAGCTACTATTGCTGATTTCATATCTCACCATCTGCTTCAAACCCTTGTCCCCAGAACATTTTCCTGGAGTTTTGGATTGCTTGTCCTGTGACAAAACCGCCACACTATTGCCTCCCCTAATAGTGGACTCTAGGAGGGGAACAGGAAGGGGAAGAGTGGTGAGATAGGCTGTTCTGGGGGGGGTTGGTTGGGGGGTGAAGGAGAGAGAAGGATTCCTGGCAGGGAAGGTATCAATCTAATTGAGATTCAAATTGATACATCAATATCAGGAATTTTCATGGACTTTTTTGGGACAAACAGAGGGCCATTGATTATTGACAAACAACCTAACTCCGAAATGGTTCTGGAAATGATTAACTAAAGCTTACTTATCCATTGAAATCTCAACAGCACATATTTCCCTCCTGTAGGGATACTGAGGGTAGCAATAGCAAGGTCACATTGGGTTTTGCTTGACTGTTGCCCTAATGTAAACAATGGTGGTATAGTAGCTCCATTTTCGTAACCACATTAAAACCATGTACTGTATCGAGAATATCCACCTGCACAATTGTAAACACAAAAGGCTGCATACCAATATATGAATTAGGATCAGAAGTAGGCCATTCAGCTCTTCATGCCTGCTCCACCAGTCAACAAGATCATGGCTGATTGGATTGCTCTACATTTCCACTTAACCCAAGAATTTTGCTTATCCAAAATCTATCAGCCTCCGCTTTAAAAATATTCAAAGGCATTTGAGGAAAAGCGTTCCAAAGACTCCCTGCCCTCTAAGAAAGAATTTTTGTTCCATATTTGTCTTAAATGGATGACCCTGACTTGTAAACAAATGTTCTTGGCTCCAGGTTCTCCAAAAAAAGGAAACATCCTCTCCATGTCCACCTTATCAGGTCCTATCATGATCTTGTCTGTTTTCATCTGTCTGCTAAATGTTGGAAGGTCTGTTAGCATTAGTGGGGAACAGAGACCCCCAGCTTCTTGTTGACAGATTAGTTCAAACCTAAAGAGTCAGACGTCTTTGTCAATATAATCAGATGAAGCTGCATAGACATGAGACAAATTCATAGAGAAATAGCAAGTGGAATGTTCTAAATGAGCCTCTCCATGAGAAGTTTGAAGTTCTGCTTCAGATTCTTGCACATACAATTCAGGCTGACACTTGCAGTGGCGTTCTGAGAGAGAGCTGCAGTGTCAGAGATACCACCTTTCAGAGGAAACATTAAACTGACATCTGTTTTAAACATCTATCTTCTCACTAGAGATAAAGATTCCACAGCACAACTTTGGCAACGAGCCGGGGAGTCCTCCCTGGCCAAAACTTATTCCTCAATCAAAATCACTAAATCAAAATGATCTTGTCATCATCAATTGCTGTTTGTGGGAGTTTGCTGAACATTTTTGGTTGCTGAGTTGACTACTTTTACAACAGTGATTACATTTCAAATATGTTTCATTGGCTGTGAACCACGTAGGCACCCTAGTGTCATGAAAGACGTTGTGAGATACAGATGTCTTTGAATCCAAACTCCAGGAACTCTTATTGAGGTGAATGTTGTGCCATTATGTTCAGGAAGCAGTCAATTATCTCAGTCTTTTCTCAATCAACATCACTAAAAAGGGCAGGTTAACTTGCAGGCTTGCTAGCTGTCATCTCTGGCTTGTATGGTTGGAGTTGCAGCAATAGTTCTGAAGATTCTCACATTTAAATGGCTCTTAATTGCACAACTTTAAGCTTATAGTTCATTTTGATGTAAATGTTTATGGTGAGACGAATGCATGCAAGCATAATCCTTTCTTTGGTGACTATAAAGAAACAATCCAGTCCTATTTTACATCAAAACATAAAAAGTAGGAGCAGGAGTGGACCATTCGCCCATTTGAGCCTGCTCCACCATTCAATATGATCATGGCAGATCATTCAACTCTACAACCTTACAACCGCTTTCTTTAATCCTTTTAGCCCGAGGAACTATACGTCTTTCTTGAAAACATTCAATGTTTTGATCTCAACCGCTTGCTATGGCAAAGAATTCCACAGGCTCTCCATTCTCTGGGTGAAGAAATTTCTCCATATCTCAGTCCTAAATGGCCTATGCTGTATTCCAAGACTGCGACTCCTGGTTCTGGATTCCCCAGTCATCAGGAACATCCTTCCTGCATTTACCCTGTCTAGTCCTGTTTAAATGTTGTTCAAGGATTTTTTTATTGTATGTGTAGAGATTAGGGTTAGAGTTTAATTTTGCATAATGGAACAGAACCGAATCAATTATCCATGTTGCATCTCCCTTGTGTTTTATTCCTGTTGACTTTAATCCAAATAAAAATCAAGAGTGATGTAAAATGGGCTACTGATCCACCATCAACAATTCCATGCTATCAAAGTCAATCAGCTCCAATATATTGCAAGTAGAAAAACAGAAGTGTGACATATGCTGGAATTTAGTGCTAACAACAGAGACCTGACATAAAAGATTCCACAGCACTGTCTGAAAGTGTTTGTTTTGAGATTGACACAAAAGAAACAAGCTAGACATTTATCCCCTCACTGTTTCATAAATGAAGCACTTGGTATTTGCAATACAGAAACAGGTTAGTCAAACATACTGGTTTTTGTACATGCTCATGAGCCTTTGCTCACCCCTCTTCACCTCACCCTATCATCATAACCTTTAATTCTGGTCTCCCTCATGTGCTTGTATAAATCCATGTAAAAACATCCATTTCAGCCATTCCTGTGGTAGTTAGATCGACATTCTCCCTACTGCCTGACTAAAGTGCTTCCTCCTAATTCCCTACTGAATTTTATTAGTGACTAACATTTTTGACCTCTGGTTCTGAACTGGGTTTAATTGTCCATATAACAGAAGGGTGGCAAAGTGGCTCAGTGGTTAGCATTGCTGCCTCACAGCACCAAGGACTTGGGTTCAGTTCCAGCCTCAGACAATTATATGTGTGGAGTTTGCACATTTGTCCCATGCCTGTGTGGGTTTCCTTGCATTGTTCAAAGATGTGCAGGTTAGGGTGGATTAGCTATGCTAAATTGCCCTGTAGTGTCCAGGGATGGGTAGGTTAGGTGGATTAGCTATGGAAAATGCAAGGTTATAGGGTAGGGGTATGTGTCTGGGTGGGATACTCTTCAGAGAGTCAGTGTGGACTTATTGGGTCAAATGGCCTGTTTCCCCACTGTAGGGATTCTATGGAAGTGACTGCACCTTTAACACTTACTTATTAACAAGCAAACAACTTTGAGATGCCCAAGGAATGTGGTAGGCACTAACTAAATTAAGACTTTTTTATGAGCTTTGCATTGATTACAGTATAGGGATAGGGTATGTCTTCTACATCAGACAACAATTTCACAATGTTTCAATTAGTCTCACTTGCCTATGTTACTGACCAGATCAAACTCCCTCAAACTATTCAGAAGATAGCCTGGACCCTAACTTTTTCTTATTTTAAAGGTAAGTGTAAGGTATTGCATTCCAGATGCAATTCGATTGGTCAGGCTAACAGATTTAAAGCAAAAGTCATTTTATTCACCCACAACAGTTAAAATACAACAAAAGAAACAAGGAATTGGAATAACTTAACTCTATTGGAAAACTTAACAGAGCAATAGATATAGTAACTATTACTAATTAACTATTCCAATATAGCAACATCCCATAAACACAGCCCAGGCAAAAGGCAAATTCAGAAAACAGATTATTTCCCATATAGTTCTGCAATCCAGGATGAAAAAACATCAAAAGGCAATTCCAAGAGATAGAGAACTTCAGTTTACAGAGTAGCAAAAAGATGCGTCACCTTTTCACAACTATCCTGGGAGTTTGACCACGCCCCTTCAGGCTGCTTCTGTTGTTCCAATTTTAAAAAAAAACCTAAGCCTTAACAAGCTGTTTACTCTCTTCCAAATGGCTCTCCATGTCTTGCTCAATCTCTCTTTTTAAAAAAACCGGGACAAAATAACCTCTTAAAGCCACAGCATCATACCACCTGCCATTTCTGTGGAACTCACCAAGAAAAACATTTGCAGGGCTGTGGGAAAACAGCAGGGGAGAGCAGCCAATTGGATAACTCTTTCCAAAGAGGCATAATGGGTGGGATGGCCTCCCGCGTTGTATGACTTTTGACGAGAGACCTTTCTGATACTTCCTGGTGTGACAGTCAGTAGTTAGTCCCATACCCATGCTGGAGGTAAGGAGTTGTTTTTTTCCACGCAGAGTGTTGTGAATCTTTGGAATTCTCTACATCGGAGTCTGTGAATGTTCAGCTGTCACGTGCATTCAACACGGAGGTTAATTGATTTTTGGTCTCTTAGGGAATCAAAGACTATGGTGATAGCAGGTGAAGATGGAGTTAAGGTTTAGGATCAGACAGGTTCAAGGGAACATGAGTGGGCTACTCTTCCTGTTTGTTTCACTTTTATGTCGTAATAATTCATGCTGTTGTTAGGGCATTAACTCACTAATCAATTCTAGCAACTAAACACTACACTACAAATTGCGAATCTACACAATTTGCTGTTGATTTTACGATGTTCCACACAAACTGCATCCCACCCTCAGCCTCCCCAACGTTTTCAAGAAATTGCTGGGTTTGAACTTTAGTTGTCCGTTAAACTCACTGCAAAACATTTGAGTTTATAATCAACAGCACACATACTCTTTTAACAATGGCATTGCATTAACAATGAACACAGTTAACCTCTGTAGGCCAGAAGGGGAACAATTCAAATTGTGGAATCTCATTCCTGCATGGAGCAAGCACTGCTTAGAGATTTTCTCAATTTTTTAATTCAAAGTCTTACTATTTCTTTTTTTAACCATTTTTATTCTCTTTCTTTCTCTTTACTACTCATTCTGCACTTAGTTTGACACTAATTCACCTGATTTTCTTCTCTGCCATTCCTCTATTTCTTTCTCTATCCTGCATTCTCACTGATTAAGGAGATAGATTGTTGGTTCTGTTGTTCTTCAGAGTCACGAATGGCTATTTCCTTCAGCATATTGTTATTAGTTCTCATGTCCAGCAGGTTACAGGGGCAACCATTTTCAATGCGAAGCACAAGAGAAAATGATAAATGTACAATACCCCACTCCTGCAAAACGGGTTCATGCTGTTCCAAAAGACGTGAAAGGTGGCAGTAAAATTCAGCCACTGCGAAATTGTTTGATCCTGCACTGCCACCAGGGGTCACTGCTCACCCATTCTTGGGCACATCAATGAATATTTGCTCAAATTTTGATGCTAGAACGGTTTAAGGCAGCCTTTTGCTGACACTCACCCTGGATTATGCAGCAAAATACTGATGTACGAAATCCCAGGATAATATATACGTAGAGGGTTTCTGTTCATCAAACTAATGAATAAAAATTAGTTCCACCAGGGTTTGAATTATTTTCCAGTTTTATTCATCTGTTTCATTTTAAATTTGACAATTTACACACACACTTCCTTGAAGTCATATTTTGAATTTATTTGCCTTATTAAGAATAATATATTTTGAAGCTTGCAGTGCCACTTGCATTCCATGTTCTGAAAATGCTTCTGAGATATCCCTAGCCAAATTACCCTTTATTTTGCTCCTTGTTTTAAAATCCCTCTATATTCTTATCCCCTCCCTAATTCTAACCTCCTCCAGGCCTAAGTAACACTCTGTGTACTCTGCACTCCTCCAATTCTTTCTTCTGTGTATTTTCAATTTTTATCACTCCATTGGCAGCTGCCCACAGCCCTAAACTCTGGAATTACCTCCTTTAAACCTGGCTCCTTCTCTCATCTTTCACGTTACTCCTTAAATCTCAAAACTCTCCTTTTAGCTTCTTACGTGACTTGATGGCAAATTTTTCCTGAGAACACCCTTTGCCTTGGGACCAAAAAGGAGGTGCCATTTAAGTTCAGGTTGCTGTATATATCTAGAATATTTTTTACAACGTTAATTCTTTCACAGTTCACTGTCCTGACTTAATCCTGGAGCACAGCATGCATCCTGCAATAGTGCCCCTTTTGTGAGTTGATTGTAGAGTCTAACCCCTTTACCTGGGCCTCTCTTGAATAGCTGTTCAGTCACAAGGATTTTTCTCTCTCTTTTTCTGTCTTGTATTTTTTCCTCTCCCTCATTCTGCTTTGTTTAAATAAAGAAAGCTTGTAGCCTCTAACTCTCTCAAAGAAAATTGCAGTCTTGTAAGAAAAGAACTAATTGATCTACTCTGTTACATGTACAAAGCAAGTAAAGCAAAAAAAAAGCCCTCAGCTATTCACCTCGAATCCAAGCAGTAATACAGTTATTTATATTATCTGCCAAGCCAGTAGAGGGAAGCATAATTTCTCTTTGACATTAACTTGGGCTTGTGCCAGAACTGTTGCCAGGCAAAGCTGGACACTGGCTTTGCTTGTCAAACAGGTTCCAGAGGGACGGACAAGTGGGAGTGGTTGGGAGAGAGAGCACTAATGAAGTAGATTTACTGCTGGCTCAACATTATTTATCTTAAAGTAATAACATCCAACTCAACGATCTCGTAGCCTGCAGATCTTTTCTTAACGCTTCTCCACTGTTGATTGTTCTAATTAATTAATTTTTTCAAAATGCTACAGAGGATACAAGTAACATTCCAGAAATAACATAGTATGGAGCTGGAGGAACACAGCAGGCCGGGCAGCGTCAGAGGAGCAGGAAAGTCGACGTTTCAGGTCGGGACCTGAATGTTGTAACCCGAAAAGTTGTAAATCAAGACTGGAAAGAGAGGGAGGAACTCGAGAAAATTACAATTTGCAGTGAAGTGGTACTGAGTAAATGTTGGAATTGTGAGTTGACAAGTCCCAGATCCTAATGTATTTCATCCTGGAGTCTGAAAAGAAGCAGCTACTGTTGCATTGGTTTCAATTTACCAAAAACTCATTAGATTCAGGTAAAAGTTCCATTAGATTGGAAAGCAGCTAATGTAATTATTTTATTCCATAAAGGAGGGAAGCATAAAGCAAGACATAACAGGTCAATTAGCTTTGTATCCATCCTAGGAAAAATGTTAGGATGTATTATTAAAGATGTTATAACAGGGCACTTGGATAAATTCAATGTAATCTGATAGAGCCAACATGGTTTTGTCAAAGGGAAATTGTGTTTAATTAATTTATTGGAGTTCTTTGAAGAAGTAACTTGCTCTGTGGATACAGGGGAACCAGTGGATGTGTACTACTACGTAGATTTCCAGAAGGCATTCGATAAGGTGCCACAAAGATTATTGCAGAAAATTAAAACCTATGGCACTGAGGGTAACATATTGGTATGGATAGCAGATTGGCTAGCTGAAAGGAAGCTTCCAGTACCCCTGACAGCTATCCATGACAACTTTTATTTATGCAGTGATTGTAACAAGGTCAGCCAGCTGGACATCATAGAATGTGAGTTACCTGACTGGACCAGATTAACAGCCCCAGTCGGGGCACCCTGGCTGACAGATATAAAGGGTGAGTTTCAGAGACACTGACACTCTGGTAGCTGACTCTGAATGAGCCAATCCGAAAGTCAAGGACTGTTTATGTGTAAATAAGGGGTGGTTGTGTGATAGATACCGGCCTCTGTGGAGTTATTTCAGTTTACATGGTACATTCAGTAGAGAAAAGCATTGCAAGATGTCAAAGTTGAAGATCAAAGACAAGTGGGAGGTGTAAACAAATTGTTTAGTGAGTCTGGGATGGTTGAGGGCAGGGGGCAGTTGGGGAATGGGATGCCATGAGGAAAGGAAGAATCAAAGAGGCATTTTAAAGAGATTTTTTTTGTGCAAGAGACACCATAAGGTAAAAGGTCTGAGGATGATATTCCAGATTGTGGAGTGAGCTCTATGAAGGGTTTTGTGAAGGGTAGGTCGTGCCTCACAAACCTTATTGAGTTCTTCGAGAAGGTGACCAAACAGGTGGATGAGGGTAAAGCAGTTGATGTGGTGTATTTGGATTTCAGTAAAGCGTTTGATAAGGTTCCCCATGGTAGGCTATTGAATAAATACGGAGGCATGGGATTGAGGGTGATTTAGCGGTTTGGATCAGAAATTGGCTAGCTGTAAGAAGACAGAGGGTGGTGGTTGATGGGAAATGTTCATCCTGGAGTTCAGTTACTAGTGGTGTACCTCAAGGATCTGTTTTGGGGCCACTGCTGTTTGTCATTTTTACAAATGACCTGGATGAGGGCGTAGAAGGATGGGTTAGTAAATTTGCGGATGACACCAAAGTCGGTGGAGTTGTGGATAGTGCAGAAGGATGTTGTAGGTTACAGAGGGACATAGATAAGCTGCAGAGCTGGGCTGAGAGGTGGCAAATGGAGTTTAATGCGGAAAAGTGTGAGGTGATTCACTTTGGAAGGAGTAACAGGAATACAGAGTACTGGGCTAATGGTAAGATTCTTGGTAGTGTGGATGAGCAGAAAGATCTCGGTGTCCATGTGCATAGATCACTGAAAGTTGCCACCCAGGTTGATAGCGTTGTTAAGAAGGCGTACAGTATGTTAGGTTTTATTGGTAGATGGATTGAGTTTTGGAGCCATGAGGTCATGTTGCAGCTGTACAAAACTCTGGTGCGGCCGCACTTGGAGTATTGCGTACAGTTCTGGTCACCGCATTATAGGAAGGATGTGGAAGCATTGGAAAGGGTGCAGAGGAGATTTACCAGGATGTTGCCTGGTATGGAGGGAAGGTCTTATGAGGAAAGGCTGAGGGTTTTGAGGCTGTTTTCGTTAGAGAGAAGAAGGTTAAGAGGTGACTTGATAAAGACATACAAGATGATCAGAGGATTAGATAGGGTGGACAGTGGGAGCCTTTTTCCTCGGATGGTGATGGCTAGCACGAGGGGACATAGCTTTAAATTGAGGGGTGATAGATACAGGACACATGTCAGAGATAGGTTCTTTACTCAGAGAGTAGTAAGGGCGTGGAATGCCCTGCCTGCAAAAATAGTAGACTCGCCCACTTTAAGGGCATTTAAATGGTCATTGGATAAACATATGGATGATAATGGAATAGTTTAGGTTAGATGGGCTTCAGATAGGTTTCACAGGTCGGCGCAACATCGAGGGCCAAAGGGCCTGTACTGCGCTGTAATGTTCTATGTTCTATGTTCTATGTAAGGCCTGACCAGTTGTCACAGAGCAGAATGAAGCAAGAATACAGTGAGGATGAGAGTTGGAAGAATTCTTGTAAGGATGCTTGAGGTTGGGCCAAGAAGGCATTTGTAGTCAAGGACAACAATTTGAAGGAGGTTTTAAGAACTAGAGGAGCCATTGCTGACTGATGTATACAAGGGCAGTAGGGGAATTCAGAATATGTGGAGGTGGTGCAGGCCGATGAGTTCCAAAGAATCTGGAAGTTTGTGACTAGAGGGCTAATAGAAAATATGTGCATTCAATAACAAAGGCATAGCTGAGAGTTTCAGTGTCAGTGGAGGTGAAAGAGGCTGAAAGGCGAATTGTTTGAGACTGAAGGAGATGGGTCTTGATAATTGAGTGGATATGGGGTTTCAGTCAGCTCAGGGCCAAACAGGGCACCAAGTTTTTTGGTTCATATTTTGCAGTTGGGATGAAATGGCAGTGTTCACCCTCTCCTCAAAGAAAGCTGCCTGCAAAGTTGCAATAACCTCTGTTGTGGATTTCCCCTTTCCAGATTGTCTGTTTAAACCTGATGCCAAGTCTAGGGGATCTCCAGGCATCGAGCACCTGTGAAGCCATAAAGCAAGATAAGCAACCGTCACACATTGATAAATTTTCAAAGGCACCAAACCAGGAAGTTACAAGCACTAATCATTCTTCATTTTTCCATATCATTTTAAAGAGAGCGATACAAATAAATTCAATTAACATTGAAGCTAAAAGACCATAAATTAACTTTTTAAAAAATATATTTTAACAATGAGGACTTTTTTATTGTAATGGAAGAAATTAATGTTTCACAATTTTCACAAATATTGAAAAAATTATTTCAGGGCTATTGGTTGGTCAGCAGTACTTTGTTTTAAATTTGCTCATGGGATGTGAGAATTGTTGACAAGGGCAGCATCTATTTCCCCATTCTAAACTGTCCTCAAGAAGATGGTTGTGGCAATGGTGGTGACCCCACTTTCTTAAATTGCTGCAATCTATTGGAGATAGATACGGCGCTGTTTGAGAGGGAGTACCGAGGTATTTACCCAGCATCAGTGAATGAACAGTCATATAGTTATAAGTGAAGATGGTGTGTTACTTGGAGTAGAACTTCTCCTTAAACTGACCTATAACGGCTGAGCAAAGTAGTTTGAGTAAGAGTTTTAACAGAGTTATCTTTCAAAGCTGTTTACTTCTTGCATTACCCGCATAGGGTCACCGCTTGGGTGTTCTGGGCAATTTTTATCCTTCAACTATCAACATTACAATTGATTACATGGCCATTTGTCACATTGCCATTTGTGGAATTTGTTTTACACTAATGGCTTTACTGTACATCAGAGAAAGGAAATGTGCAACACCAGCGTCTGAAATAAAACCCCATAACATCCGTGATGAAACAACATTTCTAAATCCTTGACTGAAATGATTGCCCAATATTTAATATTTTCAAGATTTGCTCTGCCCCATTTGACGATCTGGCACCTGATTTGCTATACTGTCGCCAAGCATTGCAGTGATGGTTTCAATTTATTATCATTCAGGACCCCAGACCTCTCATTTTCCATGCATATTATGTTCTATACATTTGTGTAATGGTTTGTGTGGACTTTTTTGTCCCCAGTCATTTGCATTTATAAACAGTAAACATTATCTGCCACTGGTTTTCCCAGTTCACAGGTACAGTGAACCCCTCCTGTAGTTTATCTTGTTCAGTGTTGGAGCCCACCACATTTCATGACTAAAGCTATTTTACTTATACCTCTTGGTTCTGATCACAAAGATATTTGATGAGAGGTCCCAAAAGAGACCTCCATGTCACCCCATTCATAACTTTCTCCAGCACACTCAAAATCACAGGACTGGTTATAGTCCATAAGCAGGCCATTCGACCATCATATCTGATCTCCGAAGAAACAGCAGGCTTAGTGCCAGTCCTGGGCCCTCTGTCCTGCAAACCTGCACATTCTTCCTTTTCAGACATTGATGGATTCAGTTGAATGTTCCTCCACCACACTTTCTGACAGTGCATTCCAGATCTTAACTGCTTGCAATGCAAAGAGCATTTTCCTCATGTTACTCTTGTTTATTTTTCTAATTGCTTTAGACCTACACCTTCTGGTTCTCCTTATCAATTCTGTCCAGCAATTAGATACCTATTCTAAAATCTTTCCACTAATGCCAAATGTGGAATGGGAACATACCCTTTTGTTACGCATTTGCATTAGTCTTGGATTGTTTGCGAGTCAGATTCCACCCTCCACCTCCCCCATGTCTCCAATATACTTATAGCTAATAAATGAAAGTCAAGTTCTTAAAATCTCACTCCCCTGCCACCACCATCGACCCTCACCCCAGACTATTTTTTTCTCCTTTTTTTTCTCATAGCAGTGACTAGATATTAATATTAAAAGATGGTTAATGTAGTTTTCACAGGGGTGGTTATTAGACAAAATGTGGCATTGAGCCACATACTGTGATATTAGGACTGGTGACCAAAAACTTGGTCAAAGAGGTAGATTTTAATGAGCATCACAAAGGAGAAGAGAAAGGTGGAGAGGTTTAGGAATTCAACTACTTAAGGTGCAAGCAGCTGAAGGTGCAGCCACTAATGGTTAAAGAAACTGCTATGAAAATTGAGGATGCACGAGAGGTTATGATGAAGTAAGCTATCAGTCAAGAAGGGATGAGGCCATGGAGGACTTGAAAACCACAGTGACAAAATGGAACTGTCACAGGAACAGGAACCAAGGGAGGTCAGCATGCACAGGGGCAATGATGTGCTGGTGTGAGTTAATGGATTGACAGCTGAGGTTTGGGTCAGGTCACGTTTATTCAGGACACAGGGTTGGAGGCTGACCAGGAAAACTTTGGAATAGACTAGTCTGGACTTAACTGCATGGATGAGTTTCTGGAGACTCCAGAACTGGTAGTCCAGGGTAGCCTAGTGGTTAGGATTTAGCATTATTACCATCGTGGCCTAGGTTTGATTCCTGTTGAGGGAACGCAAGTTCTCCTTTGGTAGCTTGTGTCACAACGGCATTGCTGACTGATTTTCAGAAGTAGGAAAGGAGCTGAGAGGTAACCTTCTGGGTGGCTCAGTGGCTAGCATTGCTGCCTCAACACGCCAGGGACCTGGGTTCGATTCCAGCCTCGGGCGACTGTCTGTGTGGAGTTTGCACATTCTCCCTGTGTCTGTGTGGATTTCCTCCAGGTGCTCCGGTTTCCTCCCACAGTCCAAAGATGTGCAGACTAGGTGGATTGGCCATGCTAAATTGCCCATAGTGTTCAGGGATGTGTAGATTAGGTGGGTTATGGAGGGATGGGTCTGGGTGGAATGCTCTGAGGGTAGGTGTGAACTTGTTGGGCCTGAGAGTCTGTTTCCACACTGTAGGGATTCTATGAACTATTCTGGAAAGTTGACAGCCCTACCTGCAAATCTATATGAACCACCTGTGATTATTTATCAGAAAAAAATTAGTAGATAAATGGGAATCATCACATTAGCAAAGGAATTTACGGATCTATAAATCAAATCAATGTTGCCACTGACCTTGTTTCGGTAAACCTCACTCGCTTTTTCTTCAAAGCATGGAAAGCTAGTTTTCTTGGGCAGAAAATTGATTTTCCATACGCTACTGCCAGGAACAGAGGAGGAGGTTAGGGCATTAATTTTATAGTCCAGCGCTGCAAAACAGGCAGCAATGTTATTTGAAATACAATTTAAACAACAAAAAGCTGTGATGGACATTTCTGTCATAGTTTGCCACTTGGATATTTGTTATGCAAGCTTTCACATTTGCCTTTTTATTTTTGTTCAAGTTTATTGCAGAGGTGTCAAATGGTTTAATTAAAACAACATGCTGATGGTTTGAGAAAATTGTTCATGAAGGATTGCCAAAATCCCCAGGAGCTGTCAAACCTTACTAGCAATAGGCTTGTCTCGCCTCCAAACCCTCCAAATTTCTACACTCCACCCCCTTTCCTTTCACCTCGATCAGTCTCTGTGGAATGCCTATGATCTCTCCATGGCTCTGTTCGAATTGCGCTGCATGCTATTTTCGGTTTGTTGCTTGCATTAGAGGACTCCTGCTGTCTTCCTGAGGGTCTAACCTGGTTTCTTCCCAAATTCTAGACTTGTGAACCTGTAAAGAAAACAGCTGAGATACCAGTTGAACAGTTAAAGGGACAGGTTAAATCTGAAACTAGCTGACCACCAGAGCATTTAAACAGTATCCGGGAGAGAGTTACAAATTGAAGGGTTTGAGATGGTTTATAAGTAAGGTAATGGACACCTGGGAATGAGCTACAAACTGGAGTCTGAGTTGCTCAGAAAGTGCATGTAAAATAGGTCACATCTGGAATCTAATGAAGAGCTTCTGATTTATGTTTAGATGTACAGTAATGATATCTTTCACTGGTTACGAACCAAATTGAGGAGCTTAGTTAACATCATAAACCATAACAGCCATATCTGAACAGTCTATAATCGTAACTTGAACTCTGAAATGAGATTACAGTCATCGTCTAACACTGAGGCATCTGTTACTTTTCTAAGATATGCTGTAAACCTTGAAGAATTTTTTTTGACCTGTTCTATCAGCAGACAGAGGCTCTAGTAAGCTGTGTGATAAGATTAATGAATCTGATGCCATTACTAAAGGTTTATTGTCAAATTAAATTTGATAATTATATTTACAAGGCTTGTGCCTGGTACATCTGTCACGCTTCAGATTTGACACTTTGTATAAAATCCTGACAAACCATTACAGACCAATCATGAAAAGATACTGGAGAAGAAGAAAGAAAGCCGGTAACTTCCTGTTGTTTGTTAAGACCTTTAGACAACTTAACAGTAGAGAGAAAGCAAAGGAATTCTCAAAACAGAGAACATTCAATAGCAACTGGCCTAAAATTCATCACCAGAAACACTCAGTAAATCCACTTGCCCACGGGCAACACCTGAGCAGAGGCCTAAAGAGGGACAGAGCAGGTTAAATACAACTCCACTTTAGGTAAGTGTAAAGTTACCATTGTCCCAGAAGACTACAGGGCTGCTCTCACATTAGACTGGTGAAGGTCACTGTACCTCAGACGAGAGCAAAGTTGAGAAGGCAGGACCTTCATGGTAACCCCAGCCAATGCAGGAATTAAACCCATGATGTTGGCCACACTCTGCATTACAAGCCAGCCGTCCAACCAACTAAGTTAATTAAATTACTGCTTGTATTACATAGCACCATTCATGACTGCACAATGTCTTCAAGCACTTCACAGCTAATTAAATATTTTTGGAAGGTTACGACTTGTATTATGGGAAATGTGGTTGCTGATTTATGCACAAACCCACAAACAACAACGTGATGATCATCAAATCATCTTTCATTGATGTTGGTAAATGTTTACCTATTGCCCAATACAATGGAGAGAACTCTCTGTTCTTCTACAAATAGTGTTTTGGGACATTTGACACCTATCTGATGGGGTCTCTGTTTGCCATTGGTCTAAAAGGAAACTCCTCTGATAGTTCAGTGCTGTCAGTATTGGGGGGGGGGTCACCAGAATGTGATTCAGACTCACCACCTTCTGATTTAGTCGAGCATGCTACACAGTGAGCCACAGCCAACACTGACTGTATAATTACCATACCAGAAAGTGTGCATTTCCAGGGTTATTGAGCATCCTGTAGCTTGCTGCATCATCAGGTATCTGGGGCTCACAACTGAGAACAAGTTAGACAGAAGGTTCTGTCTCAACCCCAACTCCTAATGCATCTGTATCATTCTTCCCATCAGGCAGTGTCTGGTTGGGCATCAGTCAACCACCTATTCCTTCCAAAACAAAACAAGACTATCACCATACAAGGCATCTCAGTTTTCCAAACATTATTTTCATTTCTCCCCTCCACTCCTGGAGGTGCTGGCTCATTGGAGTAGGGTGATTCTAATGGCTGTGCTTGTCTCTCAGATACCTATTCTAAGAATCTAGAAAATGTGTCAGCAAGCTCACCAGCATCTTCTCAACGGCTATTAAAGAGGGGCAATAATAACACCTCCATCTCGTGAATGAATAAAAATGCCATTCTCTATATATGGAATTGTATTGTTTGAGGCAAGGGGTTGGGGAGAAAGGTGCCAAATTGTGGCGTCTGAATGGCACCACATGGCAAGGCCAGAGGGTTGTTGATGATAAAGGGTGATTTAATGAAGCTATTGAAAATCTGTGAAGAGCTTTGATAAAGTACATAGCAAAAGATTAAATTTGAATGGCAGGGTGGTCAGTAACTAGGGAATGCAGATTTAAAGGCTCTGACAACAGAGCCAGAGGTTATGTGAGTTCATAGAATCCCTACAGTGTGGAAACAGGCCCTTTGTCCCAACAAGTCCACACTGACCCTCAGAGCATCCCACTCATACCCATTCCCCAAAACCACCTCGTCTACACAACCCTGAACACAATGGGCAATTTTGCATGGCCAACCCATCTAGCCTGCACATCTTTGGACTGTGGGAGGAAACTGGAGCACCTGGAGGAGGCCCACACAGACACGGGGAGAACATGCAAACTCCACAGACAGTTGCCCGAGGGTTGAATTGAGCCCAGACCGCTGATGCTGTGAGGCAGCAGTGCTAACCACTGAGCCACCAAGCCTGCACTGTCCCATAGAAGCTGAATGGATAGTAACTTTCAAATCAAAGTTGGATAAATACTTGAACAGGAAAGTTTTACAAGTGCGGAACCATTTGATTGCTCTTTCAATAAGAAAGTGTTAGCATGATGGGCTGAACTGCCTCTTTCTCAACTAACCCACCACAGTGTATCACAGCCCAGCCGGATCCTCATGCAGGCACATTCCAGCAGGGAGTCTGCCAGCTCAGGATCAGAAGCAGGAACTCCACCCCCACACTGGGCTCTCACTGACGACCAGACTGCCATCAGAGCACTGAGCAGGGAGCTGATCTCTAACTCTGGCAATTTCCACCATCTGTAAGTGTTTAAAGTTACCAGTTGCCATCTCTCTTTTGCTGCTTCTATTGCACACAACTTGGAGACTTCCACCAACAATCATTCCAACGCAGATCCACTGCAGTGGAACTGACTGACATTCTGGCAGATCCACACACCTCTACCTTTTTTGCTTTCTCACTGCATCAACACAAAGTGTTATTGCATCTTCAAAGCTTCCAGCCCTAGGCTGAGTTTGGATTGTGACTCCATCACCAATTCTTCTAAAATGTCAAATTTAATCAGCATGTATTATTGCCCATAATTTAAAACTCTGATAACTCATTAAGTTAAATTCCTGAGATTGGATTTCTGCTCATGGTTAATGTCAAACCTGGAGTGAATAGATTGTAGCCTACGTAGAAAAGAACTTACATTTTTATAATGTTTAAGATGCCTGCCAAGATTTGGAACTGTAATTTAAATTTATAACTACATAAGGAATCTCAAGTGTTTGGAGAAATGCTTTAGCCCCACTTTATAGACTTGCAATGAACTATGTGATTAATTTACTTTCATCTGTCATCCTTTTTGTTCCTGTTGGTGCTTTGTTTAAATAATGAGCACAGAAAAGGAGAGTTGGATCGGAGGAGTTACTGAGACAGGTGTGAGAACAAAATGAGCAACAGCTGGGACGCTCTGCTTATTTCAGAGTGTTTCTGTGGTTGCTTTGTCTCTGCTCTATTGTATGATCTTAATTATCAGAGCTGCCATCACTTTCATTCCTGATTTATCCCTGAGAATTTTCCTGCACATCAGGGTAAGGTCAAGGAATAATTGGATCAGGCAGCAATGAGAATTGGGACCAGATCAGGAGGCCAGCAAAAGGTCAAGCCTGGTGAGCCATATGACTTACACACACCATATGACTCATTGGGTTATCACTTGGTAATGGCAATGGATGTGGCTCAGTCCAGTTTCCCCATGGTAAAGGCTTTAGAAGTAAACATAAGTTAACTGTAGTTGCTGGAAACGCTCTAAGCAAGTTTGGCAGCATCTGTGGGGAGTATATCAGACTAATGTTTCTGAAATAACTCCACAGAGGCCAGTATCCCATCACCAAGTCACCCTTTTATTTACACGTGGAGAGTCCTTGACACTGATCCAGCTCTCTCAGAGTGAGCAGGATGTCTGACTCTCCTGTTTATATCTGTCAGCCAGGGCTCCCTGATTGGACCAGATTAACAGCCCCAATCAGGGAACTCATATTCTATGCGGTCTACCTGGCTGACCTCGATACAATCACTACATCCCTCCCCCTCTGAGTCAGACAACATTGGCTGATTTTTTTTTAGTAGCTCCTCCTAGTATGTGTTAGCACTGGGTTAGGTTCCTCCAAATCTGCCTCTGATACAGGTGGTGTTTTGCCCGGAGCATCTCGGAAGAAATTCATTCTCTTCTTCAGGCAGCAAATGCATCGAGGCAGCAACATCCCCTGTGTCCATCCCTGATTCCGAGGTATCTTCAATACGTAACGGACGGGGAGAACCCAGGGGCTCCAGAACAGTCAGAAAGGCTGTCAAGGAGCCGAGCGCGTTTTGTTCCCACACTGTATGTGGGTTTGTAGCTTTCATATGGTCCATGTGCTTGTTCAGGATTGGTGCACCTACTCGGGCTTTATACATCACCGGAATGACCTTGCGTTGACCATGCCTCTTACCCATGTAGGGCCATGAAGTCCTCTGAAGTAAAGTGTCTCTCTCGATTAGTGTAGTCTTGTGTCCGGCTTTGGCGTTCCTGATGCCATTTTACCCTCTCCCACACGTTCAGGAAGAACAGATGTAACCTGGTGCAGAGTCTTATCTCCATTAGCAACTCTGCTGGACCTGTCCCTGTATTTGCACGAGGTGTGGTCCTATAATCAAATAGCAGCCAGAACAGTTTGGTATCTAGTGAAACTGGGGACTGTTTCTTTAACAACAAGGTGCAGGGCTGGATGAACACAGCAGGCCAAGCAGCATCA